>NW_020454827.1:306894-501886 GCF_003342845.1 Nothoprocta perdicaria
GAGGGCAACGCGCGGCTCCCCCGGGCCCGGCGGCCCCCCGGTACCTTCGTGCCGGGCCGGGCCCGCATGGCTCCCCCGCCTGCTCTCTTCAGCCCCGCGCAGCAGGCACCATCGCCACAACACCCGAGGCGAACGGCCGGCAGCGCCCGTTGGGCTCGGTAGAAGATTCTGGCAAAGAAAAAAAAACAACTCTCACRCGAAAAACGCAACCCGCAGCGCTGTCCAAGCCGCTGCCGTGTAGCCGAGCCTCTGGTGCCACCTTGTGCCCGCTCGAGGAAAGTTCACCTTTCCTCTCATGACCAAATTCTGCAGAACTAGATGGAGATTTGYGCTTTACAATCGATTCGTGCCCAGTAGCTTTCTTCCCAGTTCAGTTTCCTAGCCAAGCAATATCTCCAGCACCTTTGGCAGGTGTGAGGGGGATTCCCTCTCTGCGTAGAAAAGGATAAAGAAAAAATCTTTAAAAACATCCCAGGATTTTTTTTTTTTTTTCAGTATATGTGACTGAGAAGCACATTGAAGCAGAAACTTTTTTAATATTTTATTTTTTTATGAAGGTCAATACACCCTTTGAAATAACATGAAAGTGCTCAGGGAGCTATCACGTGAAGTGCAGCTCTTAGCAAGCTGAGARTAAAAATCAATGAAACCCTCAAAAACAAATGCAAAAATGTGAATTAGCGACCCCCCCATGTGCTGCAGTGCTGCAGAGCGAGGCTAGCCAGCTTATGTAAAGCAATCCCGGTAAAAAATACATTTAGATTCCCAAAGCTTTAGGAGAGGAAGCATCTCTGCAGTGTTATCCTAATGCACAGTGCTAAATAACCAACTGATAAACCCTAATCAAATGGTTAATAGTAATTCAATAATGCATAAATGGCTCTAGCAGTCCCTGCATACAAAAGGAAACCTTACTCCATTTTCCTGGCTTTGTTTCAACCTCGGTATTTTGTTCCTGTTAGACCACATAGACTCTCCCTCAATCCCCTTTTCTCCCCCTGGGTCAAGGCACCAAAGCAGCAGGGATTTTGRCCTTTATTGACTAAATTTGCCCTGCAAAATGAGCCACTCGGCATCAATCACGGCTGCTCAACTAATGCAGCYACCGAGACAGCACGCAGAGCTCCAGGGGATTCTTTGGAAGCTCTTTCTTGCCCTTGGTCCACGAGCCTGCACTCCTGTAGATCCTTGGGGGGGTTGTGGTGTTCCTGCACTCTCCTTTACTTTTCCATGGACAAGGCTGGAGGACCTGGGAAGACGGGGTGACCAAGGTCTCCCATGATAACTGGTGCCACGAGCAGCAGCAGGGATCTGAGGCTACCCCAGCACAGATTTTCTCCATTCCTTGCTACTGCCTTGCTCTTGCACAAGCCATCCGAGACAATACTCAGGTTGAGCTCTAAGAACATCCTAGAGCTTTATCACAGTCAGGTTCTTAAGGAAACACACCAGCCAGAACCTACTTGGAGTCCATACAGCATATGTTATGACTGACAGTATGGCACATACTGCATTTCACCCTCCTCAGGAAATTAAGCTGCACGCTCCTTTTTAGTGACTTTTAATCCTCGTTTGAGGAGAATTCAGTTTCCCTCCTGCTTCTTGCGGCTCACCGCCCGAAGCAGTGCAAGGATGCTGCAAGCAGGAAAAAGGTATTGGGCACGAAATGTAAATCCAGAGGAAAGCAGCTTATTAGATGTACACGTAGGACTTGGCCATATAGAGCCGGTCAAATCATAAATGTCATATACTTCACTGAGGAAAGGCATTTTCATCAATATTGTTTGAATATTTCTATGAATATTTTTGCAAAGAGTGTGTCAAATACAGATTCAAGGATCACGTTTTCAGAGGGGGCAGGAAGGTTTACAGACTACTGAGTAATGCCAGGGCCATTTACAAATCAGGAGAGTCCTAAAAAATATTAAGTACTGTAAATCTACAYATACAGAACCAATTATATAGCTGAAATGCCTAGTTAGAATATGAAATTATTCCTGCTGATGCACATCATGCTGGAAAAGTACAACTGCTTTTCAGAGTTTAATTTGAATAGAGCATTATATCTCTACTAGGATACATGTAGAGAAACTAATATATAATTTGACTGCATTTTTWAAGCTGAAAATTAAAGAGAAGATTCAGCTTTAAATAAACAACAACAACCACTACCCTCTAAGCTTGGATCCTTTCCCAAACCTTTCAGAGAACATGGGTTTTTCCCCGTAAGACTGTATCAAATCCAAATGGGTCGAGCATCTTGGCAAGAGCGATATATTCCCTTGAACAGTCAATAAAAATCACTTCTGAGTTAAAACATTTGATAGAATTTTGTCAGAAGCCAAGATGGTCTTTYGTACCCTCCCTACCAACTTCAATATATTTCATGTGTATGGCAGTTTTTTCCAGCTCCTCCAGTTTTTTGTGGACTTCCTCCAGGGCCCAGGTAATGGAGATAATTAGGTAATCATTTCAAGTCAGAGACTGCAGCATATAAAGGTTACCTTGTGATATTTTTTTGGGATATATAACCTTACTTCTGCTGTAACAAATTCCAGACCTTGCTTTCATCATGGAAAGCTTTAAACATCTGATCTCCTTCACAGAGCAGGAGTCAATGTAATACCATTAAAAAAGAAAGAGCATCCATGGGCAAGAAGACTTCAGTGCAGTCAAAATATAAATTTATAAAACATTCRATTTCAACCAGATAGGCTTGTGATATAATAAAAACAAGAATAAGCAAGTTTAAAAATAAGTTTAATATAAATTTAATAAATAGTAAATAAATAGTTCAGAAAAAAAGCTTCCACAATTTCAAACAAGCAGTGGGAAGGAATTAACACACTACTAATAAATTACATAAATATTTCTTATATGTAGCCCCCAAAGACCTTTGCTGTTTCAAGTTACTATATCCTCAAAGGTACTTCTCTAGACATTTCTAGAGAAGGCTCCCATTTAAATTATGGATTATAAATTTCCCTCTCCTCAAATCTCTTTCAAATGGAGATCTTCAAAGCAAGACCRACAGCTTATTCCTTTTCTTCAGTCAACTGCTGCTGTCCAAAGGAAGCCTCTGCTGGCAACAAGGCCTGCAAACCAATTTGCCTGTAAAAMAAAAATTAAAAAAATATACATAAAGAGTTAACAGAAATATGCCCAAAGATCCCAAATCTACCCCGCAAGATTGACAAGTTAACAACCTGACCTACATTTTTTTTTTTTTAAATGAACAAGACCTTATTAAACAGAAGGCAGGGTTTTTTTTTGTCTGCATCCAATCTAGGATTAACTCTACTGGAACAGAGTTACTCCACTCTCAAGCATGCAGAGCGCTGCCAAAACCTGGCCCCGTCTGGCACTAGGACAGCACGAGCGGCGCCAGGCGTGACTTGCCAGCACGTTTCTCTCCCAGCAGCATAACACTGTCCCCCGCACTGAGCGGCAATGGGCAGCTGACTACCACTGGATGGAAGAAAAAAAAAAAAAGATATATTTGGAGTTGCAGAAAGCACAGGAGGATGTAGAGCACCCCCAATTACACACCCATGGTTATGGGGGCCGGGGTACCAACACCTCCTTGTAACAACTACACACACTGCCTGCGTCCTTAGAGGAACTTGCGGTGTTTTTTTCCACCACAGAGCACTGAAAGGTTTCATTCATAGGCCAGCAGACAGAATTTAGTTACTTAATACTGCAAAAAGTTACTGCTTCTTGTCCCTCTCTAATTTTGCCTGGTAGAAAACTCACCGYTGAAACCTTAAGGACTTTCAGTGCTTTCAAGGTCCCCAAGGCAGAGCTTGTTACTTCACAYCCCCAGCGCTCTGCCCTGGAGACCCTTCCCACAGCACAGAGCAGAGCAACGCGCTTCCCTTCGGAGCCTCATTTGGGCACCTCCTCGGCTGGCAAAACACAGGAGCTTCTGGAAGAGAAGGAATAAAGCCCTTTAATGAGAGCAGTTACCTGCAAAGGCCTCATCTTCCAGGCAGCTCATGGCCCCCGAGACCTCCGATCTGCAGCAATCCCTCCATGGATGCTCAACTTGTGCATCCTCCTGAAGCCCTTAAGAGAGTACAAGAGAACACATCACTTCCAAAACCCAATTAATTAAGCTCTTATTAATATAATTAGATTGCTAACAGCTAGGATGAGGCTTGTGGAGGGAGGGGAAGCGAAAAGGACTATCGTGCTGAGAAATCACTTCCAAGCGGCACAGCCGGGACAAATTGCTGCCCTCTCCCCAGGGCCACGGCCTGCCCGGGATCAAAATGGCGGGCGGGCCGCCGCGCGCGGCAACGACGCAAAACTTAATGGGCCTAGACAGTAATAATAATAATAAAAAATAAATATTATTAATAATATCACCTCGGGTGTTTCATAGCCGGGGCCCCCAGCCCCGCGGGGCCGCGCCTCACCTCATGGCGGCCCGGAGTGCGCCGCGCCTCGTGGCGGCAGCGGATCCTGCCCGGCCCCGGCTCATGGCGGCGGCATCGGCGCGTCCCGCCCGGCCCGGCCTCCCCTCATGGCGGCGGCGGGTCCGGCCCAGCCTCACCTGACGGCGGCGGGCACCGAGAGAGGCCAGGCCGCCGCCGGGCCCCGGGGTAGCTCCGCAGGCCCCGCCTCGGCCTCGCCCCTCGGGGCGGCGCGAACACCACGGAGGGCAGGGCGAGGAAATTGCTAGTCCCTTCTGCCTTAAATTATATTAAATGATATAGTTTATTTATGGGGAATAGATATAGCCTTAACAGTGAGCAGTGTCACTCTGCAGGAGATGGACCTTCCCTCGGGGTCGGCCACTGCACGGACATGTTTGCAGCACTAGAGCTCCATGGTGGTGTGAGCGCTTCCAGCATGGGACCAGATGGTCCAGGTTGGGGCCTTCATTCCAGTCATCCTGCCAAGCGTGGGAGGAAAATCCCACGGGCGCCGGCCCTCCTTTGTGTAGCTCTGGGGTTGAGCATTCCCCCGCAGCCCGTTGCATTTCAGCTGCAATGCTGCACTCTGCAGACCCCTCAGCGCCCAACTGCAGGAGAAAATGAGGGTGTATTTAGCTTTGTCAAGCTGGAGTTATGGTGACAACAGGCCAAAAGGGTGTCCTGGAGGAAAAATAACAACCTGATGTTAATGTCGGCTCCATGACAAGTGTTCCAGGGCCAATTAGCCAGGAAAGCTGTGCAGGGACACAGGGAAGTCTGTGCTGCCRTGGGACAAGATGCTGCCCCTGGCTTTGAGATACGCTCAGCTCCAATATCTGGTGTTCCAGAAAGATTTTGGTGCRTCTCCCTGCTCGTCCCGGAGAAGCCTCGTTGTGAGAGGCAGGGTGTATGTTTGGAAGTTATCAGTTTTAACTTAACTTTTAACCTGGAGCTGTCACTTGTGCAGCCTGCTCGGGCTATCACAGATCTGATGACACTTGTGAACCTCTGCCCTCAGCCAGCGGCACAGCTATCCCGAGAAGGGAAATCACCAAGTGCCCCCTGTCTCTGCTGCTCCCTGACCCTCTCTACCCATGGCAGCTTTTCAAAACCCGTGGCCAGAAGCGTGGATTTCCAGCACGGGCGCRGTGATCCACACTGCTGCTGGCACGTGCTGCAGGGATCTCTTCTGGGCACCTATGGCAACGTCTTTGCCCTGCAGATGTCTCATGATGAGAAGACCACTTGTGGGCACCTCTCAGGTGACCGGGCTGAGAACCATCCCCTCCATCCACAGGCAGTGAGGTGGGTCTGTGGAAGAGCTGCCTTTTCTATGATGTCCACTGTATTGTTGAGATACTTGAGGGACTGAATGGGAAAATTAATGAGAGGCACCAGCTTCATCACTAGATGGGAACTCACCTGATGTTTTCCACCACTCAGCAGCCAAGAGGACCCCCCAGCCTTGGGGAGAACAAGTCCAGCCCTGCAGCAAGGCAGGGACAGTCCGCTTGATGAGTTGCCCTACCTGTTCTGGCAGGTTCTGTTGCATCCAGGAAGAACAGCTGCCCCCCTTGGAAGAAATAAAACCCCAAAAGCACTTGCAGGYGGCAGACACAAGAGCAGATGATTGCCTAGGGCAAGAGGGGGGCTCCAGCTGCCTCTCCACAACAGGCCTCCTCAGCGTGCTCCGGAGAGCTCCGGCTGCATCCCCGCACCCTGAGCAATGGAGCTACGGGAAGGAGTATGGGAAAGGAGTCCAGCCTTTCCTGGGAGAAGCTGGAAACCTCCCACTGGAGCACAAAGCCTGCAGCAAAACCAGCTTCTCCAAGGCCTTCAAATGGATCCCTGCTGTGCTTGGTGCCTGTCCCAGCTCGTGTAAGCAGCAGGAGGCTCGGAGCCCCCCACCGGGTCTGGGGATGCAATAACCGTTTCTCCCTCCTAACGAGTAACATGGCAGGGCCACMTGTGTGCCCTACCTGCTTTAGGCCAGGGCTTCTTGCTGTCAGCAGACTCCTGCTATTTCTAAGCTGAGTTTTGCTTGTGTGTCTGAGGTGGGTGACAYGAAGGCTGCCTAACCTGCAGGCGGTGTCCCATTTGCTGATGCAGCCAGTGGTGAATTTGGTGGTGGTTTTTTTCAGCCCCACAAATCCTGTGCTAGTCCTCCTCACCCATCAATGTGCACCCTTCGTTGTGCCATGTTTGGGGATGCTTGCAGTGAAGTTGATGTTGCAGAACGCTCTGGTTTCCACTAGGAAAGAAAAGTATCTTTACTGCTTGCATAGAGTACTGTTAACCAGAGGTCCTTCCACTGCACACAGGTGAAASTGCGTTCTTCCACACTGAGAAAGAAAATTGGGCCCCAGATCCAAGGAGGGACCCCAACTGCATCCGTCAGCATGGAGAAAATGGTTGCCTTAGCCTGGTAATGGAATTAGCAAGAGGCACCTTTAGGAAATGAATCATTTTTSCTCGCGCAGAGCACTCAGGGGGACTTTTCCATCAGAAAGACTTTCGCTTAGCCTGTACCTTGTTAAGCAGGGCTACTCTGGGGGTTTCTCTCCATCCAACAGGAACCACACATTCCAAGCCCCTTTGAGAAGCCATGGATGTCCACCGAGAGGGCCCAGCAAATCCCGCTTCCTGGGTGTGATCACAAGATGGCATCACAGACCTAGAAGCTGAGCCAGCTCCACTCACAGCTGGGCGATGTTGCCCAGGCCCTGAGGCGCCCAACCCCAGAAGGCTTCTAGAGAAGCTGGGGCCTTAACCCTGCCTGCTGAGCCCTCCCCATGCATCCGGCCACAGACACTTTCTTTTGATCACCTCCCGTTAATGTCCAGGTGGTGGTTTAAGCATACAGACGTGCTCTGGGTGGCATCAGCAGCTGCTGCAGTTGCTCCTGGAATCTCTGAGCACTCTGATCGCACTGATTGAAGCTACTTACGGTGTGGGCAGGGCTTTAATCTTGACCTGYAAGACTTGAGGCTCTCCCAGTGCATCCCCTGCCCCTGAGTCACACTGCTAGTGAAGGAGCTGGTGATGTGGCTACGTGGAGGCAGGGGTGAATCACCAGCAAAACGTAGCTTGGCTGAAAAGCACAATTAAAATAGTCTTTTTTTTTTTTTTTTTTTTAAGAGTGATTTGGGACAGTAATAACATGTCTTTCAGTAACTTACAGCTTTAAAATAAAATAAAAAATAAAATGACAAAAAATGCTTCTTGTGGATGTTTGGGTCTGCCTCCTGGTTGGACCCCCGGACACAGGTTGCAGCTGCGTCTTTGTCCCGTCTCCTAGATGGCCGTGGCTGCCACGCTGTAGCAGGGTCTCCAGCCCTGTCCTTAGCTCCATCTCCTCTCGAGCGGCGCCCCTTGGTGCACTCTGGACTTAGGTTGTTCCTTGCTGGGTCCAGGACCCGTGGGCCCTGTCCCAGTGCCTCGGTATCGCCCTGCCCGCCCTGCGCAGCGGCCCCCATTAATGAGGGCCAAGGCCTGTGCAAGGAGCCGGGCAATGAAGGGCCCCGCAGCCTCCCACAGGAGCTTTATATATGTATATTTATGTATATATATGTGTTTGTACAACATATATCTATAACAAAACATATATATATATACACAACATATATATATATATATATAACAAAACAAACAACCCCTGAAAAACCGTCATTTTGGGTGTTCTTTCTTCATTACGACCTTAATTCTATGTGGTCTTGCAAAGCCCGACTCAGTCCCAGGGGAGTTTTAMTGGCACCTGGAGCAAGGCTGGTGTAGGCGCCGCTCATGCACCCCGAGCCCCCGGCGCATGCRAGTGGTGAAGATGACAAGGGACACATCAAGGAAAGCCCAAGGCCACTACTGTGCAGTACGGCTAACTAGAAATACATTATTCCATTTGATAAAAAGAAAAAAAAAATAAAGAGAAATATGGTTTCTGTTCTTACAACAGAAACCCCCAAATAGATTTTTTTTAAGGAAAAAGTCTAAAAACATCATTTTGCTTCGATTTGAAAGCTATTTTTATTCTTCAGGCTGTGAGATAAAGCACATTTGAGTTGATGAGGCATTTCTCAACAAAAATATATCTCTTTTCATCTTGAAAATACTGAAATGGCTTGTTTCAAAATTTTCAACATTTTGCTTTTTTTTTCAAAAACAAAATTTTTCATTTAGCTGAAATATCCTTTTCTGAAAGCAAAGTGCCTTGATTACTTTTTTTTTTCCCCTGCAACAGCTTTGATTAGAATTAACAATCACAGCTAATTTCAAGCTGTGTGATGTACAGCTGGACTGAATCCACTGCCCAGCCCTCTCCACTACGGGACTTCCAAGCAAACTGCAGCACTGGCAGGAGCTGAGCAACAAATCAGTCTTGGGCAGCCATTGAAATGTCTTTTCTTCCTTCTTTCTTTTTTTTCTGCTCCAGGGATTAGTTTTTACCAGTGTGCTATGTCTAACCGAGTCAGAGAACTTCACAGTGAGTGAGATCACATTGATTTATTGGGGAAGAAGCTGCATACTAATTCTTCCTGTTTTCCTCCCTTGAGGGAAAAAAAAAAGAAATCAGGTAACAGCTCCAGAAAGGCAGCCTGTTTTAACTGTATTTGTACACATTATGTTYACCCAATAGATAACAAGGAAGTCTGAGCTCTGAAGAACCATCATGAGAAAGAAGGAAACCCAGGCTGGCCTGGCACAACTTCAGCTGCAAGGTGAAGGCATTTGGGATTAAAGCAACATCTTTTAGGTCTGAGACAAGCCGGAGGTGTGGATSAGCCCATGGTCCAGCCAAGGCTGTGCTGGCAGAGATGCTGCTGAAGTGGCCACTGGAGAATCCTTGCGTGTCACACACAGTGTGATGTTCACCCTGGGCAGCAGCTCTACCATCCTCATGGCAACAGCAGGAGAGCAGCCCGTTGGCACAACCCTTATTGCCTCTAAAACCCTCCTTTTGGCTTAGAATAACTAATGACAGGGGAAAAGAGTCAAATCTACAGGTCTCCAAAAGATCCTGCAACCCTAACAGGTCCAATCCTACCTGAGTGTCTCCTGGGAGAACTCTCCTCGCAGGAGGCCAAGAGCTAATATGGTGGCATCTGTCCCAGAGGAGGTGACAAACCTCAGCAAAACRCAGCTCCCCTTGATGCCAGTTCTTCATCCAGGGCTGCGGGGTAGGGTCTGCACTGCCTGAACAGGACAGAAGGCTGCACCAAGTGGAAGGACTGAGCTGGGGCATCTCGTTTCCCTGCTTTAGCTTCTCCTTTGATACTTTCGGATCAACAAGCTACATTAATGGCACATAAAAGAGGATCCTCCTGTTAGGGAATTAGTCTCCCTTGGCACACACGTGCCATGACACCAACATGGCATGTTTTCGCCCCGGAGAAGGGGGCATTACTGGCTCTGCAGCTCTTAGAAGGAGAGCTGGATGTGGAGGAGAATGGGAAGGTGCTGACGGCTGGCGCTGGCACTCGTTAGCAGCTGGAACTCACGCCCAGCTCTCATGCGGGTCTCGAATGAAAAGAGTCATCATTAAAATTATTCATTGGGTCATGAATAAAAGTATTTTGTCCTGCAAGTTTGCCCTACCAGCAAGCACCTCAGTGGGAGAATCTAAATCCTGAAGAATGCCCAAAGGCTCGTACTGCGCTTCGACCTGTTTCTGAGGATATATTGAGCCATTATTGAATTTCTAATATACATAAACAATACAAAACTATTCTATCGCTGGAATATCTCCAACAGAATGACCATCACCAGCAGGGACGTCAGAGAGAGAATAGCACTAAATATCCTGCATCTATGAATATTGATTTGGTAGATGAAGGTCAGCAGTGGTCTTCCATCCTTGTGTCTTTCTGCAAGGTCTGGCCAAGCATATTGGCTGTGGAGACAAAAGCACAGCTTCCTCTTGCCCCATGTTTCTCCTCCTCCTCCTTTTCCTCCTCCTTCCCCCGCATCCCACTCCAGCAGCCCATCCTGCTCCAGCACCCCATGCTTCTCAGCATCTTCTTCTGCTACAGCCTTTGTCCTCTTTATCCACCTCTCCCTTTATAAATCACCCGTGTACAGCTTCATAGGAAATCGGCTTTGAATTGATCACCTTTGCTGCCTGATCTAATTTAATCAGAAGTTGATACCAAATGGCAGCCAGCGAGGGAAGCCCTGGCGCGCGGGGCAAAGCCGGCGTGCGGCTAGAGTCCGTTGCCGTGATGGATAACGCTGTAATAACCCGTAATGAAGAGCTGAACCCAGCTAGCACTGCTGGCCTCCAGTGACCCTCGAGAGCTGCGYGGGGTGAGCAGGGCCCTGGCAGCACCTCTGCTCTCCCCAGCTCCACAATCTGGTGGGGATTTGCCCCATGGATGAGGGCGGTGCCTTGGCACAAGCCCTGTGGGGATGCGGTCACCCAAGCACGAAGCRCAGGGACTGCCCCCAAACTGTTGCTGTAGCTGGAAGACCGTGGGGGCTTGGTGTTCATCTCCCCTTAGCCCTGCCTGAGTGCAGCTGGGCTGCGAGAACGGGGTGCTCAGGGTGGCCTCGCTTCTGTGTGGAGATCCGTCCCATCCTCCTGGTGCAGAGACATCACCAGGTCTGCTCTACAGCAAGGGGAGGGGGTGCAGGACGTTGGGAAGGCAGCTCGTCCCGCGGCTCCCGAGGCACTGGTCATTAAACAGCCACACCGTCTTGAGCCTCAGTTTAATCCGAGTTTCTGAGCTCCAGAACTTGGGCAAAGGCTGAGGGAAGGCAGGTGAGAGGACGTGTGGACACCCYACGTGCTCAGGGGGCATTTCTAGGCATGGCTCCAGGCACTCAGCTCCGCACACCCGGAGCCCCTAATCTTCCCGAGCACAAAAAGAGCCAGCAATTATTTCACYGTTATAATCCCTTCTTGGACGCTGGGTGCTTAGCGCGGGATGAGCCCGGCACGCAGCGGTCCGCGCAGTTCGGCTGCACATCCAGCCTCCAGCAAAGAGGAGGGCAGCGCTCGGGCAGGGTTGGCAACTTCTGCTGGGCACTGAAGMGCAGCCGCTCCTTGAGTGTTTCCAGGAGAACCGATACCCTCCAAACCTGGACAACGCGAGTGCCGTTGTCCCTGCTCCTTGCTCCCACCATCCTAAGAAGCCCCTTGGCATTCCTGATACCATTAATTCTAAATTCTTAATTCTGACCTGACCAAAAATCATTCTGTTGATAATCTCAGATGTGAAATGGACCCAGAACCCTTCTCTTCCTTGGGACACTTGAGCTGCATGTAGTTGTGCTTCAAACACATGGCCATGTACCTGCCCTCACTGTGCAAGGATTTACTCTTGGTATCCTCTTAAGAAAAATGACTTGCAGGTACTTTAGCAGGAAAAAAAAAAGACCAGCCACCTACTATCACTAAGTGTTTCCTAACCGATTATTTTTGTTTTGCTTCTGGAGTTAAATTGAGTCTGTAATTAAGTGTCTGGGGAATGCAGAAGCAGTGGAATACTTCCATTTCTGACCAAATCCAGGGCAAACTGTCGCGTCTCGGTCGATGGGGGAGCCACATACGTGATGCAGAGGGTGCCGGGCTGGCCCCAAGGCGCCGCGGCGGCTCGGCTGGCRCCGCAGAGCTGCCCGGAGCAGGGAGAGCGCTCGGCCCTCGTGCGATCGATGGAACCGCTTGCAAATATTCATTGAAATCAAGTAATTGCAGCCGCTTGCAAAGGCAGGGAAAAGTTTTATTGACTCAACTTCTTCTCGTCAATGCTGTGGAAGAGGCAAAGCCGTGAGCAGCAGAGCTTGCGGCGGGAGGAACTTGGACACTCTCCTCATGGAGACACCCCAAAACGTCGGAAAGGTGGCTGAGCACCCTGGAAAAAGTTGGAAAGTGCTCGGATAACCCCCCCACCTTGGCAGGGATGGCCAAAGCAGGCTGCTCCCTGACGTGAGTTATGGCACCCAGGCCACTTCCAGGCCTTGGGCAGCTTTTATGGGAACTGTTTCAATTTCCAGTGAGGCTTTTTGTGGAGATTTCTTGTCACTTTTGCCCACAAGACAGAGCGAAATGTGGGGTACGACGGTAAATCACRCAGCGGGTTTTAGCACCAGCCTTGGCCTCTGCTGCTCTAAAGTTAACGATGGGGGCAGGTGCCGAGGAGATGAAGTTTTAGACCATTATTTTAAGCAGGGAACCAAGCTCAGGAACCTGCCTGCGGGCTCCTGGAAACAGCGACACGGGACGCGGGAGAGATCAACGTGGCCTCCCCCCAGCACAGCCCATGCTCGGTCAGTCACCTGCCCGCACAGTCCCTTTCTCCAGCCTTTTGCAATCTAAACAGCAGGTTTTGCGGCCACTGCTAAGTGATGTGATCAACATCAATTACCTACTAAAAGAGACTCAAGTCTTGGTTTAAAATTAAGTGCTGCATTTTGCCATGTTCTTTATATGTAGCCAGCAGAATAATTGCAGCGACATAAAAACTAATTACACACCGCCACAATTAGGCCTCCCTCCTAGTGCTGTGATTGTCTTTAAGCAYGCTGCTGACAAAGTGCTCCCAGACCTCAATTACCATCGTGCACTGTCGATTCTTCAATATCTTCTGGAGAGAAAACCCTGTCCCATCAGATCAAAACAATACTGTTGAGGGACTTGATCACAAAATGCAAAAGAAATAATACAGTGCCAAGTGCATTTTTTAATCTCTTTCACAAAGGAGTMATTTCCAGGCAGTGGGACTAAACTGTGGTTTTGTTATTGCTTCTTCTGCTGTGCCTGATAGAGAGGGCTTGACTCTTTCCCAGCCCTGGTCCTCCAAAGCACTGCTGCCCATGTGGAATAGCCCTGTCCGGGCTGACGGCAATGCTCACAGCCCTGCCTGGCCAAGGGACAGGAGGGTCACAGCAAACAGGAGGGGGAACTTGACTATCACAGTATTTTCAGCCCCGAGCATTGGAAAATCGGGAATTATGTCCTGCCGGCAATCATGCAGCTGCCTGAAAAATCATGGCATTAGAACCCAATAAATCCATGACGTGCGTTTTACGGTCTTTCTGCGTTTTGAGCCTTCAGGAGGCTGACTCTGAGGTGTTTATACCCACCCAGGAAAGATTGAAAACATTTCATTTCCTTGAAATGAAAGTTGCGATTYTAATACAATCTATCACCTGACTGCGGGGACTGGAGGCACAAAACACAGGAGGCTTGAGAGAAAATGATGAGGACTGGAAGCCTGCCTCCATGCGCTTGCCAGAGCATCCCAGCCCCGCTGCCGGCCCTTCTGGTGTTCAGCGGCAACTCCGAGGCTTATTCCGCCCTGGAGCTGGCTCATAAATCCCTCACGCAGCTTTCTCACCTCTCTCCTGCCTCAATCCATTCTGTCTTTGCTTTTCCCGTGCTGATATAATAAGGATGCCAGAAAATGTAACGGTCTTGGCTCTGGAAGGCACTGCTTTCACCTCAAATCTCTGTCTGCTTGTGCGCCTTACATAACAAGGGGGAAAAGAGCCCTCCCGAAGGCCTCGGTGGCAAGGAGGCCTCCATGSTGCTGATGGCAGTGCTGGTATCTGAGGCACCAAAGCTGCAAATCTGGCCTCTGTGAAAATAAACGACACTATGAAAATAAAACCAATTACAGCTGTTAGGTGCACGCTGGCCGCTCGGCTCAAGAACTCAGCGCTTAGGGTGCAGGGAAGATGTGGAGGCTGTGGTGGAGAGAACAGTGTCTGCCTCTCTTCGTGGGTCTCTCTGGGGACAGCAGCCTTGCTGTGGCCTTAGGAGCAGGATGCAGTGGCAGAAGGGCCCTCCTGCCCTCATGTCTTTCGGGGCCTGCTCCGGAGACAGCGGAGGAGAAGCAGCTTGCGTGCCTTCCCATCTGACTTTCTCACCTCCTTTTCAGTGTGGTCCAGAGGAGCTTAGGTGCCGAGACTGTGGATTAACACCCTTGTATTTACCTGAAACTTCACCATCTCCCTCCGAAAGTGTGAAAAACAAGGAGGGACGGATGTGAGGTGAAAGCAGCCGGTGGCAGGCAGGACATGTGGGACTGCGTCTGACGCATGGATGTGCAGATATCACCTCCTCCCTTCCCTGCAGCCCAGGGGATGGCAGGGAACTCGAGATGACAGAGGACCAGGCCCCGCTGCAGCCCTGCTAGCCAGAGAGAAGGGCCACCGTGGCCGTGTGCCACGCAGCCTTTTGTGGCTGCTGTTCAGGTGACCGTGGCTCTCTGTTCCCCTCCAACTTCTCTCCTGGCAGTGTCCCTGTGAAGGAGACAGTGGTTCAGCACAATCAAGGTAGCCCCRAAGCCATGGCCTGAGTGCGGGAAATGCCCCTGCAGGGTCTTTGCAGCAACCCCGACTCTTSTCCGTGACTGCTCCGACTGACTGGGAGCTGAAACCAAAAATGTGGAGTCCAGGCATCGAATTGTGACAGGATCCACTGGCAGAAGCCATTGACTCTSAACACTGTCCTGCCCTCTGTGTGGAGCTCAGTGGTACCTCTGGTGCACCAGCTCAACCTAAATGACGCCAGTGGCTCAAGCCACTCAGCAGAGATCCTGGGATCCTGGCCTGCATCAGGAGGAGCGTTGCCAGCAGGTCAAGGGAGGTGATTCTGCCCCTCTACTCAGCTCTGGTGAGGCCGCATCTGGAGTACAGCGTGCAGTTCTGGGCTCCCCAGTATAAAAGGGACGTGGAGCTCCTGGAGAGGGTCCACTGGAGAGCTACAAAGATGATTAAGGGACTGGGACATACCTCGTATGAGGAAACACTGCGTGAGTTGGGCCTGTTCAGCTTGGAGAAGAGAAGGCAGAGAGGTGATCTTATTAACATGTATAAATACATGAAGGGAGATTGCAGGGAGGAGGCGCCAAGCTTTTCTCAGTGGTGGCCAGTGATAGGACAAGGGGTAATGGGTGCAAGCTGAAACACAGGAGGTTCCATCTCCAGGTGAGGAGGAACTTCTTTACTGTGAGGGTGACAGAGCAGTGGAACAGGCTGCCCAGGGAGGTTGTGGAGKCTCCTTCTCTGGAGGTCTTCAAAACCCGCCTGGATGCCGCCCTGTGCCACATGCTCTAGGTGTGCCTGCTTGGGCAGGAGGGTTGGACTGGATGATCTTCAAAGATCCCTTCCAGCCTTTAAGATTCTGTGATTCTGTGATTCAGCAGCCGTAGGAGCTTTTCTGGCTCCTAACTGCTCGTGTGATCATTTTCCTCCTTTCTCCCTTTCTTTCTCGGACAGCAATAAGCACACAGAGGCGCATGTGCTGTGCCTTTCGCTGTCCCTCAGCAGTGCGCTCTGCAATGCTGCGCTCACCGATGCCTGCCCTGTCGCARCAAAGCCATGGTGCCCGCGAAGAGCAAATACGAGGCCTTTTATTTGCCTTCCTCCCTCCCCTCGTGCTGGTTAAGCAGATTTTGGATGAGCTGTTGCACAGCTGGCACCCAAAAATGATGAAAAAAGAGTGATCTCTGCAGGCTAATAGAAGTCAGCGGGATGACGTGAGATAACCAAAGCAAAACCAGGGGCAGCACAGTACACTGCAAAAGGGSAGAACTTCAGTGCTAAACCAAAGACAAAACCCTGCTGGCAAGCGACTGGCTTCGGCATTGGGCCACCACCCTGTACCCTGAGYGACACAGGCACCATTTGGAAAAGTAATTTATTTAACCGCTTCCCTCCAATTAATACTGAAGTTTGTCCGTCATTTCCAGGATGACTGGTTTCCCTGTGGCTTGATTCTGCTTTAATGGGATCGAAACGCGCTGTCACGGTCCTGCCGCCCGCTCCCGCCTCAGGCGGGTCGGCGCCAACGGCGGCAACGGCCGCGGGGGCGGGGCCTGGCGCGGGGGGCGGGGCCTCGGCCATGCGGCGAGCGCTGATTGGTGCCGAGGGGGTGGGCGGGGCGCTCCGGCGGTGCCGAGGAGGGGGCGAGCGGAGCGTGCGCAGTGCGGAGCGGTGAGTGCGGCGCCCTCCCACGTGGGCCGGGGTCGCGGCCGCCCCCMGCTTTCCCGCCCCTTAAGGCGCGGCGGCCGTTGGGGCGGCCGTTGGTGGCGGCCGTTGGGGCGGCGGGGCGCGTCCGGAGCGTGGCCGGGGGGTGGCGGCCTGGAGAGGCGGGGCAGTAAACGCAGCACGGAAATAAATGCAGTCCAAGGCGGTCAAAGTGTGTTTTTGTCTGCRGGTTGCCCAGGTCTTGGTTAATGCACTTCAATTATTTTGGTACGAGCCTGTGTGTGGGAAGAGCAGGGAAAATTACACGTTGCACTCAACAAGGAAGCAAAAGCCCAGCAAATGAGATGCTTGTACACAAATATAAAATACTGCCGTAAATTACTTGATTGCTCTGGTTGTCTGAATGCTCTTGCTAGGGCCCACCTTTCATGAGTAATCAGCGTCTCTCAAGGTGCCCTGGGTTGACGTGAGCAAGTTTTCTGGACGTTGCATCACAGTGGCACGTTATTTATTTTTGGGTGCTTTGCTGGTGCAAAACTGGCCTCATGTAGACAGGGTTTAGACACTGCTCATACAATTAAGCCGCTCGCCAAAAGAGGGGGATCTTGCAGGAGCAAAGGAGCTGCTGTTGGCAGAGCTGCCTCCCTTCGGAGGCTGCTGCTGGGCTCAGAGAGCTCCTGAGCGTAGAGAAGCCTCTGGAGCGTCTTTCACAGAACACGCAGCTGCCTTAAGTGCTCTGAAGGGATTCAGTCTTCCTTTTTTTCTCCCTCTTTTTGATTCCRATAGCAAAATCAATTGCTTTAAAATGACCCCCAGCCTCACCCCAGTGTTTTTCAGCAGCCCCCAAGGCATTCGTGGGGTGGAAATGGTCAGAGGGCCGTCCCAAGGCTTCGGTGCAGCCTGTGGGAGTGGGAACAGTCTTTGCTGTGCCCGGCAGGACACACTTTACTGTCTGTACGGCCTCTTCTTACTAGATGTCAAGCTCATAAATACATTCCTTTCTGTGGAAATAAGCTGGAAAGTGGCAATTCCCAATGAGCTGCCGCCACAGCTGCCCAAATGCCCTGGAGAGGCAAAAGGCAGGAATTGCTACCTGCCTTGTCACTGTCGGGGAAATTCCTTAGCGTGAGTAGTAAAACACTCCAAAAACCTCCCCAGCACCCCCAAATCCCCTCTAGCTGCTCTTATTTCTCGCGGAATTTGAAGGCTAATGCAGATATGGTCAAGCTGGGCAGGTGTGACTGAAAGCACACRAACTCTACCCTGAAAATTTGCCAGGTAATGGATTAATGGGATAAATCCAGGCATGACAGGTCTCCTATGTGCTGAACCCCCTGCCCTCCTCTGTGGCCCTTCACCGCCTGCTTCAGCTCTCTTGCCACTCAGTTCCCCCCCCCCGAGAAATAGTGTTTCATTCCGACTTTCAAAGTGGGGGAATGAGCTTCACTTGAGATTTGTTGTGCACTTTGTTGATAAGCTCTATATAAAGCCAGTTATTATTTATTGTTAACATGCTGCTATTCTTAGCACCTGAAATCAGTAATGACACAACACCAGGGATCTTCTGGGAAGCAGCCGTGTGAAAGCAGACAAAGTGTCTCCCAAAGGTTCTGTGAAACCGCTGCTGGCCRTGGTTCAAAAGGCGGCTTGTTCCTCGGCCTCTGCTTAAAAAAACCCACGGATCCTCTCAAGGCAATGGGAAGTCCTAAATGCGCTAATTTTCCTGGAAGTTAGGCACAAATTTTGCATGAGATTTGCTCTGCTTGGAGCGTTTATTGCTCCTTGAAGCAAGATGTTTTCAAAGCACCTGCTTCCTTGCCCTGCATTTAGTAGCCCTTATGTCCGGTAGGATGATCCGAAGTCGTCAGGGATTCCCCGCTGGCCTGGCTGATGATCCTTTCCTTTCTGAGAGCTGATGAAGACATGAGCTGAACGGCTGTTCTTTGGGGTGCTGTGTGGGCGCCTTTCCGTAGTATAAGGAGCTCTGATGTGTTTTGCTCTTAGCTCTGACTGCCGTAGCAGTGTAGGAGTGGCTAGGCAGAGAAGGCTAAAACCAAACACAGCCCTGGAAAAGTCATCTTTATACCTGGGTTTCAAGCCACACTCAAGGCCAGCACTCAGTGTAGCCTCCCAGCTCTGCCCTGCCGAGTGGAATAATTTCATTCCGTGTCTTACAGCTGCTATGAAATCCCCGAGCGCCTCTTTGGCTCTTGCAGCTGGAGCGGGGGTGTCACTCTGCTAATACACGTTTCATTTCTTAGTCCACTCCAGTCACTAATTTCATTCAGCGTTAACTCTGCTAGCTCATTTTYCCCCACACTATATTTGTGCATTTGACTTTTTAACCTTTTTATTTTCTTCTTCCTTTCTAACTTTGCGTTGTCTTTATTGCCTTTCTTCTTATTGATTTTTTTTTGTTTGTTTCTCAGACCTTTTCTTCACTTTATCAGTTCCCCTCCCGACCTCCAGAGCGCTTCCCCCTCTAGCTGCTGGGCACTGTTGCAGGTTTCCTAAAAGTACTTTCTTTTTCATTGCTCAGGCCATTAATGAAAGGGCTGAGTAGCAGCAGCCCCGCTCAGAGCCACCGGGGCCTCTCCTTGAAATTTTCTTCCCTTTCTTTTTGCCTTTTTGACAGGGAATCGTTGGTAGCTGCTCGGAGCAGGCGGTGCTTGGCAGTGCTTTGGTTTTTCCCTCTGGCAGCGGGGTGCCTCATTAAGGTGAGCTCGCCTGCTCTGATTCCTCTGCTTGGCTTTGGAGTGTCAGGCGCCATGAGAAGCCCGGCGGCTTCCTCGCCGGAGGCCACGCGGGCGGCTCGCTGCGGAGGACGATGCTGAAGACCATGATGTAAAGAGCTCTCTGAATCTCCTTCTAGCGGGTGCTGCGTTCTGGGCCGCTCGCTGGGAGCTCCTGCTTGKGCTGGTGTCACTCGGAGCCAGCCCCGCAGTCCCTCGGCCACCTCATGCGCTGCTCCTACCAGAGTTCCCCTCAGGAATGTCCTCCCTGGAGGTCCTGCCGCTGTGGCTGCCCGCGCTGCGAGGAGCAGCTTTCGAGGCAGCTTTCCCTGCAAATGGGGCAGCCAAGTGTCCTTGCGCGTTGGGGTGACACTGCGGGGACAGGCACAGAGGGAGTTTGTGCCCATAGTGTCCTGCTGCCCTTTGATTCTCCCTAAGTGAGACTTTGGCTTGGCTGGACGTGACTGTGCTTGTAAAAACACATTTTTCTGCCCAAGTATTTCTGAAAAAAAGTTTCTTGGCTGGTTACCCCTCCCTGGAATAAAAATGAGGTGCTCTGGAATAATTAATTACAATCATTTTTTATGCCCAAATAGGGCACAGAAATGCTCTCCCCATGGCAGCAATTCCAGAATATCTTGTCCAGYTCGAGCTGTGCTGATTGCATTCCCAGTGCAAACTAAGCTCCAAGAGGAGGGAATTGCTGTAAGTGGAATGTCTGTGTGCTGGAGCAACCGTGCCCCATGTGTCCTGCTTTACTGCCCTGTGGCTGATGGGGATTGGTGACTCTGGGGRCTGGTTTATTCCCCTTGAGATCCCAATAGCACTTTTTTATAGATGCGGTGTGTCCAGACCAAAATTCAGCTTGAAGGGAGCAAAATYCCCTTCCCAGAGTCATTCCAGTGCTTTCTGTTGGATCCTCCTCCTTTTGGGGGCTGCAAGTTCTAATTAAAAATTGGTAAAAAGGCCACGTTCCACTCTGGGTATGGTTGAGTCTTGGCCGTGGGCAACTTGCTTCCCCAGTTCAGCTTGTAAAGCCCTGGGGGCTTCACGGGGTGAAGGACGCTGCATTTTCATCCTAGGTTTGTGTGTGTGGATGATTCTGTGGGTTTTCAGTGAGCTGCTTGCAAGAGCCCTGGTTATATTGGTTTCCTGCAGAGCCAGAATCTTTGCCAATTCAAAAATCTGCTGCACGGAGAGGAAAGGCAACAGGAAAGGGGCTTGGAAACGTGAGTGTCGCCGGGAGAGGTGGGAGGAAGATGCCCATGTTGCTCTGAGGGCGATACCAAGCGCAGGTATCTATCACTCAGCCCCGAAAGAGAAGTCGTGATTTTTAACAGCTGCCTATTTAAGCCACACTGGTTTCATCRGCAGGAGTTTGTAAAGGTTTAACTGTTAATTTTAGAATTTTTATTTCGAGCATGCCTCTATAAAATTAACTTCTGCAACGTGGAACATTTTAATATCTTCCGTGTTGGCGCTCATTTGCAAGAAATCTATGCGTAATTATTTCTTATGTACCAGTTAAATCTATCAGCCAACAGATGTCAAGTGTAGCAAAAATGCTATAATAATATTATGGTCTAATAATAGTTATAATGATTCTAATTACCTGGCACAGCTTTTGAGCAAAGCAGCCTCGGAGCTTTGTGCAAGTGAAATGTTTAACCTTGGACTCCGGCCGTGCAGAGCGGGCACACGCGTAGCTGCCGTGCCCGTGTCYCCTCCTCCCTACTAGACATCCCCATCACTTTGCTCCTCAAACGAAGCAGGACATGGATGGTTTTAAATGCTAAAAACTCATTCTCGACATGTGCAGGGGCGCAAAGCGCTGAGCAGGTTGCTTGGGCTGCTCGGGAATGCGAAGGCTGGGCCTCTGGAAACGCCTCCTGTGGTCGCTTGGCAGGTGCGTCTGCTGCCTGGTGCTTGCTGCACACACGGATCTGCTTTCCCCTGGGAAAACTCAGCAATCCGTAGCTTTTGCCCCTGTCAGTTGTGCTGATTTAAAGGACCCAGAAGCCGCAGACRAAGCCTGGAAAGCACCACCCAGCAGCTCTGCCACTGTTACTGCTTTTCCTTTCTTTAGGAAGGATCCTGGGGCTGCTCGCTTCAGTTTTGCAAGTGCAGAGCTTTTGGGAAGCCGGCGATTCACGGAGGAGGACTCTGGGCACAGAGGGGGTGCAGGATGGACTGGAAGTCGTTGTCTTTCTGTATTCCCGTGCCAGCCTGTTTCCCATAAATAAGAGTTTTACTGTGCTAGCAGGAGCTCAGCAGCAGCCAAGGCACTTCAGGTGCCGGGAGCTGACCCTGGCACGGGCAGCAGCAGTGAATCTTCTCCCCGTTCCTGTGGCGTGGATCCGGAGGTGCCCTCACAAGGCCATTATTGCAGGCCCATGCTCCCGCCTGGCATGCTCTTTCCCATGTGGAAGCCCCGTCTGCCATTGCYGTGTCTTCCTCGGTGCGCGCGACCTGTGGTTCTCCCAGGTTATGTAGGTGAGAGCTCTCCTGTGCGCCACCGTGAGCAAGTCCCTCTTGCTCCTTCTGACCGGCAGCTGGTTTCTCCCCATGAACATGGGGCCGTTGGAAGAGCAGGGCAGAGCTTTCTCCAGAAGAATTTGTTGGAGAGGTCGAGCGCTTGGCATCTCCCCAGGTGCCGTTTAAGAGAAGACACCTCTTCGATGTCCCCAGGCCTGAGCTACGAGGCCCGTGTCAAAAGGCGTACTCGCTGCCTTTTGAACGTGCTCCTTGGCTCGGCGCCGGCTGCTGTGACTCAGGCTGCCTCGCTCTGAGCCCGCCTGGCCTTTCCCTTACCCTGAGAAGCCAACGCTCCCTTTGCTTTGCTGCTCCGTGTAAGTACTGATGGAGTGTCTCTCCTGCTGCCTTCCCGCTCCTTGCCACTCTGCACGCGTGGAAATCCAATGCAGAAGAAGACCAGGCACCTCCCAGGCCTCAACAGCCGGTTTTAAGTGCGCATCAAACCCTGTATGAACTTGCAGATGCCCTTTTGAGTTTGGCAATGTTCCCTTCTGCTTGTCCTGCACTGACAGGTTCCATTTCTTCTCCTAGTCTCTGCTTAGGAGACCACCTTGACTAGAGCATCCTTCCCTGCCTCGTTGGCCCCACGTCTGTAAACATCTCGTTGCCCTTGCTAAACACCCTGTCGCTTAATTTCTCTCTGCGAGAGTATTATTTAATTTGCAAATGTTTTAGGACAGTGTTTGAAAAATATGATACGAAGCTGTATTTCATTTGCTGTAATGATCTGCTAATGCAAGCATATTTCAAAGGCAGGGCATGCAGCGCTGTGGGTTTTAATTAAATTTTGTTTTTCAAGTAAGCTTCAATAGATAGACAGTAACAAATAGGAGACAATATGCACACAGAACAAATGCACTCCGTTTTCTTTTCCAAGACACTGTAGAAGGGAAAATGGATAGCCCTTAAAATGTGCTTGGCCAGTCCATGATAGCTGCTTTAGCACCATTACTCACTTTTGGGGGGGTTATTTCTTACTCCGACTTAATTAATTTTCTTGATCTCTCCCTGCCCACAAAATAGCCTATTACGCTATGCAAAATTTCCAAGGGGAGCCCTGCATGAATTAGAGCCTGCTCCAAACTCTGGGCTGTTGGAATGGTTTTTTGAAGGCTGTCATGTTGTTCAGTGCTCAGCGAGATGGGCTGCAGCCAGGGGTACAAAACTGAAGCGCCACACGKGAGGAACCCTGCGCACATCTGCCCTGGGAAAGCTGCAGGCCTGGAAAGGGCTTGCCACGGGATAGGACATTCCTCGTGTAGGGAGATTGCAGGGAAGCACAAGCAATACTCCTGTGTCCACTCTCCCTGCACCCAAATTAGGAATAACCTCGGAGCTGCAACCTTCCCTTTCCACCCAACGGGCTTGGGCTAGACAAGCATAAACCACACCCCAAGATGCTTGGAAAGTTGTTCTACATGGGCGGGAGGTCTCTGGGAATCACAACAACACCCCCAATGTGGGATTTYCCCCCATTTTAACGGGGTTCTTTGCCATCTATTGTGTCTTTGTTTAGATGTTGGCGGAGTGGCGCTCGAGGCGCCGAGTGGGGTTGGTGCCTTTGAGCTGCAACGCGCTTGCAGGGAGCCAGCGACCCTTTTGTTCCCTCGCCTTGTGGGATAAGTTTCCATTGTTGAGAAACGGAGCGGGAATTTGTTGAGGAAATCAGCGCGGGTGCCATGGAGCTCTTCAGTTCTGTGGCTGTTGGGTTTCTCTTTGAAATACTTGCAAGACGGAGATCTGAGCAAAAAATTACAAATAAATTGGGTAATAAACGCATTAAAAGGCATCAGAAGCCTCGCGGGGGAATGGTAGACAGTGGGCAGAGCCTTCTGTCCTCTGCTCAGAGCTGCGTGTTTGAGTCTCCTTCTGGTCTTCTGCCCAAGGCTTGGCCTGCTTAGCCTGGCTGTGAACAGCTCCCCAGCTACGCGGGCTGGGGAAACGCAGTGGTCGGATGTCCCCAAAGCCACATCCTCCTGTGAGCAGGTGACAGGCCAAGGAGCTCTTTGATGGAGATCCCATGGTTGAAGTTTGAGGAAGATCTGCATCAACTCGGCTTTTGGCTCGCGCTTTTGCGGCTGCAAGTGCCTGCAAAGCTTCCCCGTAGGCAATAGGACCTCGTGTCTGTTACCACGTCCTCCTTGAGGACTCGGTCTGACGCTCTTTGTGTTTCGGGGACGCTCTCTGCTCTGCCACGAGTGCTCTGCGAGTCTCCTGGTGCCTGCAGCTGCTGGCCGTGCGTGGTGCACCTGAAGAAAGAGCCATGGTGGCCGAGGGAGGGTGAGGAGATGGTGCCTGTGCTCGATTCCACTCCAGCCTGGGGAGAAACCCTAGTGCTGACCCAGCTACGTCTAAATATAACTTGTCATAACTTGTCATGAGGCATCACTCGCTCTTTAAATAAACTGTGGAAAAATAAATGCTGCTGAAGGTCTGTTCAGGTGCTGCCACTTGCAAGGGGAATGCCCTGTGCCTTCCCCCTGTTCTTTCCTTGTTCTTTGCTGCAGGGTTTCTTTCCTTTTCTCACTTCTTCTTTCTTTGTAGTGTCATCCAAGGTYATGCCGGGGCTTGGTAGGGGCAGTTGCTTTTTGGTGCCTTGAGACAGGGCTTCCTACTTCTCTCATCCGTCCTTTAGATCTCTTCGCTTTCTGCGGTTCATGGTCACTTTTTGAAACAGTCTCACCCTTGGTAGGTTTATAAAGGCCCCAAGCAACTGAGAACTTCAGGTCTTTGGTAGACACTTTGGAGCCACTCAGGTTCTATAGGAGAGGTTTTGGAGGCTACCGCTGGTGACAGGTGGCTACTATCAGTTGAAGGACTCTGGCTACCGGAACATCTGGAACTGCCGRATGAATTATTGGCTAAGGGATTCTTCTTCTGTGATGTAAGTGCTGAGGTCTGATGTTTGCCTGAGCAGCCAAGTGTCTGGTTTCTGGTGGCTTCTGATATGGCTGTAGTAGCCGAGGTCTGGAAGCACAGGTAGGTCCTYAGGTCCTGAAAAGTTTGGCCACCGTTTTGAAAGGGTTTTCAGCTCCCTGTACATCTAGCTTAGCAGTAAACGTGGTATCAGTGGAGAGCAGGGGCCTCCCCACAGGAGCTGTGTTCAGTCAAAAAGGTGAATGAAGCCAAAGCTAAAAGGGGCAGCTGGGTGAGCTGGGTTGGAGATGGTGTGGAAATGGCTGAACAACTTGGAAGTTCTGCCATGTTCTGGRTGAACTCAGGGATGAAGCAGCTGGTTTGGGAATAGCAGTGTAACCTCACACTTCACAAGGGGCTTCAACACCAGCTCCAACTCACAGGAGAACTGGGCAGGGAAGCRCTGATGATGCTCAGGAATGAACTTTTGGGTTTGTGGTTGTGGTGGAAACCTGTCTCGAATGCCGTGCTGAGTGTCTGCACAGGGAACATGCCAGCACCGCCTCGTGGGGACACTGGTGCCCCCTGCCAGACCCAGTGCTGTGAGCGGGAGAGAGCAGTGAAGACGGGAGGAGCGAGAACAGGCCCTGGCGAGGAGGAAGGTCGGAGCAGTCCTCCTCAATAATGGATACCGCTGATGGCTGCCTCGCAGGGAAGGTGCTGCGGGGAGCGGATYGCAGCGTCCTAATGGGTTTTAAAAATGAAAAGCGCTCTGGTTCTTTGTAGGCACTTGGGTTTAGCACCGGGCAGTTGGGTTTCTTGGGTTTTTTTCTTTGGAGTTTGGCAGCCATCTGCTTAAGGGAGCGCGGCGGTCCCCGGCGAGCTCATTTGATGTGACACATGACAAACTGCTGCTGCTGGTGGCTACCCGAGGCGCAGGCTGCTCCTTGGCAGCCTTGGCGTCGCGGGTGCCAGGGACAGCGCGGCCGGCGGCGCCGCTGCCCTCCTCTCCGAAGGGCCCTACGGAAGGAGCCTGCCTCCGATCCCCCTCCTTGGGCTGCTCCGCTCAACTGCGCCATCCGCAGCGCTTATTGACGGCGCTCGCCGCGCGGCCCGGCCGATGCCGCCGCTGCTCCTTGCCGCTCTCCAGGGCGCCGGAGCCAGACCCGACTGCCACTRAAGACACTTTGTTCTCTTGGCGTGGGGTTTTTTGGGGGCATCCGTTTAACTCTGCAGTGAGGAATGGAAGGATATTATTTTTCACAGCAGAATTATAGCTCTTACCTAAAAAGTACATGTCCCCTGTGAGATACTGTAAATRTGTTTTATCTGTTCTATTACCCGCAGTTTCAGGAATATGTCCCCGAAGCATTTTAATCGTGTTTTCCAGACTTGTCTCGGGGTGAAGAATCACTCCTATTTGCAACTTTGGGAATAATTACTATGTTCATTAATTTCTTCTCTTTCTGTCCATCTATTGTTGCTTCCAAAATGAGGGGGGRAAAAAAAAAMCCCTCCCAGTAAATCTTAACTAAAACAGAACAGGCTGCTTGATTTAAAGGAGAGTTTATGTGTGCTGGAAATGTATTTGTGAGGGGGCATCTCCCCGCGGCGCGTGTGGACGGATGTGCCCGAGTGTGCGGTGCCTTCTGGGCTCTTTCCAACGGGTTGAGGTGTGTGGAGCCGACCCAGCGCTGAGACGATTGACCGGCCCTCCCTAACGCTGTAACTGAAGAGTAAGGAGCAGGCAGCGCCTTTGCGGGCACTTTTGGCACAGGTGCGATGAGGAGGCAGGAGGCCGAAGGCCGAAGGGCTCTGCCCATTACGAGGCATCGGCTGGAGGAGACSGCCGGGCGTGTAGATGATCGCGCAGCTCCGCTCGGTGTGTGAACTCAAGACCGGGTCAGCACTTTCTGTAGCAGTGCCGCTTGCTTTGTTTTCTTGCTTTTTAAGCAAAAAGAAACTTATTTTTTACTTTATTTGGAGGCTAGAGACCACTACTGTTATTTTTATTGCACTGTGGCCTTAATGTAACATTTATTGCATAAATGATAGACTTTTTGCTCTTGAAAAAATGTACCGCCTGACCCTGATGTTGCAAACTCTTACCTAGGTGAGTGGCTGCATCCCTGCAGGGATCCTGTGCATGCACCGAGGTGTCTCACTCCTCCAGCCTCTCTTGATGTGTGGCAGCTGTAGGTGCTGTGTGTCATCRTGGGGCTGCCCCTGAAACAACCTGGATTCACGCGGCAGTTTTCTTAGCAGTCCATCTGTCCTGAAAGCTCTGCTGGATATTTTCTCCTCTGCGTGGTTAAAATCAGCTGAAATCTGTAGTCATCATGGGAGAATCCTCCCTAGCATAAACGTGCCCTCCTGGCAGTGCCATCATGGGCTTCCTGTCTCTCCCTGTTGGATACGGCGGGAGGAGTCTGTGGCACCACCAGGACACAAGGAAAGTTCTTCAGGATGTCCTCGTGTTTCAGAGCAGAGCTGAAGGTGCTACAGACACCTCTTTCWTTAGAGCTTAAAGGGAGTCAGTGCCTAAAAAATCTTCCTTTAGCCATTAGAGCAGGCAAGGAGGGTTCAGCGAAGTCGTACAAGCAAGAAACCGTAGAGCAAAGGCCAAGGAACGGAGAGAAGAAAAATCACTCTATCCTCAGGCTGCTGCTTCCCACTGCCATGCGTCACTTCTTTTAAGTGAGTTCTTTTAAGGTCTCCTGCTGTTGATGGAAGCTCAAGAGGAGAAGCAGTGGGTCTTTTCAGTCTGCATCAAAGGATGCTGAGGATAGAAACACAGCTTTTGTCACTGGGAAGAGAAGATCACAGGAAAAACAGTTGCTGCCAATTGCCCTCTGCTTTCCTCCTCCCTCGGTCACTCGCGCTTTTGGGTTCCTCTCTTTGCTAGCCTGACGAAGCGAAGTTGACTTCACCAAACTGAACTCTGTGGACAGTAATTTCAAGTGCTGGGAGTGCAGTCGTAGGCTCAGGTGAGAGCCATGGTCTTGGCCCGTTCCTACTGCTTGGGAGGTTTATTTCTCCTTTGAGTTAGAATTGTCTTTAGCTTTTTTCTTGCTTCTGTCTTACCTCTTTCCTATCCTTTYTATCCCATCTAGCTCCTTTCTATCTCCCCCTTATTATTATTATTAATCWTTTTTTTTAATGGAGGGCTTGGAGAAGCAGCTGCCTGCTTGTTCCTCTTGGAGACCTTCTCGGCTGTCCTTGGCCAATGGAGAAATGACTTTCCAGGCTCTCTGTGAGATGCTTTTGCTTTCCAAAAATGGAATTGTTGGGTGTTTGAAGCCCCTAGTTCAGGTCTACCTTGTAATGTTATTGGCTCCTTTAGGCATAGAAGTTAAAASGATTCTTTCCGTGAACCCTTCACGCTGCACGTCTGGCTCTGTCCTGAATTTGCAGCTAAACTGACTGCAGTGACGTGGTCAGTCTTCCCTTTTGAGTGGAGCTGTCCAGGCTAAGCTGCTCTCGAGTGCAGGTGGGGGGTTGATGCAGCTCTGACAACGCGCAGAGGATCCCATGGCCGGTAAGGCGTTCACTGAAATGTTGTTTCATAACCTCTGCTGGAATCGGTGAGACAAGTTCCCTAATTTGTCACCATGTCATAAGGATTTAAGATCGAGAAGCTCTTTGAAGCATCAGTTCCGTCTGTTCCATGATGACAAGGTGGAGATGAGCGCTAGTTTGACTTTTTTTTCCCCAAGGAAAATGCTCTTTTTTCACAGATCACAGGCCACGGYTCTACCTTTGTTTGAAGAGACCAGAAGAGTCACAGACACTGGCTCTCCGTGGAACATCAAAGTGGGCCTGTCTGAAGCAGGCATGCTCAGGAACTCAAACTCGTCCGTCATGTCGAGGCGGCAAAAGGAAAGACGGCTCTGAAGCTGGAGTACCTCGGTGGATCAAAGCTTTGCTTCGCGGAGGCTGCAGCGGCAAAAGGCAGGATTACACCGGGAAGGTCACAGCCACGCAGCTCATCAGGGCCATCTCCTAACGCTCACGTTGTGCCTTCAGCAGGACCCCTAAGACCCTAAGACCTTCTCATCTTCTTAAGGACTTTGGCCGGTATCTACCCCATCCAGTGGACATGCCTGGCCAGAGCAATTTTGTGGCTGGTAGTGGCTGAGTAATCGTTTCAAACATTTTCCACGGGCAACCTAATAGGCTGTGTTATAGCTGCGATTGCTGTAATTAAAGGGACACCGCGCTGTCACTCTCTGACTTGTGTTTTTTTTTTCTTTTCTCCATACGTGGCTACAAGTAGCACCTAAAATAGCTCCATCGGAGAAGAGAGCAGAGAAGAAATCAATTTTTAAATGGGGAACTCTCTGCAATTGATGGTGCTTTGCATGTAGGCAATTTCCTGCCTTCCTCTCTGATATTAAGCTTAACATAGTGCCCAGGGGCCWGCCGAGGATGGATGCTAGACTGCTACATGCAGCTAAGATCGAGATGCTGGGTAGAGATGAACACATAAGGAGAGACTTCTGCCAGTCTGTCTGCAATCATGTCATAAGCAGAACGGAAAAAAAAAACCCCACGTTTTGGTAATGTGGAGATGGCAGATGACAGAATACAGGAGAGGGGAAAATCGTGTTCTCTTTTAGCTTCCTGTGTGCTTAAGTTCTGCATTTGCAGTCTTCGGAGCCCTTTGCTATTTTAAATTTCCTTAGGGGAAAGGAAGATGCTAACTGAAGGCTGCCTGCTGCTGGCTAGCTGTTCTCCTGCTTTTGTTTCAGCTTGTGGAGGCCCTTGTGCCTGAGCAACATGTCTCAGGCTTTAATCTTGGAGCCAAGTGCCTAGGTAAAAGAATGGAAGTCATCGGGAGAGTCGGTYTTGTCTTGGGTTGTGCTGATGGCCTCTCCATTTTCTCTTTGTGCTCGTAGCTGCCYGGGGTGGTTTTTTTTTTTCAGTAGGTTATGAAAAGCGTCCTCTGGTATCGCATTAAAACTTGCTTGTACTGGGGAAAAAAAGTAAGTTAAATTTGATAATGCCTTCTGTCCAAGCAAGATAACAAAGCAGCAGGCTTTATTTGTTGATAAATGTGGGGCCTGTTTTGCAGCCAGGGAAACTGAGCCCCAGAGAGGTGAATGATTTGCCCTAGAGGGTGCAAACCCAGCGATGGTCCTGAGCCAACCAGCTCTGGAGCAATGGATCTAATGTTGCATCCCCTCAAAAGAGACAGTTTGAGATTCTCTTGCTGTGGCTTCACGTGAGTTTTGCTGCACGTGGCTGATGGAGCAGCTTCCGCATGGGCTCCCAAAGCAGCACCCTGCGGCCCTCCGGCTCCTTAGCTGGGATCCTGCCACAAAACTGGAGCAGGAGGGAGCACAACCCACTTGAAAGGCAGGTCCTGAACAGGGCATCCAGTCAGCTGCCCCGTGCAATTAATCCTGTCCMCTCCAAGGCCACGTTCACCATGGTGCATGACGGCCGGGGCTGTGTAGCTCGAGCGTGGGTAGCCGTGTGGGCTGCCCTTGTTGCCGTCGGGAGCCTGCTCTGACCGATGCCCATGGGTTGCCTTTGAACAGGAGCCGTCACCTCGGCCGCACGTACGAGCAAGGAGTGAGGAAATGCATTTTTCATAAACTTTACAGCTCGCTGTTTCTCACGGATCGATAGAGCTCTTTGGAAAGGTCCTTTGCTTGCCCACTTTCCCAGACGGTTTCTGAGCTGCTTGCAGGGTGACTCATGCGGCGTTGCTGAACTCAGAGGGCTTCTTGGCTCAGGAGAGGCAACGGGCCAGAAAAGAAACCTCTGTACGGGGACAGATCCAGCAGCGAGAGCGTTAATGGGCACAGGCTGAARCACACGTCTTTGGGCACGGGACTGGGTGGAAGGATGTTAGATTTAGTGGTATAAAATGTTGTGCCAAAGCTGGGCAAGGGCACGGGAGAAGGTTGGTGGTCCAGGATGAACACTTAGAGACTGCAAAGTCTTTGAGGGGACAGGAGCAGCTCCGAGAAGGTGCCGTTTAGGCACGGTTTGTGTGTAGATGTTTCATGGTGGTGCTTGGCCCTTGCTGAATCCATCCTGCCATAGAGAGGCAGCGGGGAGGAGAAGGAAAGATGGTAGAAATGGGGGGTTTTCTCGAGTTTGGGGCCTTAGGGGAAACTTGGAAAGAACAAAAGACTCTGTTTCCAGAGAGGCTGGGGATATGCCAGGTCAATCTTTGCCTTTTGGTAGCCACAAATATATCGGGACATTGAGTAGGGTGTTGGGCGTTTTCCTTGCTGTGGGAGTCCCAATTCTGCAGAAAGTGCCTGCAGCCCGTGGGCACCTCTCCGTGCTCGGATATCCCTTGGTGCAGAGGGGAACCTAAAAACACTCCCAACCCTGGCAGGCTCCCAGGTTAGACCGAGCCAAAGAAATAGAAAATAGGGGCTGATRGGAATGATAGACATGGTATGAGAGGGGGGGGAAAAAAAAGACTCTTTTTTTATACTGTACATGGTGAATTGCAGCAAGGAGCTGATAGTTATGGGCAAGAGGAGAGGCTCATGCGGAGGCTGGAAGAGCTGATGAGAGAGGGCGGATGGGGAGCAAGCGCAGAAAGGGCTCTGCCGTGCGGGACGTAGCTCCTTGGACATTCCCCTTTGCAGAAGTCAGGAGACAGGAGACAGGTCTCCTCCGGAGAGGGATCTGCAGGTCTGCTCTGCCCAGCCGGGTCCTCGCTGGCCCGGGGCTGCTGAGCCAGGGCGCGCGGCKGCCCCAGCGCTGGGCGAGGGCGTCGTGCGAGGAAGGCGGGCGCCAAGGCCTGCCTCAGAAGCTGTCATAAATTCAAATGGATATATTATTTATAAAGAACAAATGTTAAATTCGGCCTTCTGATCTCTGAGGCGTGGCTTGAGGGTTTTCTTTTTCTTCTCTTTCCCTCTTGAGCAGAACAGCCTCCCACCCTGTGTTGCCCACATATGGAGCCTTCCTGTGCTGCAGATATTCGGAGCTCTTGAAATAGGCTGGCAGGGGCCTTGGGTGGCTGGATGCTGATGGAGGCAGCCCCAAGATGGGCAGAATTGGCCACCTGGGGATGCTTCCAAGCGAGGAATCCCCCCAGCATCCTTGGGATGCTTCCCAGCAAGCCGGGACACAGCAGTGCCTGTGGATGCCCGAGGTTCTGAAGGGATTTATTAAGTGCGTTTAATTAGTAGTTGAAATGGTGCTTAACGTTGAAGTGTGAAGCTGTTTGTACACACGGCGTTATTTAAATAATGAGTTAGGCTGGCGAGAATGCTCCGAGGGCCTGGTCATGCCGCCTCGGTGCCACAAGTGCTGAGACAAGGCGACCACTTTCTTCATGCGCTTTCTTGCCTTGCAAGGCGCTCCAATGGGTGTTGGGAGGAGTCCCATGCAGCAACGGTGCCACTGGCCACAGGTGGCCTCTGGCCAAGGTGTCAAACGGATGCAGCTGCCAACAGTGACTGCCGGGTGTGATATGCCACATATAGGGACATATCTCATCTATCCCGTGGCCTTGCGTGTAGATGTGCGGGGAGGTGTTGGTGGAGGTGGCCGGGTCGTGCTGAAAATGGATAGCGACGAGTACCTGAGGAGACACAGGGCGTCCCTGTGCGCTGCTGTGTCGCCGTCCGCCACGAGCTCGTTTCCCGAGGCATCCGCGGTCAGCTAGACAAGGGCAGCGGTATCCGTAACCACTGCTCAGCAGCAGGCGAAGCAGCACAAGCGGGAGAGCTGGCGGCTCGGAGGAAGAACGAGCCCGCGAGGAGGCTCTCGGGACCGTCGAGCAGCTTTGCTCTTCGCCGGGGACCATCGGCAGCTGGCGTGGGACGGGGACGCCAGGCAGCGTCTCAGTGAGGTGCTCTCAGAAGGGCCACGCGCTCGTGTTAGATGAAGGCTAAACCRGTGGGGGTCGTTAATATTTACTGTTATTATTTGTTCCTGGAAGTTATGAGCTGGCAGAGTCATCACATCGCAGGCGGGCACGTGCTGCCCATCAAGGTTGTGGAGTCTCCTTCTCTGGAGGCCTTCAAAACCCACCTGGATGCCACCCTGTGCCRCATGCTCTGGGTGTCCCTGCTTGAGCAGGAAGGTTGGACTAGATGATCTCTAGAGGTCTCTTCCAGCCTTAACCAYTCTGTGATTCCGTGAATCCCATGCTGCTGTTTGCGGCCTTCTCTTCCACGTGGCTACGCGGGACCTCTCGCTGAGGACACCGCTCCGGCAGAGTGGGCCCTGGMTCCTTGCTGGAATTGTCTGTGATTTTTGCTGGACATAGCGACGTGTCCATCCCTGGCAAGTCTCTTCCCTGCCCTATTTCCATCCTGGGAAAATTGAGGAACGATGCATCAAGGCTCCCTCTGGAGCATCTGTGGAAGACCCTGGAGGAAGCTCCTCTTTGTGGTGTGTTCTGCCATTCAGGGCCCTTCTCTGGCTTTGCATAAAGTGATATGTTCTTTATTATTTATTATTCTGTTTTCGTTATCGATTTTTATTCAGATCCAGTTATTTGATCTGTCAAGTGCATTCAGGTCTCTTCCAGCTTCCTTGCACTCGTTATATTGGCTTTAATTGAGAAGAAAATTCACCGCTACCTCTTTTTAGACGTGCTGCTGCTGAGAACTCTGTCCATGGAGGCAGGGAGCTGGGATGCATGCCTGGCTGGGGGGATGCATGCCCACGGACACGGGTTTATCACCCTCCGGCTTCCTGCAAGAAGTCAGCAGGTAGACTCTGTCTGGCCACCTGAAACGGAGCCCCTGCTTTAACAGCCTCATTAAACATGTGCAGCACAGCCTCCAACCCCTTCAGGAAGGGTTTTGTGGGGCTGTGAAAGGAGAAGTTCAAGTTGCTGTTCTGTAATGTTCTCAGCATGCACAGGAGACGGAGGATTTCTATGAATCCCGACAGCCGGCTCTCAAAGGTAGCGAGCGTTGCGGTTCTTGCAGCGTCTTGCCCTTCAGATTGAATCGTCTGCATTGAAACGTGCTGCAGGTCGCCAGYCCCAGCCAGTCACATTTGCAAGGACCAGACCTAGGCCCTCTCTTACRAGAGCCATTCCTGGGCTTCTAGTATGGGCCAGTTGTGTTCTCATGACTCCCRTTTCTAATGGAAATCCAAGAAATCCCACGCCAGAAATCAAGGTATAGTCTTCATCTGCTCTCAAGGCAGGAAAGGCTTGAGGCAAGTCTTCAGGACTGAGATCTGCTGAGCAGATCACCTCTGCCCATCTCCATCATAATATCAGTATTTCCAGGCTGGCTTTTTTTTGTACTTCATGGGAGTCTTGGTGTGTCTGTGGTTCTGGGAAGATGCAAGGCTGATCTTCTCSGCAGAACAGTGCTGCTTTTGGAAGCATGGAGCTGTGAAAACCCCATTGTAATGCACTGGGGAACTGAGTGGCRCTGGCAAATCATGTCCTGTGGTCTCCAAGCGATCTTTATTCTGTCCTCCAGTTGTCTCTTCTCTTGTACAGGGGCTGCATTTCAGCCTAAACCTTCTTCCTTGTGCTGCCAGAGTCCATCAGAGGTGGAGGATGTGGCATTTTAACTCAGCACAGGTTGCAATAGGATCGTGTCCTGCATCTCTTCAGGATGGCAGCCAGATTTACCCATGTATCTTTAAAACACTTTTCCTAAAGTAGTGCTATTCAAATGGCCTGGACCAAAGAAGWTGCAAGTGCTTGGGGATCTCATCCCCAGCTCAGCCAAAGGGTGTTTGGGCATGTGCTCCTCACTTCCTATCCTTGTTTAGTTCTTCACTGGTGCTGCCTAATGGTCTGCGAGGGGAACGCTGTGAATAATTCATGTTTTAGGCAAACACGAGGCACCCGGTGCTTCTGTGGTGGCYGTTGGCCACCTCAACAAAGGGCGGCTGAGCAGAAACCGTGCCGAGGCTAGCAAATTTTCAGGTGATTTTGCAAGACTGCCGTAATTCCTACACTGCTCCCTTGATCCTTAGATGAGAGCAAGGATTAGCTTATTGCTATTGCTTCCTGTTGGCCATAAGAAAAGAAGGAGCATGGTGGGGGCCAGAGGATGCATTGGGCTGTTGGTGCCTCCTTGCCGAAGCGCTGCTCGGAATTCAGATGAGGCTGCGGACAGATTTATTGGAGTGGCAGAGTATCCACAGCGCTCGCTTTGAGTCGGGACATGAAAGAATGGAGTGTTCCCAGCAGCAGAAGGCATTAATGAAATATGTTCCTGTTACCGAATCCCTTTGAACTGCCACCTCTGCCTGCGTTGGCTGAGCTGGGCAGCGCAGCTGGTAAAAGCAGTAAAATGTCTCCACTAATAGCGAATATAATGGCAAATGCTCTTGTTTCTGTGGTACCAAGGGGGGTCTGTGGAGCTGCGGAGCAGAACTTGCCTGCATGRGGATGCTCATGACGAGCCGCTCCATGAGGATGGAGCCACTCCGGGCTGCTGCCGGGAAGAGCAGCTTCTTTGGATSTGATCTTTTGCCCTTTTCCCGGTCCCTGATTTCCTTTAACAGAAGCGGATTGTTGCGAGCAAAGCCGCTCTCRGCACGGGGGGCATTTGCGCTGGCCCATTGGTGCCCTGCACATTCCTGGAGCCGTGCGACCTCTCCCCGTGCGCCTTGCGGGGGCCACCCTCCCTGTTCCTTTTCCTTTGCAAGTCGGAGGGTCCTTCCCAAAAACGCTTAGTATGCAAGTAACATTTGGCCTGAAAATCCTCTCCGCCCTCTGCGTCCGTCTGTCTTGCGGCAAGCTGGCAGCCCGCGCAGGCGTCTCTCCCCAGGAGCCTCAGACCTCCCTTCTCCGTTCSCTCTCCCTCCCTACCTGGGACCCAGGCACTGCGCTAAATGTCACATTCCAGGCAGGCAGGAGCGYGCTGCCTTTAAAGGGGCTGTGCTGCGATCTGCCGCCCGCCTGCTCCCTACACGTGAGCTCCATTTCCATGGAAGTGCGAGTTTCCTGCCAGCCGCCGCGTTGTTGAATTTCTCTCGCCCGTTCCCTTTTATTTCCAGACTTACAGCCCCAAATTTTGGGGGCACATTTATTTTTCATTATGCCCCTTTTGTCTTTTGCTTTATAGCTAAAGAAAATCCGTTTCCARTAGGAAATGCATCCCTTTTCTCTGACACCAGGTGGGAAAGGCGATCCTATGTCTTGCTCTTAAGTTTGAGGTCCTGAGTGTGGTATTAGCCGGGAGAGCACTTRTATCCTTTGAGAATGGATGAGTTTGAGATGGTTAGTGATATTTTTGGTTTTCCGGCTCTTTTTTTGTTGTTTTTGTTGTTAAGACATATTTAAAAAGAACAATCAGGGAGAGGGAGTGGTAGTATATAAAAGAATGGAGAAACAGGATCAGGGTAAGAAGTGGAAGRAGATGCCTCCATTTATTCCTTGTCCCCCAAGTCCTTCCTTGTGGGAGTGACGTCCTGGGATAGCAGGAGCTGGCATCGGGTGCATCTGTGATGCCCCATCCTCTGCTGGATGGGGATGGCGGGACCCAGTCCTGTGGTGGTGGTGTTGATACAGGTGTCAGAGGTGCAGGGTGACATCTGCTTCTCCTGGTCCTCAGGAGTGGGAAGGAAAAGAGCTTGTGCTCTGCCCGCTGGCCTTCAGGGGCCAGGTAGGACCAGTCTTTCTCCAGCTCTGTAGAGCAGAGCTCCTGGGCCAACCTTGGAGTTGATCCAACAGAGCTACTCTTCCAGGAGCTGCAAACTCTTGTCCAGAGACAGCTCTGAGCAGAGCTTCCCTGGTTGGGAATGCCCAGCGGAGCCTAGGAGTGTGCTTGGGATGCTGGGTTCCTTCAGCGTTTTCATGCAACCAGGCTTTTGCAGTTGGTAATTCAGGCTAAAGCCCTCCTGGCAGCAGGGGAGGTTTGGCCAACGAAAGAAGCGTACGGATTTTCTTCAGCAAGTATCATGACAGCTCCACTTAAAGCATGTTTCCTGCACGTGGGAGTAGAAGGAAGGAAGAAATCTGGGATGTGATCCGAACACACGCTGGAGGCAGACAGATCCTTAGGACTCTGCGTGTACATGGCAGGAAAAGCTTTAAAACCTGGATGGGAGCTGGAGCAGAGGGATGAGTAACGGAGGAGGGTTTGAACGGAACTAATCAGGCTCATCTGCTTTTGGAGGACTTCATGGAGTTTAATTTAGCAGCGTGTCAGTTTAGTGCCAATCAGAGGAGCCCCTTRTGCGCTCGGGGCGCCCTGGGCAGCGGGTCAGCACCTCCTCTTGCCTCTCTGTGTGAGCGGAGCTACACGTGCGGCGATGAGGGTGGTCAAGCCTCCAGCTGCATTAATAGGTCTTGTTTAATTTGAATCAGCTTGCTTGCTTCTGTGCTCAAAATTAAGTACGTGCATAAAAGCCTGGGCAGGACTGAAACTGAATGTTGTTTTTTCCCTGTAGCTGTTGGCCATGCTGATAACACAGTGATTTTAAACAAGACTTGCCCATCTCTACATGTTTTCCAGGAGAGACTTAAGCACCTTCATGGTGAAACTGCTTTCCATCATTAACATTAGTGATACAGCCAGCCCATAATATCTGATGCCTTTTGATAAAACTGGTGAGCTGACCCCCCAGTTGGCTCACCGGTTGAGAGTAACTCAAATACTCTGTGTCCTGCTGTATCGTAGCCCTAAACTTGTGCCGTGTTGAAGGACGTAGCCTAAAAGATGCAGAAAACTATGAAAATTTGTGCTAATATGTTRTTGATCTTGTTTTCCTTCGCCCTTCAGGTTGATGGCAATGTCTCACTGCTCTGCTCTCCTCTCCACGGCTGCTAAAGTCAACCTGCTGGTTCTGCTGGTCTCTGCGGTGTTTTCCTGGCCGAGCTTAAGCGACAGAGTTCCTGTAAGTGCAGRTTGCTCCATCAATTCAGCCACTTAAACCTGTCACCCATCTCTTGGCCGGCGGTGACAGCTTTGCCTAAGCCTTCTGCAGGGTTGTTATCCCACATGGTGAATCACCTCTGCGCTCTTCAAGAGCAAGTTCTCAAGAGCAGCGTTTTGGCAACACTTGTGTCTTAAGACTAACCCCAGGAAATAAAAGGGTTTGTGAAGGGAAGAGTGTAGCATGTCCAGCTGTCCTGTTCCCTGGGCGTCACCTTGTCTGCTCTGAGCAGGAGTTTGCCCCACCTTGGCAGGAGGCAAAGCTAGTTCTTGTGCTCTAGTGGCAAGGGGAGAGGTGACCTTGATTATGCTTCTTGCTGCGGCTCTGCTGAGTCACCAGGAGTGAGTCACGGAGACCCAGGCTCCCAAAGCACCCTCTTGGGTGCTCGAGTGCCACGTGCGTGGGTTTTGCTGCTTGCAATGTGGTTTCCAAGCCACGGTTGAGACGCGTGGGTGCTCTCTGCCCTCGGCACTCGTGCAGAGCCGGGATTTCCTTCTGAACCGTGGGCTGAGCAAATACAAGAGACTGAACGAGGTATAAGCACTGTAGGGCAGTGCTSAGGGCCCTTCTTGGATTCGTGCAGTGTTGTTATAATCTGTTTTTATTTGGGGCTGGAAATGGAGCRTAGTCATCTTGGTTGCAGGAACAAGCTTGCGAGGACAAGCCTGSAGGAACAAGCACCAGGACGAGCATCCCGGGACGTGCATCTGAGCTGTCAGRCAGCCTGCCCGTGTAGCTGGGATTGAGGCAAGGGCCGAGTTTGGTGGGAAGGGAGCTCTCCGATCTCCACCTGCACCCACTGGCCTTCAGGCCTGTGCTGGTCAAATCCTCCGCATACTGGAGAGCAGACTGCAGGTGGTCTCACACCATCCCTGTTGAGGCTCTCCCATTTATTGCAGCTGCTTTCAGARTAAGAAACCAAGGAGTTTATTTTTTTTTTCCTTTAAGGAAATTTCCATTGTTTTGCTAAAAAAAAAAAGACTAGAAGTATCTTTCTTACTGCTGTTTTAATTATAAAAACCAAGCAAGGAAAGGGCTCTGCTTAACGGTGCAGCTCGTTGCTTCCCGCATAAACGAGGAAGGGTTCGCGGGTCGTTACTGGTTCTGCGGCGGGAGGAATGGGACACGGTACCAAACCCGCCAGTGGAACCGGGGCAACTGCAAAGCAACCGTGGGCCAAGCAGTGGGAGCAGCACTGAAACGAAGCAAGTTGCCTCCCTTAGCCCTTTGCGGCACGTTTGGAGCCCAGCACTTCTCCCAGGCAGCGGCTGTAAACATCAGCCGTCCTCATGAGGTGTGTCAACAGATACAGCACCCGGAGGCGTGTGGGTAAACTCACAACGGACTGTATCCCTAAGTCCCTCTCGGATAATAATATAACAGCGCAAATAAGCTAAGTAATAACTGCTCTCACTCATTTATTTGAGTCCTGTTGAGTCTTGGCTTGCGAAACGTTAACATTGCTTTTCATCAATGGAACCTGCCTTTTTATGTTTACGAGCGTTGCTGAGCTTTAACCATTTGTCGCGATTTTAGCAATTCCAAGCCGCTAATGCGCTGAGCAAAAACAGGAGTTAAGCTCCATTTTTGGGTAATGTATTTTGGAAATGTTGCTCCCTATTAACATATAAAATAAAAGCTTTCTAGAGCTTTGTCAAGCATCTTAATGCGTTATCGCATTGTTCCTAATTGTACGTGTTTTGCTCGGGCTGACATTTTGCTCGCTCGGAAACACTTTCTGGCTAACAGAGATTTAAATGCAAAGCAGCCAGATTTTGCCCATAAACACGCATGCATTTTTTCCAGCGAGGCTGTTGGAAGATGCAAAGCCAGAACGCGGCCTAAAATTTTCAGTTAACCTCTCAACTGACTTCTTTTGGGGCTCTCTGACAATATGCTAACAATGAATATCGAAACACTTGCTGTTCTGGGCTATTGCCCTTATTAACATTGCTAGGAATAATTTTTCCCTGATGGTTGGTTATTTGAAATGCTCCAGTGATGGGTTTTTTTTTTTTTGGAAGTATCAGAAACTAGTAATACTCCCCATAGCAGAAACMGAACTGTCCAGGCTATTAGCCTGAAGCAGCTCATTTATTTCTCTGAARCCCAAAACAGGAAAAACCTTCTGCTTCCCACTCAACTTGTCTCCCAAGAYGGGGCTGCTCCTTTTTACACCTCCCAATAGTTTTGTTCCCGGCAGATTGGAGCAATTCCTGTCAGCTCCCCAGGGAGACGCTGTGGTGAACTCGGAGACTTCCCTGGGCACAAGGGATTTTTCCTGCCTCTCACCCCTGTTTTTCCCCTGTTTAGTGTCAGCTCGTTAGTTTTACCTGTTCTGCAGCCTCCCCAGCACTCGCACACAGCGGTTACGACGTGGGTGGCGATTAGAGAGCTCGTTGTTTCTAAAGGTACCAGAACGCACAAAGAAAAGGATGCCAGGATTTTGATAATGTGGGCAAAACAATGTGTTTTCCCCATGTCCTGTTTCGGAAAGAGCTGAACTATTTTAGCTTAAATTCTCTCCAAGCCCTTAAAATAAGTATATTAAAAAAAAAAAATCACTCAAGGCAGAAGAGACTAGTATGGAAAATTTCAACTGAAAAAGTTAAAGTTTGGCGTATTTTTAGGCAAGGGAAAACAGGGACTAACAATGTTATGCCAGCCTAATAATAGTCAGAGCTACTGGCTCCGGGTGTGATACAGGTGAGGCTCTGCGAGAGCTTGTTTAAAGGCTGCAGCCTGCCCTGGAATAGGAAATAAGCTGCATTGCTTTGTTCAGCACAAATGCCATGCTAGTTATGCATGTTTAACCTTTAATATTCTTTAAATCTAAATTTAACCATGTGGAAAGAATCTTGGATGTCAAAAAGAGAAAAAAAAAATCTGCTGGCGAGGGAAAAATTTGGTATTCTCAGCCGGCATTAAATTACTCAGATGCAATTGCTAATGAGCTGAATCTCTTCTATCCAAAAGGAGTTTGCCCTTACGAAAATAGAAGAGAGCGACATAAAAGATGACAGCGGGACAGAGCCAGTAACAGAAGATGAAGCTGATCCTGAGGACTTAGAAGTGTTCTACCCAACACATCAATGGCAAATTCTCCATCCAGGTAACCTGCTGCTGACTAATTATAGTGTCTCTCTGAAACCCCACCTGACACAGCTGACGGAAGCCTTGCGGCAACTAAAAATACCTGTTTGTTCCCATGACAATGTGTGCTTTTGTTGGTGTTCAGAGGAAGAACAGAGCAATGACCCAACGCAAGCAAACGAGAGCATCGCCAAGCTGGGTGGCAACGGGACCGGTTGCTTAAGTGCTTTCAGTTCACTGGAGCAGGGCTGCCAGTCAAGCTGTAGGTGATAATGTGTCTCTGTCACTAGCTCAGAGGACCTTTCTCTTTTCCTGTGCTTGTGGAGGGACAGCTTTTGTAACGCTTGCTGGCACGTGGCGGCTCGGTCTGCTGTGCCCTGGTGATGGGACCGCTCTGCGGCAATCTGGTCAAGAACTGCCAGTGTTATGGTGGTCTTTTAGCAATGGGCTTTCTAGTCCTTAGCTGCAGGAAGTCCAGTTTTTATTCCTCAAAGCTAAAGGTCTACATCCCAAAAAAAAAAAAAAAAAAAAAAAAAAAAAAAAAAAAAAAATCTAGTCTTAACCCTCTTTGGGGGGATTTAACCCTTCTTTCAGTGCTCAGTGTCATTGTCTGAAAAATAATTAGGGGATTCATTTGTCATGAAGTTTCAGCCAGATACAGTAGAATCACTTTCCCAAAAGTGAATCTTCCTATAAAGTAAATGTCTTGCAAAGCCCCTAAACGTCACAAAGCTGCAGTATGTATTTATATTCCATTTTTGTGCCATTATGTGTAGAGGGTGTGTTGTGTCCCTGCTCAGTGTTAAGACTGTCAGATCCCCATCACCATTCTTGAAGAATAAAATAAAATAAAATAAAATAAAATAAAATAAAATAAAATAAAATAAAATAAAATAAAATATATACACACACACATGGTTATTATGAATGTCACTGCCATTTTTGTTTCAGAGGAACTTTGTTGCTTGGGCTCTGCTTTGTTTTTCTAGCAATTCCACGTTGGGCACATGCAGTAAAGGGCTTGTGGAAGTGTCGAGCTTGTCAGCATTCACTGCATGCTGTAGGAAAAGAATTTCAAATTACTGTTGTAAAAAGCTTAACTGACAGCTTGCCTCCTAGTCTGTTTGGCCACCGGATGATGTTGCTCACGCCATGAGTTTCTGTCGTTTAACAGAGAAATGCATTTTGGCAACGTAGYGAATCTTAATGCTTTGCATCTTAGACTCTGATGCTCTTCTATCTGCTGGTAGTTTTTCTCAGAGCACCAGTAAATTGCAGGCAGAGCTGTGGATCTCCCAGAGCCCCGTAGAGGTTTGGCCTCCTCCTGCCTGCCTCTCTGCAATGCCCTTACGCCGTCCTCCATTGCACCAGTGGAACAAACTGCACCAGTTTCCACTGGAGAGGCAAATGTCTTGGTTCAGAATTTAGATCTTCACTTCTAAGTAGTGGATGGGAATACAGAATTCTGTTTTCTTTACCCTACAAATTTGTCTTATTCCTCTGCTGAGCTCCAAACGGGACTTATAGGCTTGCATCAGACCCACAGTCGCTCATATTTTACATATGTATTTCCAGTTTTATTCCGCTATTTTTCAGTTGGTTGCCGCTAATTGCATCAAACCAGATTTCCACCGAGACTGCTGCAGTATTATTAACCTGTAGTCTGTCAAATCCCTCCAAAAAATTCAATTGCTATTGTGTACGGCGCTGCTGCTCTGTACCGTAGTTCCATTGCCATCTGAAATATGAGCTGTATTTTGATGGAGTTCTTCCCTGTGCTTTGTGCACACTTCGAGCTGCATGAGGCAGCTGGATGCAAACACAGAGAGACAGGTACCCTACGAGCGCTGCTGCCTGTAATCTGGAAGCCCGGTGCTCAGTTGTCCTTCACTGCCAGGGAGCTGGCAGGGGCCGAGGAAAGGTTTGTTCCAACTCCGCAGTACTTTAACACTTTGTTAACGTTTCTTTCTTTCTTTCTCAGTTAGCATTAAATAATGCAGCAGGCACTGCTGGGGTAGAGGAAGAGGGCACATGCACTTTGGAAAATCTCCCGCTTTCTCCTTTTTTTCTCCTGTTGTGTTTTGCATCATCKAAGGAAACGATGAAGATATCTGCAGGGCTTTTCTCTCAGTGTTTTTGGTTGGCATCTATAGGAACTTGCAGGCTACTTGTATCTTAATGAACAGAATTGTCTCTTTCTCTGAATGGATATTTATGCTGGTTACCAGATCACTTCTCATGCCAAGGTCAGAAAACTGTTCCATCACAGCTGTGGATTTTTTTTTCTTAATTGAAGCTTTCCCTAGTTGTTTTTCTTTTCTAAATTCACTTTTACCATCTGATGGTACCTTTTTGAGTTGAAAGCTCTCGTGAGGAACATRTCTCAGGTGACCTGCTTTACCTTTGATTCCTCTTTGTTTTTTAGTCATTTCCTAGTGTGTAGAGATGATGCTGTTGCAACACAAAAACACCCGATTGCTTTTCATGATAGTCTTTCCCTGTCGGTTATGGTAACCAAAATTGATCCTTAGTTTTTAGGATGGCAGAGAGCAGTGGAGGAATTGGATGGTGTTGATACTGCAGAGCCGGGGAAGCCTTCCATGTTGGAGACTTGGAGTCCCCACAGCTCTTGGTGGTTTGGACGGACCCAGTGATAGAGTCTGTCCTTGAAAGTACCGTGCTCTGGGATGTTCTGGTCTTCTGCTTCAAATGGACACAGTTTTCTTTGGATTTACCAAAGCTATCCAAGTATAAAAGCATTGCTTGCACCTTTTCAGACAACCTCCTCTTGYGACATGACCCCCCCAGAGCACGTTCAGGCTTCGTTGTGGGAGAATTATCTTTCTTTGTCACCTGGGCACCTTGTTTCCCCTTGTCTCTCTTACCAGAGAGTAGGAGATATTCCTCATGATGGCTGAAAATCGGCTAACTCTAATCACAGTATTGACTGCCAGATTTGCTGTCTGACATTAGGATCAGAAATTGCTCCTTGGCGGATACGTTACTGTAAAGAATAAGAAAAAGGGAGAAACAGAGAAGCAAATTATCAGAGATCCTAAAAGCCCAGAAACTCAATGTAAGAGTTTAAGAATGACCGTGCTGGTTTATCCAAGAGGCCCATCTAGCCCAGTGAGCTAGACTTCACTTGAGCCTGGGGCAGAGCAGAAGGGTAGTGGGAGTGTGTGATGGTGCTTCCTTGCCCATTGCTGTCCCCAGCTTGGGGACCTTCAAAGCTGAGTTCAGATCTTTGGGGACCGGTTTCAGTGGTTCCCTGCCTTGTCACCTTTGTTCTTTCCACATTCACTAGCAGGTTGACGTTCTTAGCCCACCTGTTTCTCCTTCGCCTGTTCCTCTCCCCTGAGTTTTCAGAACGCTGCATAATTCTCCTGTTGCTTCCTAGGAAGCAGAAGAGGCACATACTTAATTGGCAAAGAAGAAAGGGAGTTAATGGCCTTTTCCTCATTAGCCGTGCTGGCGCTGCGGGGGTCCAGGCCGCACGGCGCCGCGGCAGACGGGCTCTGTCCACCTCCGTGGCAGCAGCGCTTCTGTCCTCCCTAAGCTCCCCAAACTCACCGAGAGCCTCCTCAGCTGCCAGCTTAAAATTGGGAGCTATCGGGTCTAGTTTCCAAATGCAGATGGACCAGGCAAGCCTTGGCTGCACAAAATCTCTCTGCTCTGCTTGGCGTGTTTCCTGTGCTCCCATGCTGGCTCCTCTCAGCTGGAAGGGGCTTCCTTTGGCACAGAGCAGCTGCCTACAGCCCGGAGCAAAGGAGCAGAGTCTTCCAGTTGTGGCTGCAATCTTGCAGCTCTGCACCTCTCTCTCAGGTTGCGCTAGCACGTCTTGCGTTTGGCTGGATACAGCGTGTGTTGCAGGAGCCAGCTTGGCTTGCACGCTAAGCTGTGCTTAAACTTCTGACTTGCAGAGCACTGCGCTGGTCCCCGCAGTTACTCTGTGGCTTTTGTACTGTTCAAAGTCATTTTCCTAAGTGCCTAATTATATTGCAGTTAAAAAGGAAAAAAAAAAATAGAGGGCCACGGCTGCTGCTGTTGCTCCTACTACAAGGGAGAAGTGGATGGGAACATGCTGTTGTTGCTGCTTCTGTGAAGATGAAACCATCTTAAGTTCAGCAGGGAGCTGATGATACATTCCTTAGCATTTACAAATCCGTGGCCGCAGCCTCCGAGAGTCCTCAGGCTGCTCTCTCTGTTCGTAGTTATCCTCGCTGTTCTTCCTTGGCTTGGGTCTGCCTCTGTCTCTTTTGCTCGGTGGGCAAGGTGTTAAACCTGCAGGAACAGTTTGGAAAGAAGGCCCTGGCATTGCGAAGATCATTTCCAAAGTGGATTTTAAAAGGCTTCCTGTGATTTYTTTTCCTAGAAAGAGCAAGACTGCAGATTGGGGATAACTCAGTCCAGCTCTGTTGTAGGTCTGTATCTGGATGAGGTCTAGGTGGTCAAGTGAGCCAGTGCTCTTCCGAGTGTGAAGAGGTTTCTGAAGTGGAGARGGTAATGGCAGGAGCTCTGCTGCTCCTCATGTCCTTCTCCTTCTGACCAAAAATGCCTCCTTTTGGCTAAGGAGACCCCTGTCAGGTATCACAGCCAATTTGGTGGACACAAGCCTGTCTGGGATCTGGCCTGTGGGAATTTTCCTAGATGTTATTACCAGCTATTAGCTGTTGAGAGGGTGTCTTGCTTGTGCAGCTCACCAGGCAGGTTAGACCCCTCTTTCTAATTGCTGAGCCCAGTTAATGAACATGCTGAATCTGTGACTTCTTGGTGACCCAGACCTAACTCTAAAACAGTTGAGTGCAGATCTCTGGAATATTTATGTCAGCCCTGGCAGCATCGTTGCCTGAAATACGTCGTCAAACCACAAGGGTATGCTCATTTTTGCAAAGCTGGACACGCACCATCCGGGAAAGAGTTGTATCTACCTCATCAGATCACCACAGATTTGCATGAACAGGGAAGGCAAATGGAATTTTAAAAACCTCATTTGTGCTCAATGAAATGCTGCTTTTCCTTTTTTTTTCTTTTTTTAGAAAAAAAAAAAAATGTTACCTCTCTGCAGAGCCAAAAAAAATTGACTGTGGAATTATCCTAATTTGTTATGGTCAGTAACAAGAGTGCTTCAGGCTGATTACAGCTGATATGAAAGCCCCAGACAGTCTTGTCTGCAAATATTCAGTGGTTGGAGAAGCAGCATTAGGGTTATGGCCATTAGTAGCTCGCTCTCTGCTTGTTTCTTCACCTGACTTCTGTCACATGAAGCTTTTGATCTCTTAAATGTCCTTCATGTCTTTCCTCCTGTTTATTACAGTGTGTCTTCGTGCTCTCTTTTCATAGCTTTCTGATCTTTTTCCCCCCTCGTCTTCTCATCTGACCCTTACAAGGTGGATGATCTTCCTCACAGAATCGCGGCCCAGCTGAGGTTTTTAGGGCCKTTTAGAGGCCGTGCGCTGCTCAAGCAGGGTCACTCAGARCAAGTTGCCCGGGCTCTGGTGCAGACAGCTTTTGAGCATCTCTGACAGAGGAGAGGGCCATTCTTAAACCACATTTTCACAAAGCTGTGTCCAGGCAATCTGGGAAGTGAAGGTGTATCCGTCTCATTGGATCACTATGGACTTGCATGAAGAGCAAAGGCAAAGGGAATTTTAAATACCTCCTTTCTGCTCSATGAAATGCTACTTTTCCATCTCATTTAAAAATGAACCTGTTACCTCTCCCTAATGCAATCTTCTTTTGAGCCTATGCTTAATCCTTCCTTATATTAAAAGAAGAGGAGCTTTTGCCAGCAAAAGCACCAGGACTGAAACTCCATGTGATGCTCCTGTCTCAGCTGTGGTGCCTTGTAGTGTAGAATCATAAAACAAAGTAGATTGTCAATGCTTTAATCATGATCCATATGGGAGGGATAACTGCATCCCCATCTCGTGTTGATGAGGGCTTGTGAGACACTCAGACAGCAGGCTGATAGGAGGTAGGTAAAATGCTGCTTAAATAGGTATTGTCTGAGGTGCCCCAGCTTCTGGACATGGAAATGCTGTTTATAAAAGTGTCTTTTGCTCCAGTCGTGCTGCGCGGATAAAGGGAGGCAATGATATTATCCGTTGGCAGCCCAATTCAGTTAGCTGCTTGCTTGCCTTGATTGCTTTGCTGGCAGGTTCCCCGAGCTGGGAAGTCAGAGGGCACCCAACAGGGATGCACGTCTGGTCCTTGTCAACCCGTCTCGCTGCTGGGCCCACAAGGGCACGTGGTTTTGCATGGTGATCAGAGCAGGTTCCCTTCTGTTGGGCACTTGTCATGCAAGCCGGGGTAGCTCTTGGCCTCCTGATGGAAGTGATGCTGGGGACATCACAGTCTCAGACACATTCAGCTGGAACAACAGGCATGAGCATCCCTGGCACCCAGGTCCTTAGGCACCAAACTGACTTTCTCCRGAAGAGACCATAGCTCCAGCAGATCCTCTTTGACTCACACCAAGAAGCAGGAAGAGTTCTGTGTTGCTGTATTTAATAATGTTAAGCAGAACTGCAGCAGTTGCTTTCTAGGTCCGGCCTCCGCTCCTCTGGGTCTATGTAAGTGCAGCGGTGCGGGACGGGCACGAGACAGCTGCTCAGTTGGATGGCATCCAGCTCACTCGGGTACCCAGTGGGGCTCAGCATGTCTGCTAGCCTGCATTTCAGATCTGCTTCTCTCTGAGCTGCGCAATTTCACAGTGTGTCCATGCTGGTGGTCACATCAAGTCCATCATTTGTGACCTGCAAGCCAAATTTGGGGGCCCTTCCCTTTGGTGGTTTGTTTTCTTGTGGGAAGTCAGACAAGACTCCCGTCATTTTCTGGCACTTCAAAGATAGTCGGTATCAGCTGGTGATGGAAGTATTAGTGGCTTTTAATCTGAAAAACTCTATATTACCCCTGAGAGCATTCAGTTCTGGATGAACTGACTGCCCGGGGGGAGCTGTGATGGGTTTCAGTGTGTCACGGCAGTTAATATCATTGACTGTCCCTTACATGGTATTACTGGCATCATTAAAAACCTTGATTACCCCAAATCCCCATAATAATGTGTATACAGCCAAAACTCACGCTGCTGGTTAGCCTAGATGAGCATTCRTTACACATGGTGGTGGTTTTGGAGATTGGACATAACTGCAATAAGTATGTAAAGATCAATCGTATGTAAGAGAGGCCATATGATTCCTGCTGGCTTCTTGTATCATTCCCCTACCTCGCAGCACTKGGGGGTTGGTTTGAAATGTTTATAAACCAGAGAATGTGACCAGATAATGTGATTTGATGTGACTTTAGGACGTTGGGCAGCGTTTTTCAAAGTATTTTCAAAATAAGCTTTAGTGATAATCTGCCTGGTCTTGTTCCAATGTAGGTTTAATGTTAACTAAGATGTTAACTAAGAGAATATTAGCTGTATTGCAGTAGACGTAAGGAGTAGATACCATTTGCACTATCAAATGTACTTTGTTTGGAGTGGGGGAAAAWAAACGGCAGTAGTACGAGCGGCCGTTTCCAAGGGAGATCACTGATACCTCTCTCTTATCTTGTTTCTTCCAAGCCAGGGACGCTGTGAGCCTGAGAGATCCTTGAATGCCTGCTGGGTGACTAGGAAGATCTTGCCATGGTTTTCGTGTGCGAGCATGCAGTATTTTCTGTAATAACATTAATAACCTTTGTGTGACTCTTTAGAAGGATGAACCTCATTAAAGAAGAGATATTTAACTGGCCTATTTTTATCTCTGCCTTTATCTAACAGTCTGCACATTTATTACAAGCTCGTAACAGTGCTTTGGAAGAAAAATGTTTTCCCTCCTGGAGTGTGCAGGATTGTACTACAGCCTTCAGACTGACTGGCTTGAGATGTGCAGATGATGAGGTCAGGACCTATGGTAGGCAGGTTAGTGCTAGTGGGGAGTGCTCTCCAGCCCCTGTGATGGGAGGAAAGCGTATGAGGGCTCTGCACCTTCACAGTTCATTTTGGGAGTGTGTCCAACTTCAGTCATCTTGAATTTCCAGGTTGAGCAACTTCTCTCCTGCTTCCAGAACAAGAAGACATTCCAGCATCTTGGTTCTGAGATTCTAATCAGATATTATGGGAAAATAATTTTTTCTAAGTTTCTAAAAAGTGTAAATAGGCTCCCAGAGCGATTTAAGGAGTTTTGAAGGTTTGATCATATATAATCAGAGCYTCCCCTCTTCAATAGCATAGTCTTGTTTTGTGGAGAAGCTTTCCATGCATCCCAGTGCTTGCTTGCTCAGCTGCAGATGCACCTTCATCCCCATGAGGCTGCCTCCATGTCCCTGAAAATATTGAATTCCTGTGCGAGCAGGATCACAGTCGTTGGGGATCAAGCGAATCACCCAGCTCCTGTTGCAGGCAGTTGGTGGACAGACAGTTTCTGGTGAGAAGAGCTTTGGGCCTCATCTCTGGGACTGATTCTCTGCTGTGAGCTTTCAGTAGGCTCCAGTTCTTGCTTTCTTACTGAGAACAGCCTCAGGGGACCAAGTGGGGTATTGCTGGAGGTAGATGCAACTCCATATGTGGTCATTAACTGCTAAGGTCTTCTCATTGGCTGGTGTCTTCTGCTATTGCGTCACCTTCTGGCTGACCTTCTCTCTGCTTTGGCCACGGAAGGATCCCAGAGCAATGGAATTTCTGGTGTGGGAACGTATAGGTYTGTGCTGTAGATCCCTGGCCCTTGAGTGATGTGGGTCCACGTTTGCCTCCGTGCCGYGTTTAACTGTGGGCTCTCCTGCAGCGGTTGGCAGTCCGCCACGGAGAGAACTCCTTCCCGCAGAAATGTTTTATTCTGCTTTCTCAATTGTATTACATAATTGCACAAATTAATCCCTGACTTCTTGATACAATTCAGGAGCTGCATCTTCAGACTGTTCCTTGGCACCTTATCTAATTTGCTCGCCAAGATTGGCACTGGTTAAGGCAGGCGGTCTGTCCCATCCCTGGGAGAGGCACCGTCTTTCCAATCCTTTCCAAATTATTCTCTCTAGCACCATGGACTCTGCATCCAGATTTTCCTTGTTGATTAAAGAGTTCTCAGAGCAGAAGGATAGTTCAGCCCCCAGACAACTTTAGTGCACTACAGCCTAGGACCAGAAGGATCATTTCTGAACCTTTTTCCCCAAGACCCATTTGTGGCCACATGGTCCAAGAGTTTCATGCCTTCGGTCCAGGGTGTGTTGGAGAGTTGTCAAAAAAATGCATTGCTCTTGGAGATCAAGTCTCCCTCTTCTCCGGAGTTCAGTCTAGCTGATGTCCATCACTGAAACTGAAAATCCATGATGGATTTTCCTCATAATTAGGCAAACGTGTTTTGCCTGTGGTTTTGCTCTAACTGTTCCTTTCTGTTGTCTCCCACATGGGTGGTCCGTACACGCAGACTCTGCTTATTAGAATTTGTAAGAAGCTGATTTTAGTTAAATGGGTGAGCATAGAATTAGATTTTTCTCAGTCAGGCAGCCAGCAGGCAATCAAGTGGCTTCTGCAAGGAGTGTTTTATACAGGTCCTTCAAATTCACAGCTGTAATTAGTGCTCCTACTCAGATGTGTCCATAGCTTTTTTTTTTAAAGTTTTTCCCAATATTTATAGGCTCAAACTAGCAACAGAGTCTCTTTTTCCACAAAGCCTTTTCAGAGCCACTTCTTCTACCTCCTCCATTCTGGATTAAAAGCACCTTGCTCCTCTAAGGCAAGCTCTGAATATCCGTCATGCTGTCCTGACTTGGGAAGATCTTTTTTCTGCCCTCTGCCCTCTCTTCATTTTGGAATCAGCAATGAATTTGTCTGTGATGTAAATTAAAACAGCTGTTTGATGTTTCTTGAAGTCTAGAAGCTTGTTTTGCATTTATGCTTACTCAGATGTTCACTGAAACAAATGCCTCCACTTTCCTAAAACAGCTTCCCTTAGCATCTTAAGGAAGCTTCTGAGATTAAAAAATACACATATCTCTGTTCTCTGTTTTTCCATCTCTACTTTACYCATATGAGCTTGGAAAAGAAATGTAGTCTCTCTAGGTCTGTTTTGACATTTTGTAAAACTAATTCCCATTTATTGCAAGAACTCCTACCAAACCTATATTCAAGTTTATTTTTTTATGATGTGCTTACATTTTTGGAAGGATTAAGCATGCTAGTGTTGGAAATTCTAATTAAGGATAGCATTTCTCATTCAAAATACCTTGCTTAAATTCAGATATTCTTTTTTTTTCCCTCTCTTCTGCATACTATTCAAGAATGCAAGAAGTTTTGCTTGGGTCATTCGCTTGCAACAGGATGTTATCTGCATACTGATGTAATGTATGCAGTCTGTCACTTGGTATTTCTTCCGTTCTTCTGCTAGAGATCTCCCAGGGTTGTAAAGACCTTGCAAGYGGCAATGGCAATAAGAGGAATGTGCCTATGCTCCTGCAAAGGAAAAGAGAAAACATTAAGCTGCATGTCTCCACCATCACTGCAGGGTGTGAATAAATAGATCTAATCAACAATTTACATTTTAACCCCAGACCAGGCTTTATTTTTAGAATTTGTCATTCAACCCAAGTGAAACCCTTCCRTTTGTGCCTGTTGATCTTTCTGAAAGCACCTTTGAATTATCCTTTAAAGTTATCTGCAGGATTGGATTGGAAGAGGCACTTAGGTTTTGATATGATCCATTGCTTTGCTTATTTGGAACAAAGCCCACCTGATCTTCATTAATTATAATACCATTTATCCCACCAACCAGGATACAACTAATTAGTTATCTCACTGTTCTGCCCTTGCTAATATGCATAAGCCTCTTAGACCTCTTGGTATCTTGATTAACTAGAGCTCTAATGAGGTGGCAAATTCTGAAGGCTTGGTATTTACAGACTACATGATACAAAAGTGGGGAGGAGTGGTTGATACACCACATGGTTGCACTGCCATTCATAAGGACCTCACCAGGCTGGAGAAATGGGCAAAGAGGAACCTTCTGAATAAAGGGAGGTGCAAAGTCCTGCCCTGGAGAGGACTAACCCTGTGCACCTGTACAGACTGAGGAACAGCTGGCTGCAGAGCAGCRTTGCTGAGAAGAAGGTTCTGGAGGTCCCAGTGGACGATGGTTGACCACGAGCCAGCAGTTGTTGGCAGAGGAGGCCAACAGCATCATGGCCTACACTAGGAAGAGCATCTCCAGTGGGTAGAAGATGTTGAAGGGGTCCTTCCCCTCTGCTCAGACCTGCTGAGACAGATCTAGGTGCAGTGCTGGACAAGAAAGACATGGACACATGGAGCGAGTCCAGTGAAGGGCCACAAAGATGACTGCAGGACTGGAGCATCTCTTGTATGAGGAGAGTTTGAGAGCACTGCTTTCATTTTGATCATCCGTGGTCACTTCAGAACTGTGCATGGCTCTTCTCCGGGTTTAACACTGTTCTGAAAAGTATCCACGTGTAAATGTGGCATCTTACCCATGGCTCTATTTCTTGTCTGCATCAGTTCAGCTTGCCAAGCAGGKACGAAAATACAATTCTCCTCTTGTATTGCAGTTAGTCCCATGGAGACAACACATTCAAGACCCATGGAGAAAATCTGGTCTTTCCTGTGTGTTGCCTAAGCAGGATTGTTTTCACTGCTTATCCCCATACACACTCCCCAAACTTTAAACTGGGTGAAGATGCATGTATTCGTGTAGGGGGATAAACCCAAGCTATTTGCTTGRCAAGTGTCAAGTGGAATTTCAACACCGGCAGCTAGGCTGAAGAGCTGTTATTAAATGCAACATGGCACGGTGGCTACAGGAAGCATGGAGAGACAGTAAATACAGACCTCCATAATGTCATTTTTGAGTGTCACTTCTCAGAATATATTAAGACTTAGATGTAGTGATGCCTGCAGCTTCTTTGAGTTGAATCTGTAAGTCCTCTTCGTTATCTCCAGCACTGTTTTCCCCTACACTGCTTAAAGAAAGTGGCAGGATTGGAGGTATAATGGCACCCCAATTACCTTCTTTGCTGGCTATTTCTTTGGGTTTTTTTTGGTGTAAATCCAGCAGTTCTCAGCTTTGCTCCTGCTGCTGCAGTCAGGCAGTGCTCATCTGAGAGCACGGACCCGGAGATGAGAGCACGGCGAAATGCAGGCAACAGAAACGCTCCTAATAACTGTAGCTGCCTGCAGGGAGCACGAGGAAGCTGAAAAACGGAGAGCGGTAACGAGGAGGGATGCGACTGTCATCTTGGAGCAAGATTTTATTCCTTTTAATCCTACACTGCTAGCACTTCAGCGTGTAAACAGTCTCAGACAGGTTTAGGATGGCTGAAGGTGCAAAGGAGTTTACAAGAACTTCCTTAATTATAAAAGGTAGCTGCTAAAAGCCCTGGCTCAAAGGCTTCTGCAGACTACAACCGGCTGTCACCTTGACGCACGCGGTGTTTGCTGTTGGGAACTKGTTGCGTTGTGCGTGCTCAGAGGGACATGGGGAGTTTTGAAGTGATGCTTGGTCTCCAAATAAAACCCTGCTTGTCCTCCTGCTTCCCACCAGGCATAAATCCCTGGGACAAGATGGTTGTGGACTCCTGCCTCTGTGCTCAGCACTTGGTTGTCCGGGATGGAAGAAAACTGGCTCAAGACCAGCCTTCCAATAATTTATTTTCTTCCTTGAATTTAAGGGCAAAATTTAAGTCACAAAAAAGCAGATGTTTGCTTGCTCTTTTTTTTTTTTTTTTTTAGCTCAAAAAGTACTTTCTTTGTGCTTGATTGATGGACATCCTTGTTACATTAATAGTTGGGCTTTGCAGAAAGCTGTTATTACCAGGAGAATTTGGTGTGGGTTTCAGTTTTTCTTTTTGCATTGAAAAACCATTATTAATGTCTTTTTAAAGAAAAAAAAAAAAAAGAAAAGCTTCAATTCAGGCATTTTGCTTTGCTTTCTCAGGTTCCTCTGCAACTGTCTTCTCTTAGGCTCTTTTAAAATCAACGTTACAAGCATTCTTTATATTTTACTGTGCAGCTGAGGGTTTCTGCTTCTTGCTATTGATTTCTAATTGTATTTCAGAACATTTGAGTGCATGCAAATTGCTGCGTGATAAGTTATTTCATATATGTCTTCCTGATCCTCAGGAGGTTGACTTTTTTTTTTGCATGTTCCCTCATACAGGATGCTGTTGCTGAGTCTGGAAGCTGCTTGGAGAGCTTGGCCTGTTCCTAACCCATGAGTATGGCCCCTAGGCACTGAGCTTCTTGTGCTGAGCTGCCATAAAAACGGGGCCTGCAGCAGTTTTATGGTTTGTTGGCAGCTTTAGCGTCAATGAAGAGCTGGGCCAATGTATAACCATTCATTTCAGGTTATCTGGTTGGGTTTGATTGTGGTTTTATACTGGACGTGGAGGTGCTCTTATGGGGTCTCCTGTCTTGTCATCACAGCTGGCTCTGATGTGGCTTCTTAGGCAGCTTTGTGCAGGAGTTTGGCATTGTAGGAACATGACGAGATGACCTGCTTGAGGCATCTGTAGCGCCTCTCCAGCCCTTTGGGTCAGCACTGCTATGAATCCTAACACTGTCCAGCTCTGCTAAGAGATGTTGGCCCACCAGGGTCTTTTATAGACCCRTTGTTGTTTCACCTGCTTGCAGGGAGCCTCTTCCGAAGTCTCTGTGCATTAGCAGTAGTTGCTCCATGTCCTTCTGGGCTGGGGCGCCTCAGAAGCTGAGCACTGGTCAGCCCTGTTGTCCAGGGGTAGGACGTAAGCAAGCTGSTCTGGTTACAACACATGCAAGAATGTACACGGCTCAGGGAGACAGCAAGTTGCTGCTGGGTGGATTGAGGCATTTGCTGCTCAGGCTTATTTTTAGGAAGCCTCAGTTCCTAGACACTGAAGAGAAAATATTCTTTGCCTTGTGGAGGCCCATTTTAGCTTCTAAGGAATTGGCGACTGTAGCTTCTATCCGTGTGCTGGGAACTTCCCATCTACCAGAGGAAAAGGACAGCAGAAAGACGCTGGTACCACGTCTCTCGGAGGACTGTTGGAGAGCGCTGCCGTTTCCAMCGCACAAATAGAGGACACTGCCGGGCTGCGCTCTTGTCGCTGCGGCGGGACCAGCGCTCGTGCCAGGCAGCAGTGGGGAGGGGGACAGCATACATAACAATGGGCAGGCGCTGACCTTGCYGGCGCAACTTAGTTAGCGATTCTGGTGATGTTCTGGGAACGAAAATATAATTCAGGCCACCTTCTCCTCCAAGCTGACCCTGAGAATCTGGGCGGAGAGCTAGTGAATAATTAGGGACCTTGCTTTTATTTTTCTCTTTTGCCAGAGTTACAGTGTTGGGCCACAGCTGGAAGGTGTCACTAGTTTCCTTGAACTTACTGGTCCAAGTGTTCTTTGCGTTGCTACAATTACATAAATTGCAGTCTCATCAATCATAGTCTGTTCTGCAGCACATTGCTGGTGCTTTAGTTTGCTGATGGCTTGGCTGGTGGGAACTGCTGGAAGACCAKGGTGCTTCCCCTATATTTGGGTGATCTAAGACTATCTTAACTCACACTTCATCTTTGTATGGTGTCTACTGGGTAAGATTCAAGCGTGTTTGTGGGCTCTGCCCAGGGAGGTGCACCCAGCTCCCAGGCAAGGAGAGCAGCTGGAGAAAGGTAGGTTGGCTGCAAAGCATCCCCACTGGCTGCTGCTTYGTTCTGGGTCCTTACACGTCCCTACACCGCAGAGACCAAGCCGCCTCCTGAGGCTCCTGGTGCTGCATTACATACCTGGAGCCTGAGCTTGAGCTCCAGGGACCGCATCATGGCCATTTGATGATGCTGTAGCTCTGTCTCCGCGGCAGAGCTGTCAGCCTTCCTGGCAATGTAAATTCTCCTGGCTGCGTGCTAAAATTACCCTGAGTTATTGATTTATCTTTGAGAGGATTTCCTTCCCGAGGGACGTTACTGGCCATTGTAATGATTTAGTTCTAGTGCGAGCGCAGATTTCTTAGCAGAGCAGAGCTGCCGTCCTGCCTTTGAATCCGCAGCCCGGCGTCGCGCGGCTGGAGGGCTGGGRACTTGCGATCCCCAAGCAAGTTCGTCCTTCTGTTGCTTCTGCAAAACAGCTGCAAATAAGAGGGGATTTTCAACTTTTGCACTCAGGGAAACCACATGTCTTAGACATGCCACAGCACTAACCTAATTATTTTAGACTTGTCCATGCAGATCTGAGGCTGGCACATGGAAAGGAGGAAGCCGGGTGGTATTAAGGAAACAAGGCAGGCTATGGGTTTGTGGGAACCCAGCTTTTGTGCATTTTCATTCTTTAAAAAGGTTCTTATTTGGTGCTTCTGTACATCTGGAGGATCATATTGGGGCCTGGATGTTGAGCGTGGCTTGCAGGGGAGATCTCTGTTGTCAGACACCTCACTCTTGCTGTGAGGACACTGAAGCTGAAGAGCAAGAGCCAAGGTTCAGCTTCTGGCTGAAGACAAGGAGCTGCTGAGGAAGCAAGAGGAGGAAGAGGATAGGAGCAGCCTTGCTCACCCCATGTGAGCACGTGCCAAGCAGTGGCATGCAGGAGCGCATCAAGGAACTTGCCATTTTTATCACTCAACACCTCCATTGTGACGGATACCAAAATAATTAAGGAAGACATGGCAGGAACAGGATCGTGCCAACTATTTCTCCCTAAAATGTCGGGTACAGCTTCTCCTTTCCTCCCTCTCTGCTGACTCACCCCTGCAGTAGCCCTGAAGATCAGGCCAGGCAATTTGGGTTTCAACCTGCAGCTTGAATCCCTGAGGAGGCAAAGCCAGTTCTCCATCTCCTCCACCGTTTTTTCTTCCCCTGGCTCCCATGCCATGTGTTTGCAGCTGCTCTCAGCTGCAGCGTGGGTTCTGCACACCTGGTAAGATCAGAGGCAGCTCACGCACATGTTAGTATAAAAAAACCCTCCATGATTAGGCCCGGAGAGAACCTGGATTTATTCTTCAGTGAACCGAGTGTGGCACAGCTATTTTCATTCTCTGTGATCTGTCTTTGAGATAAAACAAGTCCTTAGCGTCGATCTTAAATACTGCAGTGTTGACAAGTTCTCCTGACAAAAATTAGGCTAATGTCCCTTACGACTGCATTAGCTATAGAACTGAGCCTTTAAATTGAAGCTAAGGAAAGTACTATATGAATGCGTCCTCTAAGGCATTTTCCAGCTTTTATTATTCAAATTCTTTCTCACTATAGCTTGGCAGTGTAGCTGGCAGACGTATTTATTCAATATGTTTGCTAGTCTCACAGGCTGCAGTTTCAGATCAGCCACCCTTCAGTGCTAACGGGGGACTGGTTGTCCCACTCTCAGCAGACCTGGAGTCGCTGGGCTCCAGCAGATGCTTTTGGCTGGTGGAAATGTGGGTGCTGGGATGCTAATGTGACCACTTAGGCGAAAGCTGGAGATGAACCAACTGACACACATCTTGTAGGGAGTCAGTTCAAGGCGATGAGCTGCACACTTTGACTGCCAGCGACACAACACATCCTGAAACGCTCTCGGTAATATTTGGAGCTGCAAGGAGGGAGTTCTTCTCCTCTGTGACACGTGCATGGCTTCTCAGTATCAACCTCGTGTGCTTTATAAATACAGAACAGATATCACCAAGTCCCTGCCACAAGCCTTTAACAAACTTCCCAGCCTTCCCCCTGGAAAGAGCATTTTACTCCCTCTTTCTTTTTCTTCTTAGGCTTCAACTTTTCATTTCCAACCATGGATTAGTCAAGGCCAGCTTAGACCCCCAGCTTAGACGCCAACACACCAGTGTTGGTCTGGCCTGATTCTCCCTCCCAAGACCAGCAATGCTCCACTTTACAGGTTCCTCCTGGGCAGTTTGCTCTGTCTTAATGTTCGTTTGTTCTGGTCATCCTAATAGCAGAGAGAGAGAGAGAGAGAGAAGCTTCTTGAAGGTGATTTTTCTTTCTCTAGGATGAACATTGAAGACAGTTGGATGATGTTCTGGAGGTGCTTTGTCTAGCTTAGAAAAAAAAGTACCTTAACTCTTAGATAGTGAAAATTTGGTGGGATTAAATCCATCCTTACACCTTTTAGTCGGGTTATCGGTTGTCCTGATCATTGTAGTTGTCCTTCCCTGCCTGCGTCCTGCACCGCTCATCTCCAAACACGGATGAGCAGGACAGCTTGCAGCACTCCAGATGGGCTTTCAAGGATGACAAGTGCACTTCTGGGATGGTGATTATTTAGCAGGTTGTGGTGACATTATAAAGTACGTTAGGCTTAGGGATAAATAACTTAGCTGGAGAGGGATTACAGCTGACTTGCGTAAATAACAGTTGTGTTTGATGTTGGCTTGGCAGCGCAATGGGACAAAGGTCATTGCAATGTCCACGCAGCCCAGCCTGTCATTTCATAGCTGAAATAATCAGACAGGCAGCCGAGCAGTTCGCTGTGGGACTGGACACCTCCAATCTCCACTTTCCTGTTGCTGCCCAGACCTTTGTGGGATTTAAGTCTCCCAACAGTGAAGCTGTGCTGCGCTTCCCAGGTTGGAGCCCAGTGTGGGAACAGAAAATAGATTAAGTGCTTCGTACTGAATTGCTAAGCGCATGCATCATGTAAGCAGGGCTGTGTGGTAATGCATAAGAAACGACTGGCCAGAGCTGGGGATGGGGCTCTTGTAAAGTGAAAACCTGTGTTTCTGCCAGCTTCACAGAAGGGCAACCCTTCTTCCTTCCACCCTCCCGTGAAGCATTTTATTTTCTGCTGTTTCAGTGAAAAAGAAGCCTTTGCAGAGAGGGAGGTGGAAGGGTGAAGTACTTGTTGCAAAGAGCTCGTTGCCATACGAAGCTTCTCACTGCTGGCAGCAGCAGAAGATACCTCAGCAGATACTACAGCAGTAGCTCGCACCAGAGCGGCACCATATGTCCTCTCTCGAGCCCTCCCGTCCCTCCTTCCTGAAGTCTTTCTCCCCGAGCAGCCCGCGAGCATCCGCCTTCGCTTCCCTTGTTTACTATTTTGGAGCGTGCAGGGAAGTGGCAGGCACATTGCAGAAGACACGTGCTCTGCCCTGGACTGCGATAGCAGCTCGATTGCTCTACCAAGACAGGTTGGAGTTTTGGATGGGTTTTGAGGTGGCCTTTAGCACATGCCCTCCCGCATGAGGGTGCCATGCAGGGAAAACAGCCTTTTTGACTCTCACTATGACCGCGGCAGAGGGACTTTCACCACGGAAAGCAAGGCTGAGAGCGGAGGAAAGGGGAAGCAGATGCCTTTAGGAGAAGCAGGCAAATAACCACCGGTGGTGGCAGCTGGGAATTAAATGCAGGGTGCCAAGCAAAGGCAGCAAGTGTATTTAGCAAGTTAGGGGGGACATTAGGGAGCCCGAACCCAGTGCTCACATGGTGTGGGGTGGAAAAAACAGGTTCGCGGCCCCTGGCACTTGCTGATCAATTGAGAGAGCAGAAAGAGTGCAGTGGGAGCGCGCTGGCCCCGGATAAATCGGCAGTGCTGTCTTCGACATAAGTGGTTGTCCAGCGGAGTGTCCAAATTTAACTGATGCTCTTGCATGTCTAATTWAGTGCTCGTTATCGGAAGGCGCGCGCCTTGAGATTGCTCAGCGCTCGCCTAGCCGCAGATCAAATCACGGAAGGGGAGCTTTGATTCTCCAATCACTTTAAAAAATGTTTTCATTATATCCACTGAGAAAAACAAATTGCTGAGAAGACCTCTTTGCACCGGAACAGAAGCGTGGCTTAAAACCCTCTTCCGATAAACAAATGCCCGAGCAGGAGCCCGGATGGATGATGTTTAACGACACGGTCGTTACTGCAGCAACCTAGCTCTTGGCTTTAAAGTCTTCTGGAAAAAAAGAAGATAAAGTTCCCATAAATTGTACTGTTGGGAGCTGTGTCCACTTAATCTTGAGTTTTCTGATCCCTTGGCACTTCGAGACCACACAGTGATTTTTTTGTGGCATCAGCCGAAGGAAAATAATAGCCCAGCAAGTGCCAGTAAATAACTAGGCTCGAGCTTAATGAGTGAGTGGAATGGAAAGCGGCGCTTTCTGCTCAGAGTGTGATTCAAGCCTGGCTGAAATCAGCAGGATGTTTCTTCTGTCGGATGCAGAAGGGAGTCCCTGGGCGCAGCCGCGGGACCGTAGCACTCGGCACGCCACGGGCTGGGTTTTACTGCCATCGGTTGGGGCTTTCCCAAGGGTTGTCCCCTCCTGCGGGCAGCCTCCAGCTGGAGCTCCTTCCTTCACCCTGCAAATGTTCCCAATGGCTTCGGTCCCAAATCTCCATAGAGCTTATCAAAATCGGTGCTGGAGATTTCTTATTTGGACAGCGCTGTTTGGACAGGCTGAGCTGCAGGACCTTTATTAGCTTAGTGTGAAGCGTCGCATAAAAAGTTTGTCCCCTAAACTAGCCAAGATGCATTTAATAGGAAACATGCTTGGGCTGGTTTCCCTTCATTTTATTTTTTTTTTAAACTGTTTATTCAATCTCTCAATAATTCATCAAATTTGGCTATTTCTGGAAGACACTAATGTGAGCTGCTGCTGGGAGCTGGCTCCCCCACCTCTGGGATATCTGGGACAGTGATGCCCCATAACTTTCTCTTAATATGTTTATGCTTGTGCAATTTGAGTTTTGTTTAGTTTCAAAAAGAGAAGGCTAGATACTGCGATCCGGGAGGTTGGTAGCCTTATAATGCTTCCTTATATGCATTAAGTGCAGCCTGTGAGCACAGGTGGGCTCCGTGCGTCCTGCAATTWCAATAGGATCCCATCTGTGTTGTCAAGGCCGGTGTCAGGCCCTTCCTGCTCTTAGAGACGTTTCCATGTTTGTCTGTGTACTCCGGAAAGCCAAGCCAAAACAGCGAGCTGAATAGTTGTTTGCTTTTCCTGTAGCCACAAAAACCTGTATCRTGGTTCCTTCCATAATCCCGGGAAGGGCAGCTCTCCGGTTGTACCATGGACAACACTGTGGGGTCATCATCCATATCAAGGCCTCCTAGGCACAATGATAACACAAAGTAATGATGAAAAAAGCAAGTCTGATGCTACCAGGGCTTTTCATTTGCCCATAGAGACAACACGGGGCAGCTTTTGTCGCCTAGGGCATGTGGCTGCTGGCAGAAGTGGCATTACGTGAATGGCCAGTGTAGGTCGTACCAAGAGCTCATCTGTCCCCTGCAGATGCCCAAAGCACATGCTGAGGAGACATAACTGTGGCAAACAAGCAGTGACAATAAAAGAGAATTTTCTCCATACTTAATTATGGAGCTAATTGCAACCCCTGCTTGCTGGGGTGACTGATGGGGTGGGCTCAGTAGAGGGCATCTAGGTCTGATAGAGTTAAACCTCCCCAGTCGCTCCCTGGAAGAGGTGATCTATAGCATACTAATTACCCTTTTGGATGGGCCTTAATTGGGAGGAGCTGCGAGTGCCAGCGAGAGAAATAATATAAAAGGCTCTAGAGGAGTAAAAAACCAGGGCGTGAAACGGCAAAATGAGATTCAGGCTCTGCGCTTCCTCTTCCCATCAATAATCCATCTCTTCCTGACCTGTGGCTTCTCCTCTTCCTTTTGTATGTAAAAATGTTCTGTTTTGAAATAATGAACAACCCAAGGAGCGTTATGACTCACCCTCAAGAGAGCTCGGCTTTGCTGCCTCTCCCTCGCTCGGCAGCGCTAAGCGGGGAGTCCGAGCACATCCCGACCCCCTCCAGCTTAAGGTCGCTCCGTCTGTTTTCCGTTGAGCACGGCATTAAGCGGGAGAAATAGGGAGCATTTTCCTGCACGCAGAGCCCATTGGAGGAGGAGAGGGCATCTTGGGGTTATGTGTGGGCAGCTGTAGCACCCTTCTTAGCCCAACTTGCTGTCTTCATGGTTGTTCCCTAGCTCTGTCCCGGGGGCTCCATCCCATCCTCAGGCCCAGCCCTGTGCAACTCAGAGCAAAAGGTGCTTTTGATCTGAGCCCTCTTGGGCTCAGTGCCTAGAGCCTCACCTTGCTATTGCTGCTTGGTTGGTTGGTTGTGGCATTTTGGAGCTCCAGAGGACACGGAGAGACCCCAGTCTCAAGCCTTCAGGATCCAGCTGTGCCAGCACCAAGGAGCATGCTCTGTTTCCCGGGATTCATGTCTATCTGTTTTTTTTTTAAATTATTATTTTATTAAAGGAATAGATCCTCTGTCATCAGATAACTTCTAGAGGATGCTCTTAACTGTCAGTCTCGTACAGCCTTATTATTTTTAATATCGCACCACTGCGGGAGTGTTTGGCTGGGAACATTCACATATCGACTCGTGTCTTCTTTTGTTGCCGATATTAAAAAAGAAAATCCCTTTCRCCTCATTCTCCTGCGCTGAAGGAAACAAAAAGTCGAGACAAGAAGATGCTATCTGACCCTTGCTTAGGTATCGAGATTATTTCCAAGCATTGCAGAGCCAGTTACTAACTTATAAAAGGGATGCATGTATGCACAAGTATGCATGGTGTGAAGCTTCCCTCACTAGTTTGATGCCTTCCTGTTGTTATGTATAACAAGGGAGCTCAGCCATGCCCTGGGTGTCTCTATGAAGCCAGTAGCCAACCATGGCCAGCGCTAAACAAAAGAGCATCCTGGAAAGGTGCTACGTGGCATTAGACCTTTCTCCGTTATTGAGGCAACATCACGGCCATTTGATCCTTGCTGGAAAAAGGAAAGAATTCCTTAACATTCCTCTGCAACAAGTGTTCAGCCCCGGAGCCGTTTAGCTGTGAGGGCTCCGTGCTGGATGCGCCCGGCTCTTCCTGTCGTTATCGATGAAWCGGGAGCGAACGCCGCTTCCCATTTGCTTATTTATTGATAGTTTTGTTTTGAGGCCCTGCAAAACTTGATCTCGGCACCAAGCGTCGGCAGCGTACGCAGAGCAGAATAATAGATAACCGTGATTTGGTTACAAGGCAATAATTTAAGTGGACAGGTTTAGTTGATAACATAAAACATGAGAGAGGAATAGGATCAGTTTATAAATGTCAGCAGAACCCCTGAGAGTGAATCAGTGCCTCAAAGCTGACTCCAGGGCTGTTATTCCAGCTAATATATTATAAGAAGAAATAAACGGAGGTCTGGAAAAAAAAATCTGCCTGGCCAAGATTAAAAGAATGGGGCTATAAATTAAATTCTTCCTCGATGTCACTTTAAGTATCTTCCAAGACGGCCGGAATATGTCCAAACCAGAGGGATGCRAAGAGGCCTCGGGAGCCCCATGGGCTTTTGGCCTGATGATGCTTTCCAGCTTTTCCAGAGGGCCACACGGATGCTCAAAGATCATGGCTGGTACTGGTGGATAAAGGAATTAAATTGACAGGGAGAATAACGTCGTAGTAGCATGTTGCCACCGGATCGGTGTCTCCCGCTTTGAAAATGAGCGTCCTAGCTCTGCTTTGGCRTTTATTCCCTATAAATACGTCGGCATTTGTGCAGCGCCACGGGTTTGCCGTCCTCAGAGTATATTTCTCATGTCGGATGTTATCTGTTATTTTTGGCTGTTWCCTGTTATTCATTTGGCCTGAAACGAATCCAAGGTGAGTTTTGGCATTCTCGACTCGAGGGTTGTGTGGCAGCAACACCAGCCCATCGGCCACTCCAGCTAGTGTGGGACAAGCGCAGGCAYTCGGGTTTCTTTATTTTAAATGATACAGATTTATTAATTCCATTATTACCCCCTTGTCCCAACATTCCTATGCAGTAACAGGTTAACTCTGCAGCCTCAAATAGCATCTCTGCTTACAATGCAAAACTGTGTTGATAAGCTTACTTTTATTSTCCTTATGTATCAAGGAGATAAAAGGACCTGAAATTGCCAAAATCTGGGATTGTTTATGCGTTCTTAAATTGAGTTTCAGTTCCCAAATGCAGCTTGATACAAATAAGTAAAAATGAAATCCCATAGTAAAAAAAAAGCTGTTAAGAATACAATTCTATATCAAGAGAATGGGAAGCTATATAACTGCTTACATATGTATAGATCTGGTGGATGCGCCTAGCTGTTGAATAGGATCAAATTATAGGAATCAAAGAGAATCAACTATTTTTAAGGGATATGTCTGGAAGCTGCATATTGAACAAGATGAAAATTCAGGGTTCCCAGCTTGCTCATTTAAATCAGCAGTTTTAATCACCTCCGTCATGTCAATCCAACCTGAAACCCACTTCACGAATAGCGCTTAAGAAACCTCCGAAACGGAACAAGAGCGGAGACCTCATCCTGTCGCAAACGCCTTGCATATTTTAAGCGACTGCCCAAATCTCGTTGCTGGAAACAGGGCTGTCGTGGCTGATCTCTTTAATAAAGCAATATGTTTGTCCTGCTGTGGCACGGACCTGCGCCGGAGCCGCTGAGATTTCAGCTCGCGAGGTCGGCGTAGCCTCAGTCAGATTGCATTCAGGAAAGCGGGAGGACACGGAGGGAGGAAACGTTTGGGTCTTCTCGGGTGGCAACGTCCTTAAATCAGCGGCGCYGCGTTTCTAAGCTGCTCCACGCTGGGATTCACGTTCCCTTTTTATTTACCGCTTGCTGAAAATAGAAGCTCGGAGAACTGGTCACATGGGAGTCGTTCAGGCTACTGGAGGCTGCTCCGTTTCCTTCCCTTTTTATGTTTCTTTTAAGTAAAGCCCATCAGCCTCGTTCCTCTCCCCTGGCAACCGAGTGAACTAATGTGTCCGGATGCACGAAGAACATGAAAGCTAGAATATACTGTCCTCTTCTAACAGGGACGTTTATTCCTAGCTGCATTTGATAAGTCAGGAATTGCTTCAGAAAATCCAGTGACTGCAGCCGGGGCTGACTGAGTGTTTCTCACCCGGGGGTGAAAGCCACAYGCCAACTTTTCCCTGCTCTGCCTCCCAAGCTAAGTGTCATACCTGTAGAAGAGGAAGACATCCTAGCGTACTCATAATTGCATGTTATGCTATTTTATGCGTTTTCTTTTGCCTGGTGTCCCCAGCCTTGGTGTCTTCTGAAACACACAAGTTCGTTTGCACCGGTCCTTTGCACAAAATGTTTACCATCCTGTTCCCGAAATCCGTGACGGAGCTGCCCCGTTGAGGTTGCCAGCGAGGGGAATGTCTTGGCCAACGCAGCGAGTCTCTGCAAGGTTCCCCTGGAAGATGCTCCTCTCTAGACATCCAGATCAAAGCTCCAAAGCACAACAAATAATGGAGCCTGCTGGGGCAGGAGGATCGCTGGGGGAAGCTTGCCAAGGGATATCTGCCGCATCCTTGCTGGCACGTGGAAATGCCACACTTAGTTTGTCCCAGTGCTGGAGCCCGTGATCAGCAAAAAGTCCCTTTGGTCTTGAATAGGTGGAGCAATGCAGATGTTCCCTAGATTAGAAGATTTTGTATGATGAGAACACATCTTTCTTGCAAGAAATCCTTCAACATCCTTGCCTTATTTCCCTGCGGTAGGAAATGCAATCTGTCTTGTACATGCTGTGTTACTTTATCCTAAGCATCTTTTTTTAGGTTAAAAAGAAAAAGATAAAGATAAAGGAAAGGTTGGATAGGGAATCCTCATAGAGAGGAGCATGAGCAGCTGTGAGTCTGTCTGAGTAGGGCTGAGATCTCCCCGTTCACTCAGCTGTGACCCTGCTCTTATTCTTGAAGGTCTTTTCCAACTGTAATGATTCTGTGATTAGAAAGAGCAGAAGTGGACTCAAGGCAGTGGAGTTAATTGTTGCCATCTCTCTGTATCTCTGTACCTGTGCCATGGTTGTCCCTCATGACATATTTTGGGTGTAATAATTGTGACATTCTCCAAGAGATAACCTGGATAAGCGCTCTGAATTTCCCATCTTTTATGCAGTTGCGATCAGACCTTAATGTTGTATTTTAGTGATGAACTATGTCTTTTAATAAGTTTCCAAAGCAGCACAATGCCATAGGGGGCCCCTTGGTATTCAGAGTGGCTGAGGGATCACCTGATGTATGCTCTGATTTCATCTTGTGCATTTTATGCCCTCTACTCATGCCCAAATAGCCTGAACAAGTCAACTCCTCATGATGATTTTCAATGGTTTCTTGGGCAGCGGTGCCCTAAGGTCAAATCACTACTTAATGGAGATGGGAGCCCATGTTCTCCTTGGGAACTTTGCCTGACTCCAGGCCTCTCCTCCGCCAACGCCCTTGGAAATGAAGCCAGCAGCCCGGCCGGAAGGGCACGTGGCTGGGGAAGAGCGTTCAGGCAGGTCAGGGGGTTCTGGAAGGTTGAAATTGCCCCAGTGGCCAAGGRGCATTGCTGGAAGGCCGAAGGGAAGAGTGGCCAGCAGCGAAGAGCCCTGCTCGTTTTCACAATACCGCGGCTCTGACGTGCCTTTGAGGCCCTTTTTCTTGCAGAGAAGTGTGTGACTTCCCCGCATGCGTGCAGATCTTGAAATAATGCCTGTGGCTTAAAATAATCTAACCTTTGTTTGTAGGTCAAGCTGTTCCTGCAGGGTCGCATGTACGATTAAATCTGCAGACGGGAGAACGAGAAGCCAAACTCGCAGGCGGCGAAAATGGAAAAAGTGACGTGAGAGAAGAGAAAAGGAGGAAAAGGTACAGTAATGCGAAGTGCTTGCTGCCTGGCTCTGCAGAGCTAGATTGACTGCAGGTTTTGACTGTCTTGGGTGTTTTAATTAGATGCCAGGTTCCCCACTATGCGGAATTCCTATCTCTTCCAGAGGCTTAATTGCAGATTTAAGTGTTTGGCAGATCTGAAAGTCAAGCCCTATCCTCTGCCTTCCCTTTGGGCACAGTTGCTCTGAGCAGGTATTGGGACCGACCTTGGTAGCTGTGATTTGGAGCAAAATGTGCTGTGTGGGTCTCCRAAGGACAGGTGTTCCTTGGAGCTGAAGCCACCAGGGCAGAGGTGGGGACGTTGATTCTGCTGGCCCTAGGCAGCTGTGTTGTAGGCTTAAGCTCGCTCTTGTTAGTGGGCTTAAAGCATTGATTTGCACTTCAGTCGTTGCTGACGTTCTCCTTAGATCTCACAACTCTTGCTGTGCCGTTTATTTTTTAATTTGTTAACAAAAAGAAAATCACTTGCGCTGACCTTCTCCTTGGCACGTTCACAACAAAGACAGGAGCTTTCTTTCCCCAGCTGCGTGAGATCTACCATCGYTTTCCTTTCTCCCCAGTTTCCTTGTGTTCAGAGTAGAGAGAAGCTCTAACAGTGCTCCAGCCTTTGGCTTTTCCTTTTGCTTTTCCAAGAGTTTTGCTAGTCAAAGATAGATAAGATAGGGATCTTATCAAGATAGATAAGATCCCTCAACCAATGAGATCAATATAAAGTGCATCCCATTGTGCCGCTCTCTGATTTCTCCTTGGGATTACCCTTTCCCTAACTTGGTCTGTGTATGACCATCATACACAGACCTTCAGCTGTAGGTCTCTGTAGATCCACTGGTCCAGGGGTTCCAAGKACTGGAAGCCCTTAGCACTGTTCTGGGGTCACAGTGGTGCTTTTTTGCCAGTGGAAAAAAAGCTTGCCTGTTTTTTTTTTTAGTTCCCATATGCAACTCAGAAGCATAAATTAAGCAGCTATTTTTATTGTGTGCTCAGAGTTGAGATTCTGGATCAGCATGCAGATTATGAAGCCTTTTATGACTGCCAGGGTGAGGTATCTACCAACCAGACAAGAAATACAGCATTCAGCCTAATCTTCTGTCGAGCGTGGAGTTTTTCTTTATGTTGTAGATGAGATACTTGGAAATATAGTGCTTTTAACTTCGTTCCTCCTGATACTATCCATTGTTATTGTATCACAATGAAAATAATAGAAATAAAATTGTTCACTCACACAATGTTTTGTTTTGTTTCCCCTGCAAGGCTGGGCAAGATGGATATTGACTCAAATTCATTCACGTCACAGGAGCTCAAAAAGGCTTTGGCTAAAATGAAGGAAAGTGAGAAGACAGAAAGAATGGTAAAGAGAGTTCCCTAATYCTAAATCAATGTACAAATACTAACACAAATGCCCTATGAAGCATGTCTTGGAAATGTGTTGGTTAAAGAAGTTGCTTGGGTCGGTACTGTGCACACCAATTTTCGGTGAATGTGGGCATAAAATACTTCCWCTGCTCTACCAGGGTCATATTTCTTGGGAAACAGTCACCTCTTTTGTTATTAATCCTGTCTTTTCTGTAAAAATGGACAACTAGACGTCATTTTTATTCATTTCAAACTTAAAGGCCTCGTGTTGCAAGCTGTTTCTTTTGTCTACAATTACTTGCATTGTAGACAAACCCTCACCATTCACAGAATTTCTTTCTAATAATTATCCCATGGACTGGCAGTGGAAGAGGGGCTGCAGCAATGGAATGGGCTGGCAGAGCAGTTTATCGACAGAGCAGCCATCAAATGATGATACTCTCTATTTTCACTCAAGTGAGTGGGTTCTCAACGAGTGAACTAGACACATAAGCTCCACATAAMCATCCAGACAACAGGTTTCTTTCTTGATATATCAATGCTAAAGGGGGAACTGTCAGATCTTACCTGTGAACCAAAAGCAGCTGCATTCAGGAAACACAGTGCTGAGTTGTTTCTCACCTAAGTTTTCCATTCAGGTTCCAGAGTGATTAGACCTCTGTTAGTAATACAAAAAAAATTCCTGCAAACTCTTCTGTAGATCCATGGGCTGATTTCCTCTCCATTTTTTGTGTTGCCCCTTTATCCATTATTTTCAGTTATTTGTTCAACTGCTGCTTGGTTCACAAAAATGTCTGCAAAATGCCCAAGTGGAATGAATTTCAGCATAGTGGTTATTTATCTGGCAAGTTATCTTCAGTTCATTATCCTCCTTTGACTGAAGAAGTACAAAAAGTATCGTACAGCTAAGGCTCTTGTATTTTGGAATCACTGACRGTGACAAGTCAATGGACAGGACACCTTCTTCCACTGGTTGGTGGGATTCAGGAGAGGGCTCATAATTTAAGTGTTTCGTCTCGTGCATTGGGTATTGAAAAACAAATGGCCCTGGTGAAGCAAAGGTTGAAGTTTATTTACATAAGCTATTGGGTGGATGCTTTCAAATCAGTGAGTAAGACTTAGACTTGACTAGCTCGCAGAAAAGCAGCGCCGTTATTTCTATCAGCTGTTCTATTCTCAGCAAATTGGTGAGCATACCGTTGTTACTTGGGTTTGTCTTGATGAGGAAGTTGTCTCTTGGGTTTGTTCTTGACCTGCTGAAGTCAGTGACAAGTCTGCCAGGAATGGTACGGAGAGAGGCGTAAACTCTGGGACACTTTCCCGTTTCGGAAAAACGAAAGAGAAGAACACCAGGGAATTCTGTGCGTAAGACTTCCTTCTCAACTAGTTGAACAGAGACTTTCACCCGTGGTTGTCAGCTCATGACCGATCAGTTTGAGAGCCTGCAGTCTACAGTAAAATGAGATACTTGTGCTCGCTCAGTGCTTTTCAGGCTTGGAGCTGGTCCCCAGGACACTGGCAGTCACTGGCAATCTAGTGACTGGATGATGGATGATCCCTCAGATTGATCACAGCCTTTTTCCCTTCTGTCATTTAAGGATATTTCCTTGAGCCTTAGCTCCTCCTTGACATTGCCTCAGCTGGAGTAAAACTGAGGTAAAAGTCAAGGTCTTTGAGACCCAGAAAGTCTTTTTTTTTCACCTGCCCAGCTCCTGGGCAGCATTTTATTTTCCAGATTATTTATGTAGCAGCCAGCAGTATTGATAGCAGGACTTTTGGAAATGGGTATCATTTAAATGCAAAAAGTTGTGATCCTCTGTTACATGAAAATAAGCCTTATTTTAAAATAAAATTGTTAGAATAGCTATTGTCCCAGCAACGGGGCTAAAAACAGCTACCTCTAATGGACCTAAAGTACTCCATTAAAAATAACTCCTGCAGGGGACAAATTGAAGCAACTACATCAAAGTAAATCGAGGCAGACCGGGCATGTTGCAGTGTGTGCTTTTGCAAAAGCAATTCTTGTGTGGTAGGAGTGGGAATAGTGTTCTGTGCGCCTCCGTGTCACCTATAGTAATTGGCCCAGTAGTTATTAGTTATAATTGTACAGCTGCCACTGGATTGTCAGGGCTTTACATCTATGATAGCTTGAGTCCTCAGGTTTTATTCATGCATCCTGGAAAGGGGCAGTGTTTGTCACTGGAGTACATTAGGTAGGAAGGAGCATTGCACATGAACCTCTGCTTAAGGTCACCTGTTAAGAACGTCCCTGAGTATTTCTGTTCATGACAGACGAGCTTCTGAAGGGACATCTCCTTCTCCTACCCTTGGGGTAGTTCATCTTCAGCCTGGTCTCTCCCTACCTGCCCCAGAATCCTTGTTGGTGCTCTCCTGTATCTCGGGAAGTCTTCTCCTTGCTCACTGTGTGCCTTTACCAAAGTTTTGTGGTCTGTCAAGGCTTGTAGGGTGCTGTTTGTACAAGGAGGACAGGCAATGCTGCAAAATAAGCTAACTGCCAGCAGAGCCCTGTGGCCCTGGGCTTCAGCCACTTGCTGTCTTGTAGCTAGTCCTTCAACTTTGCTTTCTGACAGCTTCTGTCTTCTGGCCCCAATAGCAAATACATATGTTTCAGTGAGAGATAAAGTGATTCTGAAATGTGTTAAGTGATTGGGATGAGGAGGGATGCTTTGCCCACATCAGAGGAGACGCTGATGTCACCACTGGCTGGGCTAAACATTGTGGCACTGAATCGCAAAATAATTCTGGAGTTGGAAGGGACCTCCGGAGGTCTCCAGTCCAACTTTCTGCTCAAAGCAGGGATGTCTGTAAGATCAGAGGAGGTTGCTCAGGGCTTTATCCAGTCAGGTTGTGAAAACATCCACTCCCAGGCAAACTGAGCACAGCAGCACGCCCTGCTCTTGTGCTTTATGTCCTTTTGAAAGGCATATAGGATGGTAGAAATGCTGCACAAATAGGTACTGGCTAAGCTTCTTGGGGATTTCACGCTGATAACCAAGGGCTTTATTTTACTGACACTTAGGCTGATAGGCTGCTTAGAGGTGCCAGGGCTGCTCTGCTCTCGTTAGGACTGCATTTGGCAGGATCTGCCCTAGACACTGCAGAGCTCCTTGTTGCAGTGTGGGACCTCAGGGTGCCATGTCCCTGTGTTAATGCAACGGCATCTACAGCAGCCGTTCAGCTGAAGCGGAGATGGCACATGAGGAGGTAGGAAGCACCACAAGCAGCCAAGAGGGTGGACCTGAGCAGAAGTCCTCTCTGACTTTGCATCTGACACTTTCTCTCAGGAGAGTCTAGGTACCTTCCAGCTCTGCCCCTGCATCTCCAGAGCATAGCAATAAATCCAGTTGCTGAGACAGCCGCGCTCACCTTGTGAATAATGCAGCGGCTGGGGGTGGTTGCTGGGAGGACTCGTTCCCCCAGGACTGTTTTCTCACCTGCCTTCACATCTGCTTTTCGTCTGCCATTCCCCAGGCCCGCGAGGAAGAGGTGAGGAAGAAATTTCGTCCCATAGAGGAGCTGAAGGAGGAGTTTGAGAAGCTGAACGTGAAGCTGGAGACAGACTATGAGATCATGGTCAAACTAATCAGCAAATTCAACAGCTCTGCTTCGACGCTGGATGAAAAAGTAGCGGCACTCTATGACCTTGAATATTATGTTCATCAGGTAAATAAAAAGCAGTAACTACAATGTAAAATCCAAGGGATGTGGCATCATAATTGTCTTTTTTTTTTTTTTTATTAGTGTCAGATAATACAAGTTGTTTAACTGTTGTGATTTGCGGTCAATGTGAGATGTCAGAGGGCTACTGCCAGCTTCTTTTATGTCCAAGTTCTCTTATGTACCATCATGCTTAACAGCAGTGAGCAGTTACCTGTGGGCTAGTATTCCCTGATGTGTTGTCCATTCTAAGCCTTTCCCCACTCACCTCTTCTCTTTTTCTTCTTTACATGCTGGTTATTTCACAAAAATGGGTCTTAATTGCCATTTTTAGGTGAGTATAGGGTGACTGCTTTATGCAAATATATATATATATTTATATTCTCTCTTCTGTGAAAGGCATCAGTGCGTAGGTAGGTCTCTGTGCATCAGGGCCGATGTCAGAAGTGCCTGGAGGCTCAGGCACACAGAAGGTTGCAGAGCATCCACAGAACCGGGCTAACTGACTGTGCGCRGGGTGGACTATCTTTTCTGAAGTCTCTCTTCTTCATTTTTCCTCCCCAAATGTCTCTTGCTTTGCTGTGCGCTGGCACGTTCCTGCCTCCTGCTTGCTGCGGCCTAGCTGGGCCTGTCACGCATCAGGAACTTGGTGGCATGGCTGGACCTTGAGGGCTCACAGGCTGTGTTGGGCCTTGCGTGGAAGGCCTGGTGGTTCCCCCTGTCCCACCAAGCCTGGTATCCTCCTTCCCAAAACATTTTCCCAGCCTAGCTGGCTTGGTGGCCGTCTTTGCAGTCCCAGCGATGGTTGATGGCTCTCCTGTGTCCTGCCTGGAGGTGATAGAGACGCGGAGCTGGCCGGTCACTGCTCCCCAGGGAGCTTCACGCTTTAAAGTTTGTTGGGTTAGGGCTTTTTTTGTTTGTTTGTTTTCTTCTTCTTTATGATGAATGAGAAGTGATTCTTGCAACAGACTCCATCAGACAAAAATTGAGATTCAAAAAAATCTTGAAAATGTGTTGTCTGTTGCCACCTATATTTGGGAATTGAGAAAGGCCTCTCTGGAACTAGAGCTAGTTGAAAGGGTTTCCAACGAGGCCAGCTTTGCCACAGTGGATGCCACATGAAATCCTCCATGGTGTAGCATTGGCTAATGAGTTTTTTTCCCATCATGAGCAGAAACAAACTTCTAAACCCTGTTTTAAAGCAGCTTTTGAGTTCTTAAAGCGTGTTGAGCCATAAAAGGAGCCCTGGTAGACTAATTTAGGTTGCTGCATGAATTTTCTTATACACCAAGGAGGTATCTCGGGGCCAGTTTGTAGGACCAGTTAAAAGAATAGAGGCTGAAAGGATGAATGTAGATCCCACATGGTCAAGAGCCGACCTCGATGGGCCCGTTGTCCATCTGCTTTGCAGAGGGGCAGCGAGTGGTTGGAGGATGCTCTGGTCTTGTTCCATTGTGGACAGCAGTTGTTCTGTAGCTCCTGGTTCATGCTTTGCTGAAGACCCATAAGACATGGAGCCAAGTAGCTTCTTTRTTCTCTCGAGCATCTTAACTACCTGACTTGTGGCCAATTTTGGGGAAGGCAAGCAGTTGAGATAGAAATAGCTCTAAGCATAAAAATCACTGTTTACTTAAAGAGAGATCGTTCAAACTTGGAAAATATGTTAGTCTGACATGTTCTGCACCATTTGCGGTGTTTATTCTGTATTACCCCATCACTTCAGTCTGTGTACTAAAACTGGAAAGGTCGTTTTACCCAGCTGATACTCGTTTTTATATTCCATTTCCATYTGCAACATATGCTGTTGTCTTTGTGTTTTCCATGAAAGAGAAATGTCGGAATTCTAAAAAAAAAATAAAAAAATCATTGCACAAGCAATTTTGACAATTCTTTAGCGATTCCCCTTTACACTCATTTAAAAATCCTTTAAGAGCAAGATGCATCGCTTTGACTTTGGACTGCATTTGGGTACTTGAAGCACTTTGCGCTGTTTCTCCCAATTTTGTTTGCAAACCACTCAGAGCCCTTTTCTGATGTTCTCTTGAAGAACAGATGTCTGTCGTGATTTTGTCTGGTTAGCCCCGAGTCTGCTTCAAGTTAAAGTATGATGAATTTACTGGAGGAATTCCCACTAGCTTTTTCCCTCATGGCAGTAAGTCCAACGTTGTCTGCTTCAGAAAATTGATGGCACATTCTGCCCTCGGGGAATGTTTCTTGCTCCTCCTTTCAAATAGGGACTGGCTTTTACTTTTCGTGTTCCCGGGAAGTTGCAGACTGTATTAAGGACAAATGCCCGGGTGCCTTGCTGGGAGCAGGAGCTGGGGAGCTGCTGTTGATGTGCTGCTGCTGCTGACAGGCTCTTAAACATTTCTAACTCCTGGCGCCACAATTACAGCTCTGTGTTTGCATTTGTAAAACATAACGGGTCCCTGGGTTCACAGTAATGGTCTGCTCGGGCAAGAATGCTGGGAACTGATGGGTAATTTTTTTTGGTTTTGACTTYGTTGGTTCTCCTGAATTATTGCAACCAGCGTCAAGGAGGGTTTTGATAGCTAATCAAAGTATTTGAATTTTCAGGGATGCTTTCTGCATTTGCTAATAGCCACCTGTCAGCAGGCAGTGTTTCTGCAAACATGACATGCATTGCTCGCAGGCAGGAGAGTGTGAAACGCGAGCCAAGATCTTTCCTTGCTAGTTTTGAGTTGCTTTTAAAACCCCGGGAACAAAGAATGGAACTCAGGGTAAAAAAGAGGGATGCTGTTCGTTCAGAAGCAGGATGGTCCTGACAAGTTGGCGAGGCCTTTGGCAGTGTGTGAAGCTTCATACTGATGGGTTCCCCTGCTCTTCCACAGGTGGACAACGCCAAAGACTTCCTCTCCTTGGGAGGACTTCAGCTGGTGATTAATGGGCTGAACAGCACGGAGGCCGTAATCAAGGAACACGCTGCCTTCGTGCTGGGAGCTGCGCTGTCCAGGTGAGCCCAAGGGTTGGGTGGAAAGGGAGAAGGAGACGTAGGAACTGGGACAGGCTATGTGCTTCTCTCCRCCTCTCTGATGGGTTGATTGGTGATGACAAACCCAAGAAAAACCTTTTCCTTGCAGCCCGTTGTGTGTAATCYGTAGCCTTTATGGGTTTTGCTGTGTGTGCATGTATGTGTTTATAGGTACACACTATGCATTTGTGCGCATAGAGGCTATAGAAGGGTGTTGGACAGGGCCAAAATTCAAGGTCAGAATATGCAGAGTGAAGATTGAGAGCTAGGGCCATTATATCTGCCTATTTCTGTGCCTAAAAATACGATCACGTTCTCCACCGTTATAAATTATTTATCACTTAGTCTAACATACAGTCTAAAACTCGGCGTTTCTTTTGCAGTCTTATATACAATGCAGTTGGTCCTCAGCATGTGTAAATTAATGTGGCTTCTCTGACAGCAGCAGTTATCCTGATTTACACTAGAAAAGCATCTCACTCGTAGTTTGAAATGGAGCTTGACTTGTTGGTCACAGTAAGGTATAGTCTCCCATATTGGAAACACAGACTCTTTCTCCATATTCTGACATATCTTAACATTTGCAACAATATACGTAATTGCTTTGCTGGGTTCTTTGATAACATGTAGACTTTTTYTCCATTTCCTAAAGAGACAATAATGCAAAACACTCTAGAAACACTTAGAGGCAACGTGAAAAATAAAGGGGAGTGTTAAATCACATTTTTCCTGCCTTAGAGAATGTGTCATGATTAGGACTCAAGATAAGTCATCATCCCATGATATGGGATGCATGTATCAGTGGCCTTAAACCACCACTTTGGGGTAGTGTTTCTCACTTAATTGTAAATGCCTCTATTTGGACAGAGACTGCATCTTTTTGAATAGAATTGTCAAATACTGCTTTGGAAAGTTTTAGATGCTTTTTCAGAGAGGGCATTTTGACAGATGGCAATATTAAGTGGCTCAGATGATGCATTATCAGAGAGCTCGGCTGCAAAATGGGAGGAATATTATGCTTGGTTTCTTTCCTTGCTGTGCTTAAGCTTTCTTATTCAATAGACACCTACATGCCAACTTGTCTACCTTGTGCTATGCTGCTAATTTGTTTGTTCATACATTTCCTCAGTTTATTCTGTGTTCAGTTTCAACTGCTGGAGGCATTTCGAGTGCTTCGCTCTACACGTTTGCTGTTGGGTTYCTCTGAGGGGGCTGTTGCTACTTTGTTCCAGCATGTTTGTTCCTAGGAGCCTTGGCCAAACCGTAGGACTTAGTGAATAAATGCCCAGAGGTGGCACAGCTCACTGGGGACCTGATCTGATCTGTACTCATGTGCTGAGTATCCTGCTTTGGATGCACGTGTACTATGTAGGATCCCATAGGTGTTYCCCATCCTATGCAGTGATTAAGTAAGCTGGAATAAGCACAAAATCCACTTCTACCTCCACTTGCACACAACATACTATGTTTTTTTAACTCTGTGTTTTTTAAGYATGGCATTTTTTTTTGCAAGATGAGATGTTAGCATAAGACAAGGCAGCAGGGAGAAGGAGGCCAGTGGAGGAAGGAGCTCAAGCAAAGGGCAAGGCGGTGTCTTCTGCCCATGCAGACTTTTAGCATGTCCTGGACAGGCTGTGACAACTGGCGGCATCAGAACTGAGCCATGTGCGTGTAGGCAGCAATGGCCAAATGGCTTTGTGGCCACCTCCCAAGKCTATTTGAGGAAGACCAGCCAGGTTGGCTCACACCAATGGTTTCTTCCCTTCCTTCAGGCAGTRGTTTCCTGGTGGGTTTACATGCAGCTGCTGTGAAAAGGGTGGTCAGTGTCCTGCCAGTTCCTGCAGTCTTGTGTGCATCAGCCCCCTGAGCCGACCGTGTAGCTGGCCAGTTAGAGAATCAAGCCTGCAAAGGCAGTCAGGACTCCTGCCTCCTGACACAGTCTCTCCTTCAGCGACTTCAACTGGTGCTGAAAGAAGCCGTAGCACATGGGAGTCTGCTGCTGAAGGCAGAGGGTCTCATGTTCTGGCCACCCAGATATTGCTCTGAGGGGTGCTGTCCTACCAGCCTGCACATCCATGCACCTCCAACCAGGAAGAAGGTGACAGGGTAAAGAAGAAATCAAGATTTCATCTGTTGTTTCTCTTGTGCATCCTTCATTTGAGGCATTTTGGGCTTAATCACCAAGTCTGTGACCAAGTCAAACATTGTTCCATCTGCTAGAGTTTTCCAAGCGCTGCCCTCACCATAACTCTGTAACCTTCTCACACCCTCACTGTTTTTAAACCTTTAACAAAATGTTTTCCGTTGAGCAGTTTGCAAAAGTAAACTTCATTTGAACAATCCTCGAGTGCTCTGATTGCAAATAAAAGTTAAATGCACTAACAAAAATAATTGCTAGGCATGTGGGATTGTACATTTAGGTATCCATAATTCACTAACAGTATATGCCAATACACAACATTATCTGGATTTTCAGTGATTGCATTAGCATAAAAGCATGTTAGCATTTATCCAGTGGTACTAACATTTAAATATATATAAGTATGAAATATTAAAAGACAACATTTTTGGAGGCAAGCAGAACTACTGTCTCTAAAATGTTCTTGCGTGTTTTTGAAGGTACACTTTAGTATCTTAGGATGACAATCAGCGTTCGCACCATTGGGTCCAAACATTGCAAAAATGTCAATGTTTTATGCAAAGAGGAGCTATATTAAGCTAAAAAGAGTGCTGATGAGAGACGTGTCTTCTGATGTCCTCTAAGCTATTTACAGGCAGCATTTTCCTTTGTTCTTAGCACAGCACGGCCCCTATGCACAATTTGTAGCTAGATGTTTTCACAAGGCTGGAAATGCTCACCAGAAAGGATTATGTTTGCGATGCTAAACCTCAACTTTTTAAAAAAACTTTGCCACCAGGAAGCATTTTTCCACACCAATAATTTAAACATTTTCCTACTTTGTTATAAAAGGATTTCTATAATCCGTTTACGAGGGGGAAATAATTATATCAAATGCACTCTTGAAGCTTTATCCCAAATGGTCCCCACATACGTCGGGGTGAATTAGAGATGAGGATGGAGAGAAGATCAGCTGTGAGGCCTTCAAGCGAAGAGCAGCAGTTTATAGTTCATGGGGAATAGGGAGGAGAGTGAAAAGTGAGATTGTGGCATGGCCCAAAGCGGGGGTGGAAACTCCCCCATGCAGCAGCATTTTGAGAGGAGAAAAATGTGGTGGAAAACGGCGTTTGGAGCTGGGAGGAAGAGAGGAGTTGAACAGAGGACAGTTGGTCTTGGCAGAGCTCCCAAAGACCCCCGTGTTTTTGTTCTGCACAGGGGTATCTGCTGGTGGCTCTTTTGGACTCGGTGGCATTGGGACCAGTCTCTTAAACCCCAAATGCTTCTCAAACTGAGTAGCGGGGGAAAGGAATCACACTGACAGCCAGGGCTTGTGTCCACCTTGCATCCCAACCGGCAGCCAGGCTGGCCTTGCAGCTGGGTGCAGAGCAGCAGCTCCCCAGCACAGCCTTGCCAGGGACAGAGATGGCCTTCCCAACAAGCCGAAGCTACTGAGATCTCCCTGCTCACAGTTTTAGTCCTGAATATATCAAAAATACATATTTTTATGTGTATATATATATATACATGAATGACTTGTCAAAGACTTAAAATAAACCAATCTCAGCTAAMCTTGGGCAATGTCTCATAAGCACCCTGGAGAGGCCACTTGACATGGCTTGTGTCAGGCTGTTGTCTTCCTTCCTGCTCATTTGTCTTTTGCACTTCCCATGAGATGAACCCCCTTAAACCACAGCACTGCACCCCATGAACATCCCCATACCCTTCACTCACCTGTTGGCAGGTTTAGAGTTTTCCCAGCTTGAGTGAGCCAAGACAGACATGAAAGATGCATGTGCTTCTCAGGATGAGCTTGTAGCAGGGTGCTGTAGATAGGGCTCAACACCGTCATACCTGCTTGTCCGGGTGCTCATCTTCTGCTTTTTCTTATCCTTTCCTTCGGAGCGGGAAGGAGAGGGGAATGCTGTCTCCCCTGCCCCTACCTCATCTGTCATCGTTTCCGTGGTGTCAGCCTTCCCAGCTTGTCTGATCTCTGTCTTCAGGACGTATTTGTCAAGAGGCAAAAGTTCTCCGTTTTAAACAGTTTTGAAAGAAGTCAAGACTTCGCAATGAAGCTGGTTGACACTCGCTGCYGTTAAATAACATTAAGGGAGTGCAAAGTGACAAAGCCAAGAAAATGAAAATTAAAGACTTCGCTTCGATCGGGTCTCTTAAGGACATACGAATTTCTGGKCAGAAACATAAATCTGGTTAGCTTAACAAGCAGTGCCCCAGCCCATTTATTTCAAATCCATCTTCATGTCTGACCTTCCTCCTCCAGCTTCTCTTTTTACATCCTATAGTCTTTTCCCATCTATTCACTTCCACCATTTGCTTCCCTGGCAGCTTCTTCCATTTGCCACCTTTCAGGCAGCTCGGCCTCGATCCCCTGCTCCCTTTTAACTTCTTGCCATGCAGCTTCTCTCCTCTATTTTTATTTGAACTCCTGACTTGTGCGGAGGTAGCAGCTTCGCTGCACTTAATTTGAAATTAATTTGATTGGGTCGCCTCCATTTTTTCCCCCCCTCTAACGATAATGAACTCAAAACTATTTAGCCTTTCCCCATTATAAATAACCTTAACAAAAACTGCAGTGCAGTATGAAACTGTGTTTCATCATTATGTGTAATTGCACTGAGGACGAAATCCCTACACATTTTTCTGGTGTCTGAAATAGAACCAGAAAGTGTAATTAACAATAAAAGCATAAACTGGCAGCTTTGGACTCCCTTCCTGGGAAGGAAGGGAGAGCAGACCCCGAGAGAGGTATCTAAAATCAAGGGTTTGGTTGCAGTTTCRTTTTTGATAATTTAGATGCTGCGCTGGTCTGGGGAAGCTGACAGGGTCATGTGCTTCTTCTTGCCAAGCAGGGTGTCCCCATGGGTCTGTGACTTCAACTGCTGGCTAGTTTGCTAGGTCGGTGGGATGTTTTAGCCTAATTAGGACTGGTTTTAGGTTGAAGATGTTCCCGGTCCTCAGTGTTGAGGTTGAGTTGCAGTGCTGGTGGTGAGAGCAAGGAGGCTGTTGAGGAGGAACAGCTGGAGTGCAGCTGTAGATGGCCAAGGCTGGAGCCAGGTCTGCTTGGTCTTCCATTACAGCCACAAGAAAATCTGATGCTTCCCTCCACGCAYTGCTCAGCTTTGCTGCTTGCTGGACTTCCTTTAGCTGGATGAGGGCTTCCTCAGTCCTGCARAACTGAGGGCGCCTGGTGGGGAAGCATGCTGTGGACCGGGTCACCTCCTGAAGGCCGTGATTCCCGCTCCCAGCACACTGCAGGTAGTGCTGGATTTGATGGAGCTTGGGCATGTGTCCACCCAGGAGCTGCTCCATGATGTTGTGCCCCTGGCCAAGGCCCACCGTGTACCTAGCTCTTGTGCCACAGCAAAGCAACTTTGTGAGGAGGAACCTCAGCCTGTGTTCCCTGCTTGTCTTGAGGCTCCCCACGGAGGCCAAGTACATTGGGTAGGTGCCTGCAGTGCTGAGGTTGGTCATACCCATCCCATCCATGGGTCATGCCCGTCCATTGTGTTTGCTCATTTTGATGGTGCTCAAGTGTGACCATGGGAGTTGTTTCTTCCCAAGCCACTTGCCATGGTGCAACTGGAGTGAAACGACCCCACCACCTAGGCTGAAAATGGAGCTTCGGCAGGAGAGCTGCTGCTGCCCAGGGAAATGCAGAGGCTGGGAGCCGTGGAAGCCGCTCTTGCCGCGCTCCATCTCGAGCAGGGAGGTTGGTGTCACAACCTGCAGGAAAAAAATATCATCGCAGCTCGGTCATGCATTATATAAAACATGTTGTTTCTGTCTGTTCTCATTTAGTAAGTGCGTAATGTGTGCTCTCCACTAAAGTATCCCACTTTTTGCAGTTTCCATTTAAAATATGCGTTCAGACAGCTTATCTAATCACTTTCTGCAAACAAAAGAAAAAGCCCAGACTCACTGGTTCCAGCGCAGACCCAGTTTCCTGGCTGGACGCAGCACCCGTTTCTTTGTCTCTTCAACTCTCATTTATTCTTCACCTGTGTTTTCTGTTTATCCTTTCTTCTGCAGCCTGTGCACGCGGTAAATGGCTTCACAAGCTTCAAAGCTTTTCCTACCCAACTCCAACATTATTTTCCTGACCTGCTGTGACTTTTCCACTTGGCGTGTTCTCTGCATTCTCTCCCTCTCATAATAGGTGCAAAATGCTCCACAAAGAAGAGGTATCTGGGCCTACTCTCTAATCACGTTGTGTGCGGGTGCGGTAGCGGCCCGTTGTTAATGTGCTTTAGAAAGGAGGTTGGAAGAGCACGTTGAGCAGAACAAAAGCTAAGAGGGGAAGAGAGACGAGCAATGAAAGCAGGAAATGCAGGATCTAGCCTCAATTACCTGCCTGCTCCGAGGAGAGCTTGGGGTGGACAGAGTTGACCTAGAGATTGCGTCAATCCTCTCACTGCACATAGGAGCATCCAGATCCCATCTCTTTCTTTGCCGGCCCTGCTGTGCGCACCCTTCTCCTTCCCTGATTGCTGCTTTTGTTGGATTTAATTGCTGGTGGGCTGTATGCTGCAAGCGTGCCAATGCAGATGGGTGCAAGCCTGCAGCGAGGATGCCAACAACAGGACTGGGCTGCTGGAGAGGTCCCAAGGGGGCTGCCCTTAGTCCAAGCTTGCATAGGAGGCAAACTGATAGGAGCCAGCAGCCCCATGGGTGTCTAAGATTGACTCTTGCCCATCCTGACTGCCCAAGTCTGGGCAGGTGACCTCATTCCCAGGTGTCTCCCAGCCTGCCCACCACCCAGCTTTGGTGCTTTGCTACTTTAGTTTTCACTCTTCTGTCCATCTGTTTTTAAGATTACAAACCGAAGCCTCCTCCAYTGGAGCAGTTTGACTAGTCATCCTCCAGGCATTTCCTCAGGGCTTCCACCAGACCAAGCTCACTCCCTTCAAGACTCTCCCAGTATCTGAAAAAAGTGGCTTTCCATGGAGAAAACCCAGCAGCTTATCCTAAACGATCTTTTATCTGAAGCAGCTCATTAGCACTTTTGGTTTCCTGGTGCTTCCCCCAGGTGCTGACATTCTGCACTGTCTTTGCGCAGGCTTTGGATTGCTCTTTATTTTATATGATCCTATCCTTGCTTAAAAGGAAACATCCATGTGTGTTTTGAAGGCGATGACTCACTGTCTTGCCTGGGGGCTCAGACACCTGAGACCTGCTGGTCAGGGTACTAAATCCRTGGTAGGGAAACAACTCCCGGGAGCTCTACAGGTAGACAGCCCCATCCCACCAGCCACCTCAGAGGTGCTTCGCCAGCCTGGGATGCGTCAGCACAACCACTTCCCGTGAAGTGATGGCCCCCTGACACCTGGCAGCCTGAGAGCCAAGCAGGTTTCGGGAGGAATTTGCTCTTGCTGTACATGACTGGCTCCTTCTGCTCGCTGCAGACGGTGCCCAGGCACCGTGGCCGCTGCGGGCGGCAGCCCCGGAGCCTTCGGCCACGCTCGTGGCTGTCTGTCCCTCCAGCTCACGCGTTCTCTTTGGGTTGGTCCCTGCTGAGTTCATCGTAGAGGCATCACACAGGGTATTTTTGCAATTGTACTTTGCACATGGTCTCTCCTTTTATTTTTTGAATGCCTTGAAAACAGAGAATGGGAGAGATGAAGGACTCCTCCAGCAACCAGATGGGTGTTGGGTGCAATATATGGGTCATGGGGAATACTCAGAATCATGCTTCTTTTTTTTCCACTTTCATGATGCTTTCTTATTTCTTCTGGTCCCAAAGCCCAGCTGTACCTATGCAATTCTGTCACTAGTTCTGAAGCCGACCTGAATTTTGAGTATCCATGTGTGTGGCCTTCTCAGCTGTCACTAAAGCGTCCCTTTGGTGAGAGGACATCTCAGTGTGTGAATGAGTAGGGGCTGGAGGGACATCTTAGGAGGTGGCAGATACCCCCAGTGTGTGTGACACGGTGGCACGGGGCTTCGCAGTGGCTCTTTGCATGGCCTCCCTGCTAATCCCCAGCTCCAGCTGCCAAGACCAACTAACTGTTGGGCTATTGCTTTGTAAAAACCACTCAGTCAGCATAGGAACTGCCTTATTAAAGGGGATGTCCAATCCTGTCCCATCCCTGTGGCTGGATTTTGCAGAGGGAGGAACAAAAATCCGCGGCGTGGTAATGGTACAGGAAAATGTAGATGAGGCTCCCCTAGCCCTAAGCAGCAGCTAAGAACTTCCTTATGTCCTGGAACACAAGGATAGTTGTTTTTTTAGCTAGTTCTGTCTAGGTAGCAGAGTTGAAATGGGTTTCCAAATTCTGGTCCATGCCTTGTGCAGCAGGGGGGCTGATGCAAGAATCCATTTCAGCAGCTTCTGCACAAGTGTTTCTGATCTCTGCATGTTTCTCATCTCCCTTTGGCGGCAGATTATTTTACATTTCCTTATATATTCTGGCATGGAAGCCCGTAAATATGACCTTAGTATGTTCACACATCTTGAAGAAAGCAGGAGTTCACATGAGCTGCTTCCCAAATTAATATCCTGTTGCTCTTTTTAAAAAATATAAATATATATTCTTTCTGAATGGAGAAAGGTAACGACTCTGGAAATTTTCCTTTCCAAAAAAAGCATTTTCTTCTTGAGTGCTTCATATTGAAATCTTCCCTAATTTCAGTTCAGCTAGTGTATGAAAACACACAGCGAGGCATTATTAGTCCCTGAAGGCACAAAGACAGATGGAGTCCAAAATGGAACTGGCTTTATGATTAATCGAATCCCTTTAGAGTCAAATGGAGTCAAGGCTTGGTCCTACCCAGTGAGCATCTTGAGAACACTCCAGCCAGCTTGAATCACCCCACAAGGCCCAGCCTGAGGAGCTGAGCGTAGCAAAGTACAGATGTCACTGATGGAGTCGGTCCTGGGTTGTCACCTTCCAGGTGGCTGCATGGAGCTGGAGGAGATGATGTGCAGAGTGGCACGTCGTATTATTCCTGGAAGAGAAGTGAAAATGGTGTGCAGGCCCAAGGTGACAGGTAAAGAAATCAAAAGGCCAAAGAAGGTCCCTACGTGTCACGATGCACTTTGTTAATGAGCTGCTATGTCTAGACTCAGGCTCCCTGCGGCTGCACTTTGATGGTCTATGCGCCGCTGCAGAGCTCTGCAGCAGAGCTGCTGGAGGAGGGGGATATTGCAGGGGATGCTCTGTGAACTTGGGAATAGAAATGTGGAGCTATGGAAGAGATGTGTGGTCAATGTGGGCTGAGGGGCAGATGCCTCAGGACCTGCTCGGGACTCATGTTCCTCAAGCTCTCAGGTCCTGCTGGAGGTAAGAATGAGAGCTCCACCTTAGCTCATTGAATGAGGCAGAGGCATTAAAATTAAAGGAAAGAAGGATTTGGCTGATGCTGCACACAGAGGTCATGGTTTAACATGGGCAATCTGCATGCTCCCAACAGAGCTCTCTGCTGCAATTGCCTGCCCTAGAGAAGAGGTGCTTTGAATGCATCGTCTTTCATGAGGAGCAGCTTCCAGGGATGCTAGCACACGAGATGGAGGAAGGTGCAGATGGACTCACCTCCAGCATTCCTACGCAAATGCCTTAGGCTCAGCGAGAGCAACATTTCCACAGGCTCCCAGCAGCCTTTCCTGCAATGCAAGGGCAGCCCTTTAGAGTTAGGGGCTTGAATAGGACCTTGCTAATTGTCCCTAAGTGGGAGGGCTGCTGCGAAGGAGCTGATGTTGCAGATCAATGGGGGCTTCAGCAAACATGCTAAGCATCAAGCCTGGCACCTCACAAAACGTCCACTGTCCATTTCTTCTGACAAGTGCAATTTGGTTTTCATTATTCATGATACCCTCTAGCATGGCAGCAAATGTGCCGTGGTAGATGTTGTAAAGGGAGGACGGCTCCGTAATGTGAACTCTTTCTGCAGGACCTGGCTGGGAAGTCTTAGGGAAATAGYGGGAGGCTGCTGGGGAATTTCTTTTCTTTCCCTGGAGATTTGGGGAATTGCAGATCAGCGGATTTTGGATTAGCAGATCGGGAATTAGAAATGAGCATTTCATTTTTATGTTGCACGCTAATGAACTGACAAATTTAATTTCTCTAAATCCAGCAAGTTTAGCTGGAATAAGTGAAGTCTTTTTCTGGCTCTTTTTGGTAAACTCAAAGAAAGGGCAGAAACAAGATTTCCTTGACCTTGATGTCATATAAATTCAGTTATTTGACTCTAGCATGTTGAGAAGACTTTCTAACTCTTGTGGRGAAGGCATCGCCTTTGGCAGATGGTCAGTATGCGCCATCAGTTTCCACCTTATACGTGCTTTTTTCTTGCCCTTGGGCTCTTATAACACTAGCTCCTGAAATAAGCTGAGCTCTACCTTGCCCCAGGGTGAGAGCCCCCAGTGCCTTGGGTGCCTGTGCATCCTGAGGCATGAGTTGGGCTTTGGGAGATCTTGCTGCTGGTGGATACGCAAGTTGGAGCCAACTGTAGCAGGCTCTCCCGTAGCTACATCGCTTCTTGTGGCCCAAACCCAGCTCTGTATCAGGTTGGCTCTGCAGAACTAGCGACAGAGTAGAAAAGGACATTGATGTCACTAAGCCAACCGCACCGTGGGACCAGACCTGCAGGAGGAGGCCAGTGCTGTTGTTCCCCAGTCGCTTTGCCAAGCTCGAAACAAGAGCTAAACCAAATGGACTCTGCTTTGGGGAGCTTTATCAGTTCCCTTCGTGATCTCCAAAGCAGGTCCCAACTCTAGCTTGCAGTGTCCATTGCCTTTCCATGCAGATCCCCAGGATCCCTCCCAGCACCGCAGCTTGAGCAGGAGCAGCCCCATGGTCTGTCTGTGAGGGCGGAGACCACGTGCAAAGGGAAGGGACCAGCATCAGTTACTCCCCTGGACTGGTGCACGTGCTTGGGGTTTTGCCTATAATATCCTGATGAACAATTAACAGGATGGAGCTGGAAAATACATCTCATTTTTCCACCTGTATGTGACAGGTGAGGATATATATATATATATATTTCTATCTTATTGCTATGCCTCTTTATACCGCTTTATGATTGATTGAAAGGCAGAGGCTGGGTACAAAGAGATAAAGAGACACCTTTCATCTGCTTGCAGAGACAACTGTGTTTTTCTCCAGGAAGCAGGTATTCTCTTCTACATATCTCCTAACCCGTGCTTTAAATCCGAACCTGACAAAGACYGGAGAGGACAACCAAAAATGACAGGAATCGCTGGCTTGGGTGGGTAGTTTGAGACCATTACTGCAACTCACTGTTGCTCCAGTTGTAGCCAGCTGTTCCCAAATCACYCGTGCTGGAGACAAATTGGGAGTTGCGGCATCTTTTTGATGAAAAGCATTCAAATGCAATAACCATGGCAACAGTTGCGGCGGGCTGGCTGCGCCGGGGGACGAGGCTGCGCTTCCGAAAGGACAGTGCATGCAACTTCGCTCACAAATGGTGCTGTGAGCTGCTCACCAGCTCACAGTCCCCCGGTCCTGCTGGAGACAGAATCACAGAGTGCTTGGGGTCGGAAGGGACCTCTAGAGATCAGCTAGTCCAGCCCCGCTGATCCAATGGGGACACCCAGGGCATGGGGCACAGGGTGGCATCCAGGTGGGTTTGGAAGACCTCCAGAGAAGAACAGACCCAGGCAGGGCCACCACGGCTCGGCTGCTCCGGGGGATGCATCTGCTTCCTTAAAGGGGAGCCAGGTCCCCCAAGCAGGAAAGGGGGACTCCCACCCCAMAGCCTGGGGGAATCACAGAGATGCTCAGTGAGGAGGGAGAGGCCAAGAGGGAAATGCCAGCAAGTGGCATCACCTGTTACCACCCCAAGTGCAGGATCACCAAAGCACAGACCTTATTTGGATGACTGCATCTTTCTGCTGTGGATTTGTTTCTGGTCTCCTAGTGAGCAGATGACTCCAGAAATGCTTCCCTCAAGGGTCTGTCCAGCCCAAGTCTCTAATTTTCATTTAAGGTTCTGGTGAATGCTTTGGTTTGGGGTAGATTCAGTATTAAGCAGCTGCCAGTAGATCTCTCCCATGCTGCCTGTGAACAAAACATAGGTATCTTGATCAAGTGAGTCACCTCTTTGAGCTTCCAGAGACCTCAAGGTCCCAAGTTGCTTTGTTTCCCTTGAAAATGTTGTCTCTTGTCCTTATGAGGCAAGGTTGGGGTATGTCTGTAGGGTTCCTGCTTTGAGTRCAATGAGATCAGCACAGTGAGAGGCAAGCCAGGCTGATTTGTGGCTGCCGAATGCCACAGATGGGTGATCAATAATAAACACTTGACACATCTAACTTCAGAGATTGTTCATTTTAGGTCTTTTAGACCGTGAYTGAAACTCCACGAGAAACTGGAACAAAAGCCATGTGCTCAGGTGGAGGAATCGGTAAGAATTTGGCATGGTTTTGATTTGACAGAGTTGGTCCTCGCCTGCTTGGTGCATGACAGTGCAGAGGGCAGCCAGCTGAGCTGACCGAGTCTGAAGTGATGCTAAGGGGATTTTCTGGGAGGATCCTTCACCCCTGGGACATGATCCATGCCCTTGCCAAGGGGATCTTCTAAGTGCCCAGTGGGGTSTCCCCTCCAAGCACACTGGTGTCCATCTCAGGTGTGGAGCAGCTTAGGTTACAATTTCAAGTCCTTTTAATTAACTTTGTGGGAATCCTGTTATTTTTGTCTGTCAATAGTCTTCTTCTGTGATCTTATTTCCTTGGCACATTTTATAAGCCAGAAAAGTAAGAGAGGGAAACTCTTAATATTAACAACAAGAAGACAAGAACAGCCTTCTGAAAGGCAGCACTGTTACTGGGTTCTGAGAAGGAGGCAGTGACTACTCCACCTCTGCATGTAATAATAATAACACCCCGGCTAAGCATCTCTAAAAATATAAAATAATGTGGGCCTATTTGGAAGCGTCAATATCCTTATCAGCCCTGCTGTAATCTCTGCAAACAACTTTCACTAGAGATTCTGGGCGTGATTTTCGATAGCTCCGAGCAGCTGGGGCTTCTTTGCCTTCAGTGAGAAGTCTGAGTGCTTGGCATCGCCGCAAACCAAGCCTCTTCCTTTCTGCTTCAAATTGGGTCTTGATTCTAAGTGAGATGAATTTTCTCCTCCTGATAATTCTGTGCATCTGAAGTGATTACAGCTCCGCGTGAGTGCTCTTTTCGGAGATGTGAATGCAGCGTTTTCTTCCGCCTTAAAACGGTTCCTTCAAGCCTCATGATTCCAGAGGGAGGGGGAAGAAATCCTAGTGGAAGCTGTCACATCCTCCTATGCAGATTATAGATTAAAAACTTTTATTTTTATAAAACACATATGGGGGCTGAATCAGAAAAACTTCTGTTCAGACGAGCACTTCTTGGCGGTGGCGACATGCTGCTAAATTCTTATCTAGCGGTGGAGAGGCATCACCAGCGAGGGGTATTATTTGGAGTTCTTGGAGAGTGAGCTTTAACGTTTGCTTAACTCCACTAAAAATAGACACCACCCTCTTTTTCTAATAGGCGGCATTTGTCACACTTGATTCATTTCCTCTCCCAAACTGAGTTCCTTCATGAATATTCATCTGCGCTCCCTAGGAATCTTTGTCTGTCCTCCCAAGTTGTACTGAGGGGGACTGTGCTGTTACAATGTGGATGGCAATCTGCCGGARCCTGCCAAATATCCGAGCGGATCCAGGGAAACGCCGCAGTATCCGCAGCTCTCCTGGACACCTGGAGAGTACCAGGGACTAGAAGAGAGTCCCCTCTCCTCACACGTCTCCCCTTCGGGGTGTCATAGCCGCCCTGCCTGTCCCGGCATCGTGAGATCAATGTTGCTGTTAGCTGGGAGACGGGAGAATTGGCCTTGGCAGATTTTCTAGTAGGGAATTAGGCCAAACTGTCCCTTCCATATTGTGATGGATGCCACTTCCTTCAGAGGTCTTCCTGCTCTGTAGATACAGGAAACTTCTGAACAGGGAAGCCGCACAGCAAAGGGAAGGAGTGTAGTCCTTACCCAGCTCTTTCCAGTCATGCTCAGCCACCACTTCAGCTGGATGGGGGCAAAAGGTAGATTTGCCACAAGAATATATAAAACAGAGAATTCATCTTTAACGAAGTCTGTCAGGACCCCAGACCTTGTAGCTTTGGAGGTCCAAAGCCTGTCAAAGGTGTCGTACTGCTGAGGTGTCGTGCTCCAAACCACTGCGGGAGCRGGAGAAGTCTGCTTCCGGAGGATGAGGCAGCATGGCCTGATGCTGGAGAAATCAGAGGCCAGCAAAGTTGCTGGATCGTAGAATCATAGAATCATAGAATCCTTAAGGTTGGAAGGGACCTTTAGATATCATCCAGYCCAACCTCCCTGCACACACAGGTCACCTAGAGCATGTGGCACAGGATTGCGTCCAAGAGGGTTTTGAACATCTCCAGAGAAGGATGTTGGTGTTCTGAAGCCCTTGAGAAACGAGAGCGTGAGGAGAAGGTGCCTGGGAAGGGCAGCAGTAGGGTCCTTGTGAGAGATGACCTTGTGTTTCCCCRGCAATGACCGAAGAGAAAACTTGAAGGGGGACCTTGGGATGAGGTTGTGCTGGGGATACAATGACACCCTTGCATGGGGAATGAAGGTTGGCTTTCGTGACCCCATCAGGTGGACATCTGCTCGGTCACAGCCCCTCGGCTGCCACTGCTCCTTGCTGGCACCTTTCAACCTTGCTGACTTTCAAAGCAACTCGGTGACTAAAAGCAATGGTGTCTCGGCACCGTGCTCAGCAGGGGACATCTCAGCCGCGGCTGCCCTGCTGGCGCAGGCAGGGCAGAGCTGGGCCCTCCATAAACCGTTGACTCTGTCACCTGCTCGCCAAGGAATAGGGAGCTGCTGCCCTCTCCAAAAGGCTGCTCTGTTCATACCCAGAGCAAGTTTAGCCTCCAGGCACGGCCCTGGGCTTAGTCTGGAGCTTCGAGTTGTRGCTGAAATAGTCCCTGACATGAACACTGGCATTTAACTCTCCTTTTAAGGGGTTTTAACCCTCCCTCCTCAGCCTCCCCACAGTAAAAAACTTCGCTGTAAATGAGTTCTGGGGGTTGTTTTATACATGCGGTGAGGAGCCAGGTTTTCTAAAGGCTGGCGTTCACTTTTACAGGCATTTATTATAGGCATGAATAATTGCTGGCACCGTGTAACCGCTGCTGTTGTTTGCTCTTACGGTTTAGGCCAATTACACGTGTAAGCCCCTGATTTACAAGGAAGAACAGAACGGCGGTGGCTTTGTGGCCTACATTTTGAGAGCAAGCAACRTGTCGGCGGTTAGTGCTGTGTCCCCAGCCCCGTGCCACGGAACATGGAGGTTCCTTTCAATGCACCAGCGGCCCCAGGTTGTCAAAGGCAGGAAGTACGGAATCATGGAGCATGTTAAACCTGGGAACTTGCCTGGATTTATCTCATGGCCAAGAGGGCAGGTGGGTCGTCACCCACCAAGATGGTGGGTGATGGTTGACATCCAGCTGGTCTGAGTGCTCATGTCAGCGTGATACCTGCCCTGGCCTCTGCCTTGCCATCGCCGTTAGGTCAGTCTGGCCCTCCTTGGGGCAAGAGCTGTAGCTGAAGGAAACAAGGAGAAAGTGGGATCTTGCCTGGGCTGCCAGCCCAGMTGCTCCTTGGATTGGCAGGGAAGCCGGGGTCCTTGCTGAGGGACATGGCGAGGGCAGGAGGGGAGTAAAGCTGTCCATAAGGAAGTACTAGTGGCTCCATGGGAAGGAGCGGGGCTTTCCCCATCCAGGTGACGTGGAGGGCGGCTGAGGGCCCGCTCAGGTCCTGGCACACAGCGCGCAGCCCTTCACCTCAGCACCCCCATGYGCTCAGCCCACGAGCTCCCGCGGGCGACACCCCTGCCCGTGCCACCCACACGCGGACATGGGGACATGGGGATGCTCGGCCGCCCGCACTCCTCCTGTGACTCACGGACGTCCATCCTGCCAGGGACCCCCGTTTCCGCAGCCTTTGCCTGAAGCGTCTCCAGCCCCGGGGCTGAGGAGCACTTGGTCGCATTCCCGTGTCCCGCCACGCAGTAAAGGCAGATGGAAACACCAGCCCAGAGGTGGTTACGAGGCTGCGCTCAGCGGGTTCCCAGGTGTCTGGAGAGTCTTTCCAAAGTGGCACAGTGTTCAACAGAGTCAAGCCCTGCTTCTGTCTTCCCACTTCACTTGCAAGCTCCTTCTGATTCGAGGCCCTTCATCTCCCACTGCATCTCGCAGCTCCGAGAGCTTCCTGCTCTCCTGATGATGAAGCCCTCATCATCTGTCACAGAGAAGGTCCCCGTGATGTGCCCATGCGACTGCTCTCCGTGACACAGTGCCCGTCTCAAGATCCTTATGGCTTATTTTTACTTTTTCATTCCCCCATCAAGTCTCTTGGCTCCCTACTCCACCGTGGCAGGTGAGAGTTTTCTCTTGTTGCCTTTAAGGTCATTTAAGCTTGATTGGCACGGCAGCTTTTTTGTCAAGGTATCTCCAGGCTCCTGCCTATCAGTGAGGTGGGAGGCAATGCTGAATTTCCCTCTTCTTGCACAACTCTTTCGCTGCCCTGTTCCACTGCATCTTCTACCCATAACTTGTCTTTCTGAAGGTGCTTCCTCTGCTTGCCCTTCTCGGCAAGCAGTCGGTTTAGCCATACCCTTCAACTCATTGCATTAATACATTTATTACCTAGCTTGGCCATTTAATCTCCTTGACAGCTTGCTTCATGCATTTGTGGCTCTACCCTGCACCCTTTCTCTGCTGATGGGATCCATGTCACCCATGGGCTTCCTCCATGAATATCCACCTAAGCTCCATCCTCACCTAGGGATGCGGGAAGCCTCCACAGGACAAATTCTCACATCCCAAGGCAGGAGTCAGAGATAGCCCTGTCTCCCTCGGGGCAAATGGGGTTCTGCTCGCTACTGGTGACTGCGAATGCCGCAAAAATTCCTTTCAAAGTAAACACAGGCCCTTTCATAACAAACGCAGACCCTTTGACTGTCGGCTTGCTCTTCTGAATTACCTTAGGCAGGTCCTATGGAGACACGGAAATAGCGCCTGGGCCCCCAGGGAGATACAGACCACGGACTGGAAAACRTTGCTGAGGGAGCCCAGAGTCAAGGCTGGATGTCTTAATTTCAGGTGTCTGGCATTAAGGAAGATAAATCCCTCACTTGGAAAGATTTAGGGGAATGTTTCTCCCTTTTTTTATATTTGGAAAATATAAAGGTACAGCGCTGCTGCTTAAAAAAACAACAACAATGACAATAATAGCAGCAATTATAGATCGGTGCAATTTTCCTTATTTTTCAAGGGAAGCTGCTAGAAAAATTGCTGCTGTGCTGATATTTGACAGGGACACTGCTGCTGGTACCTGCTACTTTCTAAAAGGGCTGCTGGATTTTTAATGACCGCCAGCAGTACAACCTTGATCTTACGTGTCATCCCAGCCTCCTCTGCCCTGGGGTGCAAGGAGGGTTGAAGTTGGAAAGCCCACGGAATTACTGGGGCTTTCTATTAATCCTGAGGTTTCCTCGAGGGCTCCCTACCCAGGAGCGGTCTTGGACGGTGCGTGGTTTGCGTTGCAGGTCACTGTTTTGGGTAGGGTCATTCCAAGCTCATCTCTTTGCATGGAGGGATTCCGACTGACACTCTTCTCTGTGTAATGCAGGGAGGCTGGATGGTCCAGAACTGCTTCCTCAGGTATCTCCAGGAATCAGTGTTTCCTGTTTTTTGCAATTTATTTTTTAATTCCCTCTCCATTTTCCACAGGCTTCTCTGGCAGAGCTGGATGGCYCTGTGCTTGGCATTTGCGAGATGGCGATTTGCTTTTGCAAGTGGAGCAAGGTCTCATCTGGGGGAATTAGGAGTCAAGGAAACAAATCTACTTCCCTGGCTTTGAAGGAGGCTAACAGTGTAAACCAGAGGGACTGGAGACTGACAAAGTTGAGAATATGACAGTTGCGCGGGGTGCGAATCTCACCGTGATCTAGCAYCTCCCCTTGCATTTATAGCTGGAAATCAGGTTTGCAAACACCCAGCGGATCCTTTCCTTAGGAGCAATAACTGCCGTTGCGGCTTCCGGAGGCGCTTGGGGGTAGGTCCGTAAACCACACGGGCAGCAGGCGAGGGAAGGGTTCACCTGGTGAAATGTTCATACCTTCCTCAGTTACCAGAGGAAAGCAGGCAGCCGAGAAGCAGATGGGTTAAAATAGGACGCTGCATCTCGGAGATGCTGCGGGAAGGAGAGGAGGGAAGCGCCTCTTCCCGCTCTTTGCACTGGGGCTCATGGCAGAGCTAAAGATCCCTTTGGCATCCCAACAGGGGCAAGGCAGGCAAGAGCGGTTTTTTTAAAAATATTACTATTATTATTGTTATTAGCACATGTGTTAAAGAAAAATCAACTYAAACGAGCAAGCAAACGGAGCGAATGACAAGCAAATGTCTCAGCCTCAGGCTACCTCCAGCGGAGAGATACATATTGAGTGTTTGGTGAGCGTGGCACAGCTGGCCTGAAGGTTGATTTACACCTCAGAAGCAGAACCACATTGTTTTTGGTGATTTAGCACCGAGAGGAGTTTCAGGCATGTCCTTCTCCATGCACCGTGGAGCAGTTGCTCGCACCTACCTGGGAGCATCAGTATTTCATTGCGTTGTGTTGGCAAAGAGCTAACAGAGTTTCCTTGATCATTGCAGCTGGGGTATGAGTCACCTAGTCCACCCCTTAAATCATAGCGGGCTGACAAAACACTCCAGAATGGACTGTACAGGACAATTCCTCACTGTCAGGAGAGCAGATAAGATGGGCTAACGTTCACGGTGCTATTTCATATCCTCTCCTCTGCAGGCGCCGCGCTTCAGCTGACAGCGGAAAGTTGATAGCCCCAGAGAATCCAGAGTATCTTTGCTTTTAATCATAAAATTGTTTGTAGGTCTTTTTGATTAAAGCCACGGGAGCGGAGCTCACCTGAGAGGCTCTGCAAAGCTGCCCTGCTCCGCTTGCCGCCAAGTCACAGGAGCTTTGGGTGCTCAACAGCTCTCCGAGCGGATCGGCGGCGGCAGCCCGCGGGGCTGAGCCCTGGTGTTCATGTAGACTATGTGCTAGCACCCAAAAATTCTCCCAGGACATATCCCTGGCGATGAGAAAGATGGTTGGACTTGATCATCTCAAACGTCTCTTCTGACCATAATGATTCAGTGATTCTAAAAGGGAGGCTCTCCAGGTTGTCCTCCAGAGCCAAGGTGTGCCAAGGTGCTGGGCTTCCTACCTAGGCTTGCATCGGTACCATGCAGGATCTCTGCGCTGTTTTTATGCTCTTTTTAAAWTTTTTTTCCCCTGCAGATATAAATACAGCCTGGCGGGTTGCTGTTTGTATGTGTTTAGCAGAACAATCTGGCATGGTTGGCTTTATTACGGCACCTAAGATTTTATTGCCCAGATCTGGTATTCACTTTTCTCATCTGCCTCGCAGTGAGGTGAGAAGGGAAAAAAAATGAAAAGGTTTTTAGCACTTGACTGCACTTGTGTCTTGCACAGGACTCGACTTCCTCTCCGCGGCCRCTCCGTCCGCACGGCTCCGCGCTTCCTGCTGCGCTGGGTGAGCGCCCGGGCCCGCTGCTGCTCCCGGCTCTCTGCTCGCTGCCTTTTGGGGGAACATTCATTATTCCATATTTTCAGCAAATTACCCAGCTTTACGGCTCTTAGTATAAATCTAATTATCCATCTGCTACGCTGTGTTGCGGCGCTGCGGCTCGTGGCACTCCTGTTCCAGGTTATTAAGCTTCTTGCCTTTGTCCTCTCGCAGCTCACGCCAGCCGGGCTTTTCCCCATGGAAAAACGTCGCCTTTTTGGCCCATCCGAATCACCAAATGGTCTGCCTGGCTCCAACTTGCTCTCCACAATTCTGTTCTCCTCTTAGCCACAAATACCTGATAAGCTAATTGCTCATTAAGCCCTCGGCTCCCTCCGTGTCACCCCTTGCTCCCCACTGAGCCCGGCTGCTCCCTGTGCCGAGCACTCGGCTTAGCAGCAAGTGAGAAGGCAGCATCACCTTGAAGTGGAGATTTTCATCTTCTCGGCATTTTTCTTCCCTTTTTTTTTAATGTCTCTCCTCCGTTCGGCGCTTTTGAACATCTAACGTCTCTTTCATGCCTCACATGCTCGGCGCAGAATTGCTGGATCGTGCTGCCCTCTCGAAAGCTCCCGTCCCTTTTGTCAGGTTCTCCCCTTCGCCCCCGCTTGCTTCTCGGCTCTGTTTCCATCGGTGTGACTATTTAGGGCTCTGCTTTGCTGGGTGGTTTTTGATCTCCAGAGGCGAAGGCTCTTCTCTCGGATAAACCAGGTTTTGCAAAGATGCTCAGAGAATAGATTTTTTTAGGCCAGACTTGCCCGAAGTTGACCTTGGGGATGCTTCCCACCCATCGCTTTTAGAGGCGGTTAGTCGACATTGCCCTTGCTTGTTTATTCTTTGTTTTTTACTTTTCTAGAGCTGTACCTTTATCATTACCCAGCCTGTCTTATATTCTGTGCGCAAATGACCCATCTCCTCCTGGATAATGTGGYATTCTGCGGTAATGGGAAAGCTCCCTGTTAAATATGTATTTCAGGAAGAGCTTCGGCAGCCACGCACGGAAGCATCATTTGCYGCGCAACATCCCAGGCATCCCGGGCACGGAGCCGGGTGCTGGCGCTGCCGAATTACGTGCACTGAATTGTGCCAGTTATCCTGCCCTGGGGCACCCACAGGCACCTGCCTGTTCTGCACCTCCTTCTCACTTGGGCTATTAACTTTTTCCATAAACCTGGAATCTCAAATGGGACCGGACGAGCATTACCAAGCCGTCGATCATCCTGCACGTTCCTTCTGCCCTCATTCCGAGGCAGAGATTTACAGCTAGGACTGCGGATACCACCATTACTGAATGGCCATTACCCCTCCAAGTGCTGACATGGCAAGGATCAGTGTATCACCCCAGAGTCACATAATTTTAACATCCGTGTGCTTGCACGGTCTGCCAGAAATTCTCCAAGTTTTCCCTCTAAAAACGTTCCCGGTCTCCTCCTGTGCTTTGGAGGAGAGGAGAGACGCATGGAAGCTCATGCAGCCTGTGACTACCAAGCCTTAACATCCCGAGTCCTGCCTGGTGCTGAGCTGCAGTTACTGCCTTCCTCCCTGCCCAGCTCTGTGCTGCCAAGTCTCCCACCCCCTTCTCTCTGCCTTTTTTTCCCCCTCTTTCCTAATTTAAATCTCATTTTGCTGCTGCATCACATTGCAAATTCCCGTTGTGCTCCAAGCTCTGCTCTTGCCTCAGGGCTGTGTTGCTGCTTTGCAGTCTTCCCCTGGCCCTCGGATGTGTGGTCGCGAAAAAATCCCTCTTAAAAGCTCTTGAGAACTCCAAAAGTCTCTCTTAAATTTTCACCTGTCATCCTGGGAGTCAGGCTGTGCAAGATCTAAAACGGCCCCGTGCCACCAGCCGTGTAGTTCACTGCTTCTAGTGGCAGATCCAAAGCATCCCCAAAACAACATCCAGGGAAAGCTACAGCAGTGCCAGAGTGGATCTGCAGCAGCCACACACGTGGCCGGAGCGTGGGCCGGGCTGCTGGTGACCCCGCAGCGAGAGCGGAGGCACCTGCGAGTGGGGCCCACGTGTGCTCGGGGCAACCTCCACCGCGCCGGCTGACAGCGCTCGCGGGGCCTCCAGCAGCTCGTCCCGGTACCAGGACCTTGCTGCTCCCACTGACAGCTTTAACAGAAGGGAAAGAGGAGGAAATGAAGCTGGGGCGCTGAAGCACCTTCCTTCATCTCCACGGTCCTGTGTGGCCGCACTTAGGGAGCTGCGCTATTGCTTCCACGCCTGTTTTCATTCCTCCTGCTGCCCTCTCCTTGCGCTGCCAGGACTTGCGGTGCTCAGACAAGCCGTCCTTGGGGGTAACAACTTCCCACAGCTCCCAGGATTGTAAGTGTAACGCGGTGAAATAKCAAGTGGTGGAGACTGCAGTATTGCCTGCTGCCCTAGTGAGCTGCTGCAGAGAGCTCAGGGGCAGGTTTCCCTCTGTGTCTGAGGTGGAAGCAGTGTGGGGGGCAGCCCCCATCCTTGCTAGGTTCGTTGTCTCTGGTGGTCCATGTAAGGGATGAGAAGAAACATCTCCCGTCAGCAGGGCCGCCTGGAGTCTTCGTGAGTGGAATYGGCCTGCGCAGTGGTTTGAAAGCACAGAGAAGAGCGGACCTTGGACCACTCTGTGAAGGAGGCCATCATGTCCAAAGTCTTCATTATCAGCTGGTGAACCCAGGTCTCTGCTGTCGCCACAGCATTGCTGGGGCAAGTGCCATCACAGGCCGTGTTCAGGCTTAGCCTCAGCTTTTCATTTCAGCAAATCTCCTCGCTGATGCCAGCATCCCCTTATCTATTAACAGATTAGCACAGCTTGAATTTCCTATGATTGTAGTCCCTGGTCTGGCTCATTGTATTTATTTTGTCCGGGCTGCTTTTCCCTGGGCTTGACAGTGCAATTTGTACAGATCTGTGCTGAGTTTTCAAAACCCTGAAATGAGCTTTGCGTTAGCACACAAGTAGGGCATTAGACAGGAGCAACCTTGGAGAGCACCTTCCACCCGGGAAGACTTCCTAACCTCTCCAGTTTCTCCTTACCAAAGCTCCACGGTTCAGAGGTTTTAATTACAACTGATACTCCAGGTGACTGGTGAAGCATTAAAAGGCATACGATTTTTTCGGTTAGATCTCTCGCTGTAGMGTTTTTATTATTTATTTGAGATAGGTGTGACAAAAGAACCTCAATATCCCAAGCTTCATATTTTGCTTGCATAGCACTAGGAGAGCTGCAGCCGAAGGAGATTCTCCTTGCTGTACAGCTGCAATCAGAGATGTGTCCACCTGCAAACTTGTTTCTCGACTCTGGTCTTGCTCGTCCAGGGGAAATTTCAGGTGCGACAATCAGATTTTCAGATGAGAAGTTGAGTTGTCATCGTGTCAGAGCTGCAAACTCCAACACGGAATGTGAGGATGCAGCTCTGTTCTCCTCGACTCTCTTATTCTCACCGGCAACGAAGCCATGGTGCCCGGAATGGAGCTGCAAGTGTTGCTGATGTGCCAGCAGAGCCTGACACCCACCCGCGTGACATCCGTGGCGGCTGCTAGCAAAGCTCAAAGCAGAGGCCAACAAAACCTAGCTGTACATTGGGAAAGGTAGAGACCAAAGCTGTCATGTTGGAAAAAGATCGAGCCGGAGAAGTGGCTCATCCTCCTCCTGCCCGCTTTGCTGTGCACATYGGTTTCATCTCTGCATCTCTGTAGCTGCTGGGTGGTTTGGAGATGCGTGGGGCTCGTGCTGCAGGCCGGAGGCATCCAAAGGGGACATGTTAGCCTGGGTCTGTCACAAGGAATGAATTCAGCCATTTGGGAACCGCTCGTGGCGAGGGGTGCGTGGGCGGTGAGACCGGGCACAGTTTGTGACTCAGAGGCTCTGGACAAAAGGGCCTTTCTCCGGGCTCCGCAGGCCCAGGGCGATGCACGGGCAGGGCAGGGCTCTCCTAYGCTTCTCACCAGCGTCCGCCACAGGCTGCTGGTCCAGACAGACCGATATTTCTATGCGTATTGACATGCATTTTCGGGCATGCGTTTTGTTCTTTCCCCGCAGCAACCCCAAAGTGCAGATCGAGGCGATCGAGGCGGGGGCGCTGCAGAAGCTCCTGGTTATTTTGGCTACAGAGCAGCCCCTGGCCGTCAAGAAGAAGGTAAGCGGGTCGAGACGGGCCTACCTCGTTCCCTTGCTGCAGCACCCTGCATGAAGCCTCCTCTGTGCCGCACTGGATGCAAGCGTTCCTCATTCGCCCTGATGGGCCAGCGAGCGTGTTGCTTGTGCCCTGTGTGCATCGGGTTTTGCTCCTCACGGGGTGTCTCCACAGGGTCACAGGGGGGTCCCATGTGGCTCCCCGGCCTCCTGGCAGCGCCGCTGTGAGGGAAGTGGGATGGCAGAGCAGCCGGAGAGCCGCGGGGCGCCGGGAGCCGGCRCAGGGATCAGGGAGGGAGCTGCATCGAAGCTGACATGAGGAAGGAGCTAATTGCTGCYGCCAGCCCCGCGCGCTGCCCCCGGCACCGGCCAGCGGCCGGGGCCGCCGAGCGAGACCCGGGCAGCCCCGGGCTTAATGTGCAGCGCTGTCTGTTGGGGCAGGGGGGTCCCCGCTGCCTGCCCCCTGCAGCACTGWACTCCTTGGAGCATGAGATCTAATTACCCGCGCGTTAGCGTGCAGAGCCACCATGTACTGGCCACAAAATTACCTAAAAACCCAGCCCCAGCGTTTAACACAGCGACCGGCTGCAAGAGGGGCTTTGGTAGGACAAGGAAGCCAGGAGCTGCCTCTCTCCTTCTCTACCTGTGTGCCACGAGGTAAACTGTGACACGGTGCCAAAATCAGGATGGGGAGCACCTACAGAGACGTGTCCCTGCTGAAAGTCCTCTGGGCCCGCAGGAGCTGTGGCTCCCTTTCCCAGAGCAGAGCAGGCCAAGGAGGCGCCATGTTGGCTCCTTCACACCGCCCTGAAGGAAATGGGAGGTGGCAACGCCCGCKGAGCGGCCGGAGGCGACTCCGAGCATGTAGGACAGACACAAATTGGACGGGGGGAAGGTGCTGTCACTTCAGATGTGTCCATGGGGAGCGCAGGCCACCTCTGCATGCAAGAGGAGTCAGTTCAGATCGGGGGCAGGCCCCAAGATGAGGCGCCCTGGCCCTGCTATGGCGGGTGCCTTGCCCAAAGGGCGCACGCTCGGCCCGAGCACCTCGCTCAGCTCTTATCACATCGCTCCTAGGACTGGCAGGCGAGTGGAAAAATCAGTAGGTTGGCCCCTAATTGCCTGCTCAGTGTCAACCCTCTGCCTTGAGAGCCCTCCCAAAGCAAGTTCCCGCTTACCCAGATCACCTCGAGGGGGAAGGGCTCCGCTGAGTAGCGCCAGACTCTCCTTTAGCCCAAGCTGGCCTGGCCCATCTCTGGAGCCAGTTCTGCGTTCAAGAAAGTAGAGATGAGGCACTTTGGGACATGGTTTAGCCAGGGTGGYGATGCGTTTGTGGTTGCACCTGATCTTGAAGGTCTTTTCYAACCATAATGATTCTATGTTTCTGGGGACTGGATGGGAGAGCTGCAAGAGGAAATATTTGCTGAGGTTCAGCCCAAATAGTGCCACAAGCCACCATGGGGTATTTAGTGAGTGTGTCTATCTATGAAGAAGTTAGAAGCCACCAAGGCAGGCTGGCACACAGGTGCACAGYGAGCAGGGCTACTCACAGGCTGGTCTGAAAGGTCCCATGGCACTGGGGAGGGTGCCCACCATCAGCTCAAGCCTGGAAACCAGTACGGGACTGGTTACAACTGGCACAGGAGGGCCTGAGGTGCTGATGGACCGTTCTTCCCACCAGGCTCTCTTTGCCCTGTCCTCGATGCTGAGACACTTCCCCTATGCCCAGCAGCAGTTCCTCAAGCTTGGTGGCCTTCAGGTCCTCAGGGACTTCTTCAGGGAGAAAGGCATGGAGGCCCTCTACGTCCGCGTGGTGACGCTCCTCTACGACCTCATCATGGAGAAGGTGAGGAGCGAGGACACGTGGCGCCCATGGGGCCCTCCAGCCTCCGTGGGATCAGGGCAAGAAGAAGCAGTCCCTGCAGTGGGGATCAGGGTGCTCAGCAGCTCCCAGCACCTTGGCCACCACTGTTGGCTGCAGGATGAACTAGCTCGAACCCTGGCTTTTCAATAAGCCAAGATTTGCTGTTTCTACCTTGGGCTATTTAAAAAAGAAAAGGTAAGGGAAAAAACAAGCAGGAAAAATCCGAGGTGGATCTGCCATCAGCTTGGTATCACCGTCCATCCATGGCGAGATGCAGGCTGTTAACCAGCTGCCTAGAGACATGTGCCTGTGGTCCTGCCTGGTTCTGAGCAGAGCTGCTCTGCTGGTCTCTTGTTGGAGGCAAGCCCACAGCTTTTAACTGTTTTATTTTAGAATACCTTGGAWTACTGCTGTAAATGTCAGCTTAAAAATCCTGCTTCCTCGCCACCATTTGTTATTTAGCTTGTGCCTTTCTCTGACTCCAGAGAATGGGAATTAAATCCACTTTCACTCTGTTTATAGCCAATTTGTCCTGCAGATTATTACGGCTGTAAGACTTGGATTTCGGGCACCGCAGAGAAATGCCTGTGTTGAAAGCAGTTGTGTGGCAGGAGGTTTTGCAAAGGTGTGAATTATTTCGCTTGGTCCAAAGTTTTATCAAGCGTTGGCTCTGGCGTACGATGAACCCGTTTATCGAGCCACGCCGAAAGGGAATGATCTGCCTGGGCCTTTCAGCAAAACGCTTTCCATTCGCTCACGCTCCATGTTTTACTGCTGCACCTCCAGCAGTCCCATCTGTTCCCAGCTCTAGACTAACTGGAGGCAATCTACAGCCCCTACAGATGCTCCGTTTTATGTTAAATCCATGATTTTCACTGTCCTTCTGATGGCGGCAGCCACCTCCCCGCAGATAAGTCACTGCGCGCTCCCTTTCCAAGCCCGTGCTGAAAATGGGGAGGAAGCTCTGTACCAGGGAGCATCGGGGCCGGTYGGGATGAGGTGGACAGAGTTGGGGTGGCCTCAGGGAAAGTCAAGCAGGCTGCTCTTCAGCTGAGCATGGCCATCAGCCTTGGCCGCAGCCTGCTCTTCAGATGGAAGCACAAAGAGCAGTGGGTCRGAATAGCTTTTTGCACCTCACGTTTTCCTGTTTTTCCCCCAAATACTGTGTAGCAAATGTGCAAATGGGAGTCTTGCAGGGAGCCTTCCTGGGGGCACACAGAGGGTTCTTCCTTTTCTCCCTGTGTCCAGCCGAGCAGCAGTACAGTGTAGCTGGAGGGCACTCCGGTCAGTGCTCCCCGCCGCGCTGAAGCCCCAGTTGACCCTTAGCAGTGGTGCTGGAGAGGCAGGCGCTCGTGCTCTGAGCTGGTTAGTGAAGCACTTACAGAGCAATTATCACAGGGGACCCCAGCCGAGCTGGAAGGGGAGCCCTGGGAGGGAAGCAAAGCCCGTTTGGGGGCTTTTGATGCTGCCAGCAGCTACTCCGCCAAGGCGGCGCTGGGGCTGGTGGTGCCCGCTGGGGTGTTTCCTCCTGGTTGTGGCTGCTCCTCGCCCTCCCCACCAGCGCCGCTGYCGTGGGGCAACTCCCTGCAACCAGAGCGGAGCAGCCTGGTCCCTGGGGTCTGTCCCTGCACTGCCACCAGCTGTGCTGTACCTGCAGCAGCTACAGCTACTGTCCTGAATAGGTGGGATGCAAGGAAGGGACCTCATGGCATCCCCTTCCCTTGTGTCCTCTGCTGAGTGGAAGCTCTTGGACTGCCAGGGATCTGCAGTAGATGGAGTGTGTCTTGCTGTGCTGCTGCCAGGGCTTGTCCTTAGCTACAGTGAGGCTCAACGTGTCCCATGTGGCTTCTCCTCTCTGTCCTGGCTCTGTTTTCCACAGCTGCTGCTGGAGGACTCTCCGGACGGGGATCACACGCAAGAGAAAAKGGAGCAGTACCAGCAGGTGCGGCTGGTGCCGGCGGTGGTGGAGCAGGACTGGTGCACCATCGTGGCCAACCTCCTGGCCGTGCCTGAGCACGACACTCGCGAGAAGGTGCTGCAGACAGTGAGGGTGCTGCTGCCCTTCTGCAAGGAGCGCTACTGGGCCGACACACACCTCGCTACCRCGCTGCACCAGCTGCGCCACCAGTACCAGGAGCTGGCGGCTCAGGAGCTCCGTGAAGGCGACAGCGAGGGCTACTTCAAGGARCTCCTTGGCTCTCTAGACACCGTCATTCAGGAGTTGGGAGCAAAGTAGCTGCTGTTTCACTTCGATTCCAAGTTCAGCAGTGCGGATTTGGATGGTACGCGTGTAAATGCACTTTTGAATAAATTGCGGGGCTAAATGGGATCTCCCCACCACCAAGTGTCCTAATGGCTTYGTTACTGAAACACAAGTATTTTGGGGCATATTTTCCTTTGCTTAGAGTATTCCTGGGTAAATAGAGGCACTAGAAGCACAGAGGTAGTTTCAGCTTATACCAACTGCCACTCTTCAGCTCTGCCAAGAAATGGTTGAATATTCTGAGTCCTCCTGGGGATCTATTAGGTGGGAAGGCTTCAGGGAGCTGGGATTGTCCTTGTGCAGCTCTGACCTGCCTTTTCTTTTCCTTAGGGAAAAGTTGTCAGCAGAACAGCTGTAATCCTTCATTTCCCTCTATAGAACGTGCCTTGGCACCCAGGAAGGGCGGTTGGGTTTCATGCTTAGACTTAACTGAGAGCAGTGGGAAGGACTTTCATTCCATGGCAAGCGTGGTTGGTTGGAGGTGCCCTCTGGAGGTCACTGGTCCAGCTGTGCTCAGCACAGGGCTCCCTCCACGAGGCCAGCGTGGGTTCCGAGCACCTCGGAGCTCAGCGCCACCACCCCTGGCTGTGGGTTACATCTGCCAGGACCTTCTCCATGGTGGCAGCCCCTTCTAGGTGCTCTTATTCTGTGTCCCACCATGGTACAGCCACRCAAGCGCCTGCGCCAGGGTCACACACGACCCATGCAGAAGCCCTCCAAGAAGCCCCTTGTCCCCAGGCTGTGCCYGGAGCGGGGCAGGACTCTCTGGGCTGGCCTGGCCATGTGCTCTCCCTGGCGCCTCCCCATCACAAATAGGTGTCCCCCAAGGCTGCACCGAGGCCAGTTCCATCCCCACCAGCCCGCAGAGGAGCCCCGCAGAGCATCAGCCTCCATTTGCCCATCACTTACAATATACACACACCTAACGGGCACGACTGGCTGATGTCAAGTGTGTTTCTCAGCCAGCAAGGCTTGAATCTGCACTGGGCCGCAGAGTGGGTCCTCGCCACGCTCATGTCTGTGTGTGTTTTGGGCAGTCCCTTCACTCGCTCTCCCTCCGGGAGGTCCCCTCGGCTCTGCGGGCTCCTTGCAGCATCTTCCTGCGTTCCAGTTTCCATCAGGATCCTCTGCCACGTCTTTTAACCAGGGGCTTTAATGTGGTGCTGAGTTGCTGTGCTCCAAAAGTTCAGAGCATAAAAYATATTACCTAAGAGATACGACAGGTTTAAAAAAAAGGTACATCTTAATATACTTTTTTTTTTCAAGCGAACAGGATTTGGGGGCTTTTTTTTATTGCTTTTTTTGCTTGGTTGCTTGCTTGTTTTGCAGTAATTTGCTTATTTTGAAGACAGCCACTGAACAGCCCAGGGTGCCTAACACTTCAASCAGTTGTTTTAACAGCAAGAGATAAAGAGATAAAGGTGTGGCATAAAACTGGACATGTGCATTACATACATATATATRTGTGTGTGCACGCACATATATATACATATATATTTACATCTATTATATATATATAAAATATATATATAACCCTCTTGAAAGCCMGTGGGGCCAGCACGTTGGCTCACCCTCTAAGCAGATACGTGGTTAGATGGTACAGGCACATTAAAGACTAGTATATAATTCAGCTGTTTATCTTTCATCCTCCAGAGGCCAAAACACTTTAAAACCTTAAAGCTTCTGCAAAAATATCTTAGGACTGGGCAAATCAGCACTTTTGAGCACCGATATCAATAATCTTGAATGTATTTACAGCTCGAATAATTACTATTTTTTAAAAGCTCTACTAAATTGCAAGCTGATCAAGTTAGCTCAGACTGCAGCTTAAACACAGCCAACGATGGGCTCTCAAACTCACTTGCCGTTACAAACATTAAATACCGAGCAGGCCACTTTCCATTTTTAATGCTCTGTAAAAACAAGCTTTACCAAAACAGCAAACAAGACTTTGACCTGCCCAGATGCTGCTTCTCCAATGCTGCACTTTTCTCTTTTTTCTTTTTTTTCCTTGGGTAAGTGTAAAAACACCCAGGAATTCATAAAATTTAAAGAAGAGAGCAAAATTACGCCTTGCAGCCATCGTTATCACAAATAATGTACAGTCTAAATTGCAGCCTGAATAAACATTATTTGCTGGCTTTCTTTGCAAGCCCAAGGCAGGATGCGGAGCAATTATTAGCAATGAGCACAATGACAATTTGCATTTGAATGCGGGGCGCTGGGGGGGTCCAGGGGGGTGGGGGTTGCAAACCCGCTTCATTCACAGCACCACAATACACCGGCTGCTAAAAGCAACTTTATTAGTATCCTGCAGCAAAATACATTAGTAATTTGTAACGAGGCATTAAAATCCTTGTCTTGCAGCATACAAAAGTCATGGGTTTTCTTCGCGCCACACGCTACAGGGGGTTTCCTGCCTTTGCTCCGGGGTGATCCGCCTTCGGATAGGGAGGCAAAAACCCTCAGGAAAGCTCCGCTGCAGAGTCACCTGCAGATGCCCCGTACCAAGAGCCCAGGAAGGGGCTGGCAACAGCAGCAACGCTTAGTTAATGCACCGCCAAGCCCTGCTCCAAATCCTGCTCTGAGGAATCCTGTCCATCCTCATCCCCTCCAAACCAACTCCAACMCTCCTGCTTAGGAAAGGCCACCGCGTGCTCTTGTTCCAGCTCTTTTGCAATTGCAGCCGTGCAGTCATGGCCCTGCAATTCTGTATTTTTGCATTTGTTGCAGCATGCGGAGCTCCCTCCCTGCCAGTCCCTGCGGGGAGACACATGCAGCGATCCCTCCAGTCCTGCGCGTGTGGCATGATTCAACCAGCAACGTTAACCATTAGTGTTAGGGTAAAATCCTCTTTGGTTATAGAATATTTTATTTAAAGCAAGATTATACAAAATAATTTTTGTGGGTTTGTTTCTTTTCCGTCTAGAAATACACCCCAGAAATCTAAAAGCAATCTAAATCAACACACTCTGGCAGGCTGAAGCTATACGGAGAGGATGTGTAAATTTTGAGTGTTCCCCCATGAAATCTAAACAAAAGTTATCAAAATTATATTAAGTAAATAGATTTGCAGGAATAGTAAACTCTTGAGAATCCTTAGAATATTAAAAGTAGAGTTCTGGAAGTAGCAGTAGTGGACTAAAGGAAAAAATAACTGAGATAGAAACCTCTTTAAATACTTTCCATGGCCTTGAACTCACTGAGAGCCTGCACAGGATTAACGTGCTTCTTCTGGGATGCCCTCTTGATCTTTGTTTGAGTTTCATCCTGCTTCTCCCGCTTGACCAGGGGTTTCTTCTCGGGAGCCTTCATCTTCCAGGAGACGGCAGGGAGGTTGAGGGAGGCCATTCCCTGCGACTTCTGGTATTTGGTGGAGGCCACGTAGGAGGTCTTCACTGTCTGCACCACGGCATTCATCAAATTCTTGGCTGCTTGGATGAGAGACATGGCACTGTCCACCTGGAAGAGAGCAGCACACGGGCGTCACGGAGTGGCAAGCCCAGGTATGCCAGGAAGYGTGGCATTCTTGGAGGCTTTCTCCATAAGAATGCTTGGAAATTGCTTTTCCCTCTTCTTTAAAAATGGGTTTATTTCAAAACGGAGGCAACATTTTAATTTGACACTAAAATGACTCGTGCCACGGAGAAGGAAGAGCAGCGTCTTTGCACATGACCTGGGCCTCTTCCCCGCTACCGGCCTTCTCCAGGCTTTGCATGTACCTCTGTTTGCCCTGGTGGCTACRCTTAAACAGCAGCTCACTCCCTAATGAGATATATACAGCCGTGGCAACAGCTTAATCACTCATTAATAAATATTTCAATCATACTAGAATATTAAGTTGTAATCACAGGAAGCAACAGGCTTGTATCTTTAGGCAGGGCTGTAGCAACAGCTAAGATTTACCCTGGCACAATTAGTGTCCATTTCCCATGTGATGCTGAACTGGAATTTGGCATTTGGGACTGCAGTCTGGAGGGGGTGAAGCAGCAGCATGTGGAAATGCAGGGAGAAAAAAGGATAAAACGCAAACTTGTGATAGTGAGGGGAGGGAGCAGGCGCTGCAGGCAGCCAGGGAAACCGGCACCTCACGGATTTGCTGTAATAGCAGCTTAATAGCGCTTGATTCCCACGGGCTGGGGGGAGTCTGCGTTGAGTCAACCGTTGCACCTTGCACCGATTCAATTGAATTAGCAAAGTAAATTGCAAAATTGAGCGTTGAGTGAAGGCGGGTTCACCCCTCGCTGCCCACGCAGCTCGGCGCTGCCGSCCTCTGCGCCCGCTTTCAGCCCAGCGCCCAGGGCACGGGGCTGGCACCCAAACTCCTTCCTCACCGCTCAAAGCCTTAACCAGGAGCCTTGCAAGATTATCCCCCCTGCTCTTTTACCTGTTACCCCACTCGATGAATTTGGCCCCTGGTTGAACCCTCTGGTTTGGGGTTCAGATGCTCCTTGCAGGCAAAAGAAGGGACGGAACCCCAGTCCACGTCCCCAGGTGTCTGCAGGACGAAGGGCTCTTGGAAGCTCCTCGCCAGGTGCCCTGCTGCCAACCAGCCTAAGCCACCGCCCCCAAGCTGCCCCCACTGCATCCGCTATGTCCATGGCTCTTCCCAGCAGGAAAAATCATACTGACAGCAAGGAAAGCAAGAAGGGACATTTCTAACCCAGCTGCTGGGTCACCTGGGCTGCAAGCTCTCCCTGCCTTGGTTGCAGCCCTGTTTCGATAACACTCTTGCTGTACAAGGCGCTACTGCTTCATGCAGGGAGAGAAACCTTCTTCAGGTCACCTGACTGCCGGGATCGGACCCGTGGATGACCCTGAGCCCCTCGCCTGGTCATGCCACCCTGGCAGCAGCTTCCCAGTCAGCGCCCTAACCCAGCAGATGCTCACCAGCTCCTGTAACTCATTTATGGTGGAAGGGCATGGAAATTCAGGAGACAGCACCTAACTGTGTCCCTGCACAGTGACAACCTCTGCCCCTGACAGCACTGTGCCCCTGGCCGCACAGGTAAGAGGCCACCAGGCTGCAGGGGAGACAGCAAGAAAGGGCTTCCCACGTTCTGTTCCTTCTGCCAGCTCCCTACATGTCACAGGGAGAGGGAAAGGCACTAGCGAACAAGCCCAACAATCCAGTGCAAGGAAGGCTATGTGCAAAGAAACCAAGAACTGAGCTCCATCCCCACCTCTCCCTGCAAAATAGMAGCACACAGATTCCTCTCAGTGGGAAGCGTTTCACGAAGACCAGGGAAGACTCAAAATTATTTGCTCAGCAATGGCTGAGGGAAGGGAGCGGGCTGGCCTATGGCAGCTTTCAGCTGTCACAAAACTGCACAGCCACTTAAAAAACCCTGTGTTCTTCAGGGCATAGCTATTTTGAAATATTAACATCCCTGGAGAATTACAGGGCCAGACATTCAACATGCTCAGAGTCTGTGCAGCAACACAGGGTGGGTTCAGGCATGCTGATTAAAGTGATTTAACCTCATTAAAGCAAAAAAATACAGTCTTTGAAAAAAAAAATGGTAGGTTACATAAAGGTAAAGTGAACCTATCTACAAATACTCTTGAAGAAAAATGGAGGGTGTATTTTTATAAACAACTCCTCCAAAAACAACGAGGCCATGTGTGCAGGGCTGGCAGGACTGTAACATCTGCACATATTAGAACTTTGGCTGGAAGCTGACAGATACCTTATCTATATGCTATCTATATGCTGTATTAGTTAGCATAAAAGCTTGGTGTGGGGTAATTGCTTCTCTTGGATGCCAACCCATGTGAAAGGGACAGCTCATACGCACCCCGGACACCACCAGCTCCCCGCCGAGGTTCTGCACTTCGGCCTTCACTTTGCTGCAGATGTTCAGCTGGTGGCAGTACAGGGCGATGCGCTGCAGGTAGGCGAGCAGATCCTGCTTGCACGCCGAGTCCGGACACTGCAAACGCAAAGGAGAGGTTTTAGTTCACAACTGTGGAGCAGAAGCCGCTGACTGATAAGCCCGACGGCTGTTTTACAGCACTCAATGTGCTCGGAGATCACTGCGCTTTCCGCTGGGCTTTGCTTTTCATAAGACAACCGTGCAACACACGTTCATACCCAAACACATCTATTATCTTTAACTAGCCAACGACAAGCCCCACAGTTCCCCAATGACATCCTGCAAAACAGATGTGCAAAATATTCCTGACTCCTGCTCACGTTTCCCAGCAGTGTAGGAGCTAGATCCCTTGCCAGGCATGAAATACAATTTTCCAAGCGTTCACCGAAGCGCTTCGCCGTCAGATAAAAGCTGTTAGCTCTGCAATTGAGAGSCTACATAGGTAGCAGGGACCGCACTACAGCTCGGAAACCTGTTCTCCCAGCTCTGGTAGAGGCAGAAGTGGAGGAGCATCGCGTGCCCTGCAGACYGGAGCCGTGATTCATGAGTCTGTCCCACGCTGGATATTAAAGCAAGGGGAGGCAGTCGAGGGGCCATGGCAGAGCAGGAGGGACTCTGCCAAYCCGAGGCAAAAAGGCTCTGGGAAGTCTCCTCTGACACAGGTTTGCAATGCTCTATTAAATATTCCTTTGCTTTTTGCAGGAAAAGGTAGAGGACTAAGGCTGGATCTGGCTGCCACCCTTGCTAGATCACTGCATATTCTGGGGTCCCGGATGCAGAGCATTTGCTTCCCACAGCAGCAACTCACAGTGCTCTGCTCCAGGCTGCTGCTCCAGCTGAGCAGCGAGGCTCTGAAGGAATGACTAGCTCAAGTGAGGTGTTCAGCCAGTTTTGTTCTCTGTTTTGCCAGGGCCACAGCATTTTTTAAGCCCAGATGGCACCGCAGCCCAGCAAGGAYGAAGCAGCTGCTCTGGGCCACACAGAACGACGCTTCTGCGCACAGGCTGTTACCTAAAACGCTGCCCAGAGACAYGCACGACACACGAGGCGGGCTGGCACCATCACATCATGCTGTGTGAAACAGGCTTTAAGCACCTTCACAAGCATCCAATCTCCTCCAGAAGCTATCAGGAGTCACAGGATCACAGGATATTCAAGGTTGGAAGGGACCTCTGGAGATCACCTAGTCCAACCTTCCTGCTCAAGCAGGCACACCTAGAGCATGTGGCACAGGGYGRCATCCAGGCGGGTTTTGAAGACCTCCAGAGWAGGAGACTCCACAACCTCCCTGGGCAGCCTGTTCCACTGCTCTGTCACCCTMACAGTAAAGAAGYTCCTCCTCACCTGGAGACGGAACTTCYTGTGCTCCAGCTTGTGGCCATTACCCCTCGTCCTATCGCTGGCCACCAGTGAGAACAGCYTGTCCCCTTCCTCCCTGCATTCTCCCTTCCTGAACTTATACATGTTAATCATATCCCCTCTCAGCCTTCTCTTCTCCAGAGAAAAGAGGCCCAGCTCACTCAGCCTCTCCTCATATGAGAGATGTTCCATTCCCTTAATCATCTTTGTAGCTCTCCACTGGACCCTCTCGAGAAGCTCCACGTCCCTCTTATACTGGGGAGCCCAGAACTGAACACAGTACTCCAGGTGCGGCCTCACCAGAGCTGAGKAGAGGGGCAGAATCACCTCCCTTGACCTGCTGGCAACACTCCTCCTGATGCAGCCAGGATCCCATTGGCCTTCTTGGCCACGAGGGCACACTGCTCACTCATGGTTAACTTGGTGTCAACCAGGACTCCCAGGTCCCTCTCCGTGGAGCTGCTCTCCAGCAGGTCGAGCCCTAATCTGTCCTGGTGCCTGCGGTTATTCCTGTCCAGGTGCAGGACCCTGCCCTTGTCCTTATTGAACCTCATGAGGTTCCTCTCTGCCCAACTCACCAGCCTGTCCAGCCTCTGGTCACCCCCTCAGGTCCCTCTGGTCACCCCCTCCTCCTCAAGCCCAATAAACTAGGAATAAACCCAAGCACCTGCAGCTCTTCCACAGGCAAGTTGCTCCCACCAGCGAGTGGAGAGCGGTGCACAACAAAGCAGCAAAGTTTGCCGGGTCATTTTTTAAGCTGATCAATATTAGTCGGCAGCACAAGATGTTTTTGAGGAAGTGCACAAATAACACTGTCCAAAGAGCTAATGAAAAGCTGGAATTAGCGCTTGGGAAAACGCTCTCCATCTCCCCAAAAGCTCATCTACCAGCAGCACGCTGAATTGAACGTTGACAAATGCACAAAGCTGCCCGGCATCGGGAATGCAACAACTTGACGTTGCTCCTTTCACAGAAACCATCCAGGGAAAGCCATTTTCAAGGCAGGAGACTGCTGTGTGTTTATCCAGGGCTGCAGAAGGCAATGAGACATTAGTGGTGCACGGACTGGGATGGGAAATGCTATTCCGCTGTATTTACGTATGCTGTGACTCGGAAAAGCCACATCCCGGGCTGTTTACACAGGCAGAATAGAGCTGCAGCTCTAAGACTCCAGGCGAGATGAAGGTTGAGAAGGTTGAGCCGTAACAGGAGCTGAGGAACAGCGTGACAAAAGGCGCTGCATAATCCCTGCCGCTTCCTATATAGACACATTTAGGTAAAAAAGAAGGTAAAAAGAGGAGTCCAACCCTGATTAAAAGTGATTATGYCACTGTATTAACCCACAGGAGCAACAGCCACAAAACACAGTATTAAGCTAGTGCAGGAGGATTCCCAGAAAATCGCAGAACTGCTGGAGAGAGCAGTAACAGGGCACATGTCCCGCTGCCCCCCGAAAGCAAGGAGCCCAGGAAGCGTGGCTGAGCAGGGCCTGTTTGCACGGCACGCTCGCCGGCCACGGCGCCCACGTGCTCCACGCCGCTCGCTGGGGACAGGCCCCGCGGGCTGCTCCACTTCAGATCCCAGATTGCTCCCGGGGAGACAAACGTTCCCGCGGGACGTGGGGCRCTGCCTCAACCTCTTCCCCCAGCTCCTTTTGGTTCTTACGGTTGGACACTGACACAGCCCCTTGCCAAAGGCTGAAGGTAGAAGAAGCATCGCTTTCGTGCAGCCAGCATTTCAACATTAAAAATATATATATTATATATGTAGCGAATCACTCTTGTAGAAGAACCATTTTCCTTTCTGAGGCACCCGCAACATCTCGGCAGCCCCCCTTACAAACAAGCAGCCGCTTCTCCGAGCAAAAGATGGAAACCCTCGGGACGCCATGCGGGCTGCCGGCTCCCTCCCAGGCTTGAGCTCCCTCGGATAGCGGCTTGTAGCGTTCCAAAGGGAACGTGTTATGAAAGCGGCTGGCAGGAGGAGTTGGGATTTCCTGACACACTAACAGGTGGGTCYCGATTCACCTCCTGTCGCATGGGTAACCCACCAGGCAAACACATCCGCTCGGCCAAGCCCTGTGTAAGCACTGAGCTCTCGACCATATCTTGGCACGGCTTCCTGACCAAAAACCTTTATCCAAGTTTGCATCAAACACCTGAATTAAAAGAACTCCCCAAATAATCAACTCCACCTGCTAAAACCCACACTRCACCATAAAGCTTCACCCCAGTATCTAACTATTCTCCTCCTTGCTTGATCCACCTGATCTAGCAGTGGCACCTGACCCTTCCAGAAATACGTTTTTCAGAATGCTGGAGCAAGTAAATCCATTTTAAAAACACTTTTCAACTTTATCTCCTCACAGAAGATTTCTCCCTGTATCATTAATAAATTAAGGCAAACACAACATCCTCTGGATGAAACATTTAGGAGAGACCTGCATTACAAAGATTTACTTCCACACCGAAATGGTTGTATTTGAAAACTTCTATTATGAATTTACAGTCAGAGAAAGCCTGAAAAGCTACAGCCCTATAAAACTGAGTTTAGGCAACTAGGTACCTCTGACTTGACATTCTTGCATTTCACGGTCTCATTTGAATCCAGGCTGCCATTACTGATGGTTCTCCACAGTTTGGGTGTGGGCTGACACCAAAGGCACTTTGCTTGGCCCAACGCGGTCCCAGAAGTGGCACAGGCAGGTGTGGGACATGAAAACCTGAGCTGTCCACRCTCATTTAACCCCCAGCTTCTCTCAATCCTTGCACATGTGGCACAGCTACGTGCACAAGAGCCTGCGACAACGCAGCAAATACCTGGGGCCCCACGTGCTACGTCCACAGTCTCCTCTGCGGTGGGAACATGCAATGGACARCAACAAAATCCTGGAGACTTCTCACAGTCTCCCTGCTCAGTCTAGGGAGCATTGAAAAATCAGTAATATTAAAAGGTTTCCTCCCCAGAGCAATGGTAAAGGTTGTGCAATAGGTCACAGGCAGCAATTACTGGCTTGCCTACCCGGCCCTGCCATCGCGCCGCAAAGCGCTTGGGCACAGCCTGAGCTCCACTAGAGCCACTCGAACCCAGTTTCAGTCCTGCCCAGCTAMGGAAACTGCCCTAGATACTACGTGACATGAAGCACTGTTGTCATTTCACTTCTGCAAAATGCTAGGGCCTCGATTTCAGCCAAGGAGCTGCCAGGGTTCCTACCCAACATATTTAACTGCTTGCACTGGTCAGGGTGCCAGGAGAGCAGCCAGAAAGAAGGGGCTACTGTTTTTGAGCATGCAATCCTGGGAAAATCAGCTAGAAATAAAAGAAGGAAAGCACAGAGCCTCCTCAAAACTGAAGAAATAGCTTTGCATTCATCACGTCTGCAGTGCTGAACAATCTCCTGCTGCTCATTTGTGCTGGAGAGGTAAGAAAGTGAACTGTGACTTACGTGGTCAGCAATAGTCCGGCCCAGCTTGTCCATCCTTGACCCGGCCTCTGCAATTTTCTTGGCTGCACTGATCACGTCTGAGGTGTTCTTTAGCGGACCTTTGCCTCTGCAAAACAGAGCAAAATCTACCTGCTAGCACCAAAGAAATGGAGGAGAGAACAGGGCATTTCCCCTCTTACTGTCTTTCACGTTGCGTTGCAAGGGATCCCTCACTCAGCTGCCAGGGTCAGGCGGAGTCTGAAATCAGCACTGAAATCAGCAGGTCACTGAGCRTAACCACTGCAGCCCCTTCATTTTAAAGTAAATTCGTCTTTAGCTCCCTCTCCAAATTTAGGCTAAATGTAGGAATAAAAATACCTTAAAATTCACTGCTTCAAGCAACCCGATCATTACAAGGTAGTATTTTAGAAACCGGATCTGTAATTTTCATGGAATGCAACAGCAAGTTCAGAAACAAAACAAAACAACCCCCCCATTCTTGGATGAAGTGTCATAAATGGATTTCTGAGGCCATTAGCAAACCTCTCTCCCCCTTGCAAACAGCAGTACTAGGAGCCATTTCTGTAGCACAGTAGCACCGAGAAGCCCACAGAATTTCATGCTATAAAGAACTGAGCAAAACTATATATTCTTTGGGACAAGAATCRCCCTGAGGAAAGAAAGAACGACAGGCAATAGTCACTGTGTTGCTGCAGATCAATTTGAACAGTTATTACCACGCAGCCACTATATAGCAAAGCATCTTCTGAGACTTTAATAGTGCAACATTTAAACGGAAATTATCGGCAAGAAGACTCCTAAGTGCCCTCGCCACAAACTGCCCTAGCAGGTCCCCAGCGCCACAGATTTTAAGGGACAGCCCTGGGTGCCCGAATTAGAGAGGCTCACCTGGTGAAGTCCGTCATCTCCATCATAATCATACACATTTGTTTCGCCAGAACGATTATGTCATTACCGCTGTCATCCCATTTGGACACTTCGGCATCCAATTTGCTCTTTTCCTCCTGGAAGCTCGCTACTTGCTCCGCAATCTTAGCTTTCTGCTCTTGAGGGAGCTGAGCCATGAAAGCCTGAAAGACACAGTTTCCTCCCATTGCCGTATTCAGTCACCTGCAGAGGGCTTTTTGGGAACATTTCCACTAATAACCAATTGAAGTCATGTGGCTGGGGATACAACTTTAATAGCAATCTTGGTATCTAGGGGGTTTACAGGACCATTTGCTTCCCTCGCAACCCAAGGCCTGTGCAGTATGAATCACCTATTAACGTTAGGAAATGAAGAGGGCCCAGAAAGGCAGGTTGATACCTGCAACACAAGCAGTTGCATATTAAACCTGTGAAGACTCCAAACGCGTTTGCCACGTTGAGCCTCCCTTCAGCAAAAACAGCATGAGGAAGAGGGACCTGCCTATTTTTTTGGCAAAATTTAACATTTTGCAAAGGAAGCTCCACATCAGCATCTTGTGCTGGCCCAGCGAACAGAACAAATAGTACCAGAGGCTTCTGTGCAAAAACCTCAATGCACCATTTTGAAACAGGCTGACGAGGAAAGAGCAAAATATGAAGAACGTGTGCTCTTACTCCTGAATACAATCTATTAGGCTACTTTTACAGCCTCTATGGGAGACTCAGTGCCCTTCTTTTCATTAACACAAGGAGCATTCAAGCCTCCAGGAGCAGGTGAAAAGGAGTCTGTAGCAAGAAAAAGCATCTGGTAGCAGCCGCACGCTASGAAGTGAATTAGAAACGTTTGCATTTCAATAAAAGGGAGGAAGGGAACACGGGAGTAGAGCTCCCCTGCCCAAGAAAGGAGAGCATAAAAAATACCCTCAGCTCGTCTAACTCCAAAGCCAATGTGCCAGAAGTTTGATAAATAAGGGCTAACTACTCCTTGCCTGGTTTCAGGCTAGAAGAGCTTTCACAAAAAATCTTTCGTGGCACTCTCCCAAGAGTATAAATTGCTATTGATCTCAAATGGAACATGTCAAATAAATAAAACGGGTACATTAAAGGAAAAAAACAGGCTTTACCTATTGTAAGTTTTCACCTATTAATGATTAAATATTGCATATCTATGTTCTCATTTCTAACAGTCCTAGGAGGGGACATTAGTCTRAATTATTTTATTCTGAAGCTGGTTTCAAACCGCCTCTTGATTAAATGTTCAGAGGCCCCACAGGCACAAGCCTGGGCTTCAAAAGACRCTCTGTCAAAAGCTGCCTGAACTGCAGCAGGACCTATTTCTTACTCGGGTCTGCTCTCTGCCTGTTGAAAATACTGCTATGAAGCGTGTGCCGCGAACACCAGGGGAGTCATTTCCCCCGGGTCTGCCCAGGCAAGTACTCGTGTCTGCATCAGTCTCGGCAGGGAAGCATCAAGTGGTTCATCAGTCCTGAAAGGATTTCCATCCTTCAGGAGCTCCCAAACACAGGCATTGCTGATGTCCATCACACCAACAGATGCTACACTCACTTAACTTCTTTTTCAGAAGAAGACAGCAAACGCAGAGCATCCGTTTTCTGCCCTAAGACTTTCACCAGAGAAGCAGTAAAGCTTAAATTGGATTTTCAAAGCAAATCAAACTCTTTCTCAGCGGGAAGGGGAGGCTCTGTTTTGCAACAGCTCATTTTTTTTTTTCTTACCCTCGCACTTTGTCCAGCAATGAGCTGATCATCTTCAGTCTGAATGCTGGTTCTGCTTCGGACATCGAAATCCTCCGTCTCGAAGTCAGAGTCATCCAGCTCCTCGGGAGTCTGGGAACAAGAGAAACTCAGTAAGAGTCAAAGAAGGGGTTTCRTGGCTGCAGGAATCAGCAAGACTGATGGTTTGGGAGCAGAGAGAATGAAAATGAGCAGAGGCAAAAAGCAGTCAAGACATTCAACAACAAGGTAAATCAGCACCGTACGCAGCTTATAAAAACATTACATTATATGGGCCTGACTCTGCAGGTGAAACGTAATGGGGTCCCCCCAAACTGCACACCACTAACTGAACAGCTGAGATTAGTCAGAAGATGCTAATGCACTCAGAAAAGCAGAAAAAAAGAAGAGGGTTTTTTTTTAATACAAAAAAAAATTGCTTCTTTTGCAAATCAGTTTAATGTTAATAGCGTCACTTGACACCCTGAAGCTAATATTGTACACAGCTTTTAAGGTCTGCTTATCAGCCACAGATGTACTCTTTAGCACTGTTATGAATCAAAGCATCTATTGAATTAACAACAGATACAATATATCAAAATTTCTTCTTCTCCCCCAGGAAAAGCTTAAAATTTTCGCTAGGAAGAGCCTGCTTTTAAGCTGTAGGCTAAACACATCTGACCTAGTTCCCGCTTGCCTAGATTTCATTTTTGCTACTGCTGGTCTATAGCTGGCAACATTTCCGTACAGCTTATCAAGTTTAAACAACATCTGTTTGTTAAAATACTACATCCTTGCCTGGAGTGGCACTTCGTGACAGCTCTGCAGAGCTGCATCAGCACAGAACTTGACTGATAAATGAAGTAAGTTGTGATTAATAGATAAGACACAAGTAAACAGCCTATTCTACGCATTTCTTTCCTACAACTTAAATTTAAAAAATGTGTCCTGCAACACAGACGGCTTGCAGTACAAATGGGACTAAAGGAGGACATATAAAATAGCTTCCAAAGACCAAAGAGGGCTCGRCAGGCTGGCAATCGAACCTGGGGTGTTGCAGGTAAATGCAAGGAGCAGCACATGCACCAAGTGAGCATGAGGGCACCCGCTCCGGGCACCCCACGTCCCAGAGCGACCGATGCGGGGAGAGCAGATCCTGGGGCTTGAGCCCTGTGGTGCTGGCTCTCCTGGCACAGCTGCTTTGTGCTTGCAAAACAGAGCCCAATATGAGCATGCTGCAGCACCCAGGGCAGGCTTGTGTGTAAAGCAGACCCATGACATGAAAAGAAGAGGTGCAACCACAAAGGAGACAGAGTCCCTGTGAAATAGGTCCTGCAAAACCTSACCAAAAAGCACCTGACCAAAGTCAGGTTGCCCAACTGGCCCCATGCATCACATGCTGTGGCAACACAGAGGACAGTACAGGCTCGRCTCCAGACCCGCCTGCCACCAACTATGAACTTTTCAAGAAAAGAAAAAGCAGATTTTATGTCTAAGCTCTCTGACCATCCAAAGCGTCTGCTCTAAGGAGTCATTTGCTGTTGTTAAATCCGAGGTCGCTAYGTTTAGCGTGTTAATAAGCGAGGCGATATAGGCTGTTATGAAAGATGCATTAAGGCTACGGAGCACCCCAGCTCTGCCTACCAGCGATGCTCAGCTCCATTAAGTGAGGCTGAGTTGAGACACACTTCTGAAGTACTTCACTGAGGCAYTGGCAGTCATTAAGATTGAAAACACAAACTGAAATGCCTAACACTGTCTGCATGGAGTAGAACCGACGCCTCTTCGTTCACTAAAGGGGAGCTAAGAGTGGAAGAACAGACAGAGGTTTCAGCAGAGGCACCTTACCCGGATCATCAGCACGGCTTTCCTGATATCTCGAATGCCATCGTAGACCAGGCGYGAAGCATCAATGAACTCGTTTTCATCCATTGGCTGAGCCGGGTCTGAACTCAGAGCTTCCACAGCAGCTTCCACTTGCTCAGTAAAACGTGGCATAACTGAACGAGGAACACAAACTAATAGTCAGTGCCCACTCCAATACCACTTTTTGCTGTAGACTCCCATACACGTATCACTCATTAGTGGCTATTTCTGGAAATTGTGCGGTAGTCTCATGTAAACTCAAAGCACTGGTTACAAAAGATGAGCAACACTGCAGCTCCAATCTTACCTCCATTTCAGTTGCTGCTGCCATGCTCTTTTTCACCCCCCTTTACACAATAAAAAAGTTTTAAACTTTATCATACCCTTCTAGTGGGCAAGGCGAAAACACCAGGAAAACAGTTAGAGTCCAGAGAATAAAATCTAAAGTGTTTATTTACTATTCCCTGTAGATGTGTATCTCTTGAAAGCCTCCCTAAGCCCAACGTTATCACCATTAAGCTCAGATTTAAGAAGTCCCTGCATAGGGCAGCTTGTACTTCTGTACTGCAGTGACTCACTGCAGGCTCAGGAAGAGCATCGCAGACCCATTCACAGGCTGCTCAGTTCCTCAGCGTCACCCTTGCTCCTTGGGAGTTGTAATTAGAGCAAAACACTAAACAAAACAACTCGTCCTTGGCCTAGCCCTCTTCCAGGCAACCTGGATCTGTCCTTCCCCATATGAATGTTAACAGCTCATAGAAAGGGAACTTTGTGATTTATTGTCTGGGGGGAGGAAGGGAGGGAAGGGAAAGGCATGGCACTATATATAAGAAAAAAAAATTTTTTTAATTAAAAAATTTTACAGATTTTATAGAGTCTCCTCTCCTTTTTACCAAACACCGTGCTGATTTTGATTGTCAGCACTGCCCTCCTACCACTTTCCCAAGACAGGTCCGAGCTACTTCACCAGGAGCCACGTCCTGCTAGCAATGACCCAGCCCCACAGAAACTTTATTTTCTCAGCTTTGTGCAATAACACAACATGACCAGGCGAGCTTTTAAACCCAGCCTGTGTGGGACTGGCTCCCTGCTTTTCCCTCTGCACAGCAACCACATCCAGGCATTCAGACCTTCCACAGCGCTCGACTTCAAGCCAGTCGGCAAAGCAGAATTACGTTTCTCATTTTGCATCAGCTCTGCAAATAACCCCCTCTAATTTTCCTTACACGATGGAAATTGAGCCTTTAACAGATTTCAGAGGCACATTAGTGTCCATCTACACGTTCCCTTTTAAGCCACAGGAGTTTGGGTATTTTGGAAGAACTGACTCTTACCTGTATTGGAGAGTAACTTGGTCGCTTCCAACACCTTTTCTGTGTAGACCCCAGGTTCATAGTTATCCATTTCGGAGGTGACAACATGAATGACTCGAGCTGCACGTCCTCGAATTGCACCAGCTGTGCGGTCTAAACCATCAACATCTTTTTCTTGGAGAGCAATGACACATTTGTTTACATCTTCTAAAATATGGTTCTCTGGTGGTAAAAAGAGGAGGATTTAGACAGCAATATCTTCTTTTCCACTGCACACATCAGTATGGCAATTTCTCCGTCTGACCTGCTCTGAAAAACCTCCAGCCACATGTTGGCAAGCAGTAATTTTTCGGACAGCTCATTAGAMCCGGCGAACAGCTGCCCGTCCAGACTGGTTGTCAAAAAACCTGTCAGTCCACACACCTCGTGGCAGCCAAACTTGCCCCGTTTTGTACTAGGCTTTACAGAGAACCTGAGTCCAGCTGAATTCACCCCAAGCTTGTTTCTTGCCATGTTCCTTCCCAAACTCCCAAAGCCCTCACTCCAAATCCGTGCAAGCCTCTCCCTCCTTCACCCTATGCGCGTGGGGCAACAAGGTAGCGGCCCCGGTGACACCCCTAACTCCTGCTCTAATAGAACAGGGCACTTCTGGCACGTTTCTGGTTTCTACACAAGCCAACAGAGAATATAAAGCTGTTCATCTTCCCTGAAAGTCTAAGACACATAATACACACAGCGACTGATGCAGGAGAGGAGACAGCAAAGAGTCCTCCTTGTCTCGCAAGACAAGGAAGCCAAACTCTACGTTTGTAGTTTTTCTCTTGAAATACATATTTCTTTTTATACGGATTTTTTTAATAGAGGTGTTTTCACTAATTGACCAAATCCACAAGGCCCCAAACTCCTTGGGAGGTTTTCAAAGGTGCCCGGATAGGCTTGTGTGCTCAGCTGAGAAAACCTCGGCACCAGCTCTTGCAAAACCCACCAGCACCCACACCATGATGCTGCAATCCGACATGAGCACTTGTGCTGCTAGGTAAGGAAGCAACGTGGGAACATTTCTGCTCTGTCACTTAATACAGTTCCCAGCGTTACTTACCACCAACTTAATCACGCTACACTGTCAACCTGTGCTGCTGAAGTGGTTTTTATTCCCCAAGCAAGTCGTAAAAGAGCCATTTTGCACAAGTTCTGCCGGAATAAGTGGTATGTAAGAGCTGACTGATAGAGGGGTTTTATTAACTGGTTGAAAGGATTATTGGTGGCAGAGTTATGCCTAAATTACACACAATTAATCGAGCCAGCTGCAATACTGCAAGACCTCTGTAAGCCACCTGGACCAGAACCCCGCTCGTGCAAGGCCTCTGGAGCGGCCCAGACCGCGCGAGTTCAGCCGAGGGCAGCACGCGGCCCTAAGAGAGACGAGTGCAGGTTCATTAGCGATTTGACAAGCCGGAGCAGGCAGCCAAGGCACCGGAGCCTCGGCAAGGAGCACAGGCAGCTGCGCTATTTCAAGCAGGAGACAGACAGCCCTGCAAATTAGAACAGCGAGAAGTAAACCATCACTGTCGGGCCCAAACACAGCCCGCTCACTGCTCGAGCTCCTTGCTGCATAAATTAAGTCACAGGCCATTGAAGGGGCTCTTTGGATTAAATGAGCTTTAATAAGAGGCACGGAGCAGACGAGGATGAGTATTTGCTGATCCCCGAGCTCCATTTATGGAGGCGAAGGGAGCACGAAGCCGCCCCTGTGGAAGGCCCTCGCTGCAYGGGAGCCCGCGAGGTGCCCCAGGGCAGCGTGGCACTGTCAGGCGGATCCGCTCTGCTGGCCTCCTCCTGCTGCACGAGAGCAAACGGGACCTGACATCGCTCCGAGCRCCCCCGGCACGGGCACAGGCGTCACCAGGCGGGACACTGACTGCTAAGGGCAGGGTGGCAAAGCCGGAGACAAGGAGGTTTGGGGCCGAGGCCTTCGGAGGCATCGTCCTCCTCAGTGCTAGCAGCCCTCACACTGCTGAGAAGGAGAAAARCCTCGAGGTGACCAATGAGAAGCTCCTCGATGGGAAGCAGATCTGTGGTCAGGGTCATTCTTTGGTGGGGCTGCTGCCCAGGTGCTCATTTGATAACATGTCTTTAGGCAGGGGAGCAGGAGAAGAGAAACAACTTGTTGAAGACCAACACAGGGAGCTAACAGGTCCACGTGCCTGGAGACAGCCTGGGGTCTGCTGGAGACGGTGGTGCAGAGCCATGGGAGAAAGTCATGGGGTAACAACACCATAGGAGAGGACAAGAGGAAAGACTAACGTCTTTCAAAAAATATCAGTTGAAGAGCAAACAAAGTGGGTCAAACTAAACTGTCATAGATGTGGTTGGAGAAGAAATACTCKTGTGCTTATGTGCACTCACAATACATTATTCATCTGGTAATGAGCAAGGAGATCGCTGGGACCACACAGCGCTCACTCAGGGGCTCTTACAGATGAAGGAGCTCAGCTGTGATGGGAACCTCAGGCTGAAACCTCTTTTGGCACCACAGGAAGAGAAGGCAGCAAATAAAGTAGTTTTTAAAGCGTGTGAAGGGATAYACCGAGAGCTTGAGAACATTCAGTTTGACAAATACACGGTGCTAGCAGCCACTGTTCAGAAGATCAGAACTGGGCACCCAAACAAATACAGTGTATTAACGAAGGGCCTGATAAGGGTGGCAGGAATTATAGAAARCACAGAAGAGTTTTCCAGTCAGCAGATTAAACCACAGACGTCCATGCATTTACACACAGCCTGGAGAAGGGGAGCGGAGCTACGTGGAGGGTTTTGCTGATGCTGGGACTCCGCACGTGGCGGATTGCTCATGCTCGGAGGCACGTGGGAAGGACCTCTAGTATGCAGGGCTCCTCCACTCGTAACTCCACGTGCCCCCCACGATCAGCTGCTGCAAAGTGGTGTCCTCACTAGGGCCTTGCTTGCGTTAGGCTCTTAATGAAACGCTGCAGTCTGCAAACTTCTCTGCTGTACTCAGGATTTGACCATCTTTAGTCTTCAACTGAGCAAAGCAGCAAATACTTTGTTTTTTGGCTGCAGAGTGCAACATGCTGTAGGAATGTCACATATGTATGTATATATAAACACAAGAACCCTTTTATTTCTGCTTACATCATGCTTAGTAGCCGGTACAACCCCAACTACGCGTGAACACCTTAATAACCTTGAATGGTTCTTGGCATAGATCACACCTGTTGCTGCTTTATCCCAAAAGAAGTTAAAACTTTTAAGCAGAGAATTGGAGAGGTGGCATTTAGATGGAAAACATTCATCAAAGTTCAAACAAATCCAAAAATCTTTACTGCTTTAATGTTTTCCAACCGTCTCTTTGGGAACTCGGCAAACACAGTTCACGTGCCAAACGCACTTGGGCATCTCAAGCTCTCTCCAACTTGGCATTTCCATGGCATCTTTTTTGGGTGGCAAACACACAGTTGAGGGAAACTCTCTCTCAAGTGACTGCCTGGGAAAAGACGGGTTTCCCGGGGCTTGCCAAGCTGGGGGGGTTGCAGAGCCATTCGGCAGTGCAGCAGCACTGCAACCTGCCTCCTCCAAAGCAGAGCACCCACCTCGGAGCGGGCTGAAGGAGGGAGGAGACCTCGCAGTGTGACACAGACGGAGTCCTCTTTGCAACTGAGACACAGCAGAACATGCAGGGTGCTTTTTCCTAAACCGAGTAGCACCTTCTCCTCTCCAAAATAAGTTCTGCACACGTGTGGGCAAACTCCAGATGGAGCCATGAACTTCCAAGCACCGTTTCTCTCTAAAAATACTTGCCCAAAATAGGCTCCTCACAGCTCTGCCACTTCAGCTGCTGCTACAATGGAGCGCGTGCAGAAAGAACTAGGACATTCAACTGCCCAATAAACTTATGCTCACTCATTTCAAAGATTTTTGTTTAATTAAGAATCCAGGGCGCCACAATACAACACGCTTGATTATACTGCTGACTCCTAGCAGAAGCACAACTTACCTTTTTTTATATTTTTAAATTAAAAAAATAGACAAGTCTTTCCRTTCAGGACCAGATTTTTCCTTCTACATTTTCCAGGCCTGCTACTCCTAAGCCCACACATCTTCCTGTGAAATATCTTTTGCCTACTGGAGCTTTCAGATCATTTGAGATGCTCCAGTCTGTTTGCAGTAAGAAAATGAGACCCTCGGTTTGCAGAGGTAATTTGTGGAAGTGAATGCAGACAGAATTCAAGTAATTGCACCACATTTGTCCTCTAATTACAGCCTATCAGAATTAGCAGAGGTGAAAATAAAAATCCCCTATCATTTCTAGGGCACAGCAACTACTACTAGGTCTTTATCAATTATTCTGACAAAACAGGCTTTCTTGGCAAGCACTGTGCCAAGTGATATGAATCTATTATGATAATTCTCTGTTCCACTTTACAACTCCCAAAACCGGGCTAAACATTTTCTATATGAACAGTTTCATTTTTATGAACCCACATCAACTTATTTTGATCCTGTTTTTTCTTTATATAAGGGCAGTCTGAAGGGACATGAGCGGATGGTCTTTTCACTAGTGCCCTCCACACCGCCAATGAGGTGACTCTGCAACAYGGTAGCTCACCTACAGCGCCAGCAGTTTGAATACACACATAAAGTGCCTTTTACTAGGCTTTAACTGTTCTGTCTGCTGAAATGTAAATATATATACACATTTATACATGTGCATTCCCTAAGTGTAATGACAGGTTTCCACAGCACTCACTGCACTAAACTATTACTGATCTTGCAGTGTAAAAATACCTGTTCTCCCCGTGCCAGAAACTCTATTTTTACACTACGCTCTGCGGAAGATCCCGTCTGCCAGGTGAAGTGTCCCCTTGTCATCCCCTCCAGCGGACACACAGGGCTCCAGGACAGCTCTAATGACCATGTGTTTCTGGGAATCAACTCAGCTTCGAGCACCAGGATTTCTCAGGCCAGCCCCCTTCATACCTGACACAGCCAGGAAGTCATCGATGGAAGTAATGTCATCGACGGCATCGGTCAGCACGCGGACTTGCTTCTCCCACTGCTCTTTGAAGAGATCCATGTTTTCCTGGGCTAGTTTGCTTTGTGGTTTAGCAGCCAGAGCCAGCGCAGCATTAATAACCTGCAAAACACCTCCTTACTTTTAGAATATACCTTAAAACAATCACTTTCTATACAYTTATCCAACACACGCGACAGCAAACGAAGCAGCTTTATTAACTTTGGGGGAATTCAATGTCTAAATGCAAGCGTGTTTATTCCGTGATTCTCCCAGCCAGCTCACACCTACTTCTACATTTATTTATGGCTACTTATTCCACGGCAGGAACACCTTGCAAGCATTCGCACAAGCCAGCTACACCTTCTTCTAACAGCTCACACACACAAGGTGTAGCTTTCTGAGAGCAGCCCGTGTTAAATAYTTCAGGCAGGATGTCACCTAGCACGCTGCAGGCTGTGTTCCCTAAGCTGCTTGCCAGTGCCTGAAAAAGAAGGTCAAAAATGGATTAAGCTTCCATGCTTTGAAGGAGAGGCGACAAGGGCAGTTTTGCATTTATTTGCCTTCCCTTCAATTTTTACTCTGTACCTTGGTGGTAATTTTCCTAATAACCTAAATTTTAACAAATGTGGCTGCGGAAGACCTGGATTAACCAGAAAACAGGCAAACGAAAGGCAGCCCAGCGCTCCTTTCGTGATGCTCCTCATGGCCACCCTTCCCTCCAGCTGCCTTCGAACCCTCTGCTCTCTTGTTGCTCCCTCCACATCCTCCTTCACTTTTCTACTAAAAACAAGGCCGCACAACCCAGTTCATGTCACGGCAACTACTCGGTCTGTCCAAAGGCTAGAGGAAGCCAAGATCACAAAACCTTCTCGCATTTCGAGCTCGTGCTCACCTACACCCCAGCAGAGCAAGCTGGAAGCCCAGCAGGCACCATGAAACAGGCAGGACAAGGAGGACAACTCTCCCCTGGCTACCGCACTCAGCAGGTTCAGGAGAGCTAATGAATTGGTGCGTTCCAAGTGTCATTTTCCCTCTCTGCTGAGGGCTGTGTTCATTTCACGCCGTTGACGAACAACCGCGCGCACACGGCAGATGTTCCCGGCTCTGCAAGGATCTACTTTTTCCACCCRATTCACTTAAAAATGTCACAAGCCGTTTTAAAAAAAAAAAAAACGTGTAACTCGCTGAGCATGGAAATGATGGTGATGTCAAACACACCATGATGGCACTGAATGAATCAGACAGGAGAAGTAGGCTGGTTCCCCCAAGGGATGACAGGAAGTACCTACAGACAAGTTGTGCTGGGGTAGGAGACCAGCATRTCCCTGCGCTCCCGGCCGGCCTCTAGAAATGGAGGCTGAAATTTTTGGCCACAAATTGGAATGAGTTTGATGGATTTTATAACAAGGACCAATGCTGTGAATAATTTGGCATGAGTGGTAACCTGCTCGGCAGAACCATGGGCACGAAACCTACCTTTGAAACTCAGCAATAAGCAGCACTGCCCCTGTCTTTCAAGAATAACATGCATGTTCTGTTCTGCTTCCCCTTCCTCAAAGCATACACTAAAKTTAGTCTTTCTGGGGAAAGTAGCTGCAGTCATTGGCATCTCCTTGGAGGCAGGTGATCACTCACAGCTACAGTGCAGGCTGCTGGGAACGGCTACACGTTCTAACCACGGTTCCCAAATCCTGAAAGCTCAGAACCAAACCTTGCAAGGCACAAGAAAACCAAGTTCAGAAACTTAAGATCAACTGGAAGCAGCCGTTTCAGAACAGGAAAGTTGTCCTCCGATTAAGATCCCTGTCCATACGACCAGACAACATCATTTGTTGTCCCCAACCTGATTTATATAATCCATTACCCATCCATCAATCAAACTCCGGATGCTCAAAGCTTTGTCAAGACGAATCCAAATAATGAATGTCTTGGAAAGAGAAAGGGTAAAACTGACAGCCCTCCAGAAATCTGCTCTTAGCTTTTATCTTACTAGTAACTGTAACTGTTGAGACAGAGGAAACACTAGTATCGAGGCTTGGGACACTCCATCCTCCTCTCTGCTGGTGCAAGACATGCTGGCCAAGTCAAGACTATCTTGAAGAGAACTGGGGAGCAAAACTAGCAGGTGAGGTGTCTCTTGCAGCCAGCGAAAGCTGCCTGTCGTGCCAGGGAGAACAAGATAGTGGTGGAGCACGAAGAGCTACAGCCAGAAGCAGGAGACCCATGTGGCTCTGTGTGCCCGCGAGGGAGCTCGAGACACCAGAGGCAGCTCTAAGGGCAGCTCTTGCAGGGCACGGACCCAGTGTCCATGTGCAAAGCGGCTGCAATAGGCACTTCTGGCAGGGGTCATCAAAGCTGTCACTCCAAGTCACACCATGTTACTCCACCAAGTTCGTGCAGCCTCCCATTTGAACAGGAAGGTTAATCTGGACGTGTCTCACGTGTCTGCTTGGGGGAAATAGCTCAGGGACTATCAGTACAATTATCTATTCCAATAGATAGATACTCATGTAAATATAAATATATTCGTGATGCCTGGTATCCAGTACAGAGCAACCTATTTGTTTTCTGACAGTGCTTAGATGGAGATGACAAAAGGACGGGAACATGGCATCTTATACAGGGGCATATGTGGTAGGTGGCAAGGACTAAGAATGTTTTATTATTTAAAAAATGAATGATTTGTGGGGGGAAAGGGTAGGGAAATGTTAAGGGGCCAATTAAAGCACAGCATTGCCTCTCCGAAGACCCTGACCCCTGAATTACAAGAATGCACTTAAAATACAAATAGCTCTTGCAAGTAGGAAACACACAGCTCCCGTAACGGGAAGAATGAGGCAAGAGTACTTGAAAAGGAGCAAACTTCCATGCAAAACACTTGGCAACCYGCAAGAAATATTTTGTATTTCAGAGCTTTTCTCAATTCTGCCTGGGAACTGCGATCGCAGTGACTCACAGGAGTTGTGCAAAGAAAAGAATCACTGACATTTGCAGATTACCCTGAAGGAGACGGAGTGCAGCAGGAAAAGGCAGCGGCTGGATGGGTGCTCTGCCTCCCGCAGCGATCCCAAGGTTCAGACAGGATGTCGGGTGCTCAGGAAGGCGGCTCCCGCCAGGAGCTCCCTTTGCCTCTCGGCCCAGCTCAGCACTGCGGCGCCTGTTGAAACCAATTTTGCAAAACTAAAGGAGTTCAGGCTGCCCGAATTTAGGTATTTGCATCTTCGCAGGGTGGGACTCCCCAAGGTTCCTTGAAGAACATTGCCTGCCTCGTTACCTGCCGGCAGCTGCTCGGCCCAGAAGCTCTCCTAAAGAGAGCAGCTGTTCCACAGCAGGCAATATTTATAACCTTAAATATACCTGTGGGCAAATCCAGGCCCCTGTGCCGAGCTACCCGGCAGCATTCGGTTYTTGAGGACTGGTTTAGGATGGCTTCCAACCTCATCTTTACGGCCACCGGTTTGAAAGGCTGCCAGGAAGTCCCACAGAAACCTCTCCTTTTACTTCTGTGCTCTTCCAAATGACAGCTTTGAACAACTACTTTACATGGCCAAAGAAGAAACTTCCTTGGGAAAAAGCAACTGTTCCTCTTAGCTGTTTATTCTGCCTTGCAAGACTTACCTGCTGTACACTAAAACATGCTGAGTGCGCAGCACACAGTGTCTCCATGCCAGTGGCTATAACCAATATATATATTTTTTGCTTCCTGATAAGGGCTTTGCTCTGGACACTGCTCTTTCCAAACGTGACGCTTTTTTTTGTTTCAATTTTGCTTTGCCTTCCTTTAGTTCCAGGGGGTTGTTATGCCCCAACAGGGGAGATTTTCTCAGCCTTGAAAGCTCTAAGGCAAACACCCATCCAGCTCCCCCTTCTCCTACTACACCACTTTCCTTTATGATTAAAAAAATGGTTTTCTGAAATAACTCTTCTTCCCGTCAAAATTTGTCTTTTTTTTTAAAAAATGGAGATTGTGACATATGAGCTTTTCTGTGGTACGTGGGTTAAGAACCATAATGGTARTCACAAGCCCTTCAAAACCCATGGCATTTTGCATTTATTTATTAAAAAAAACCCACGTCCACCCTGGGAAAAAAACGCACTCATCCATCACCGATCGCATCAGAGGCAGTGGGAAATGGGATATACGCAAAGCAAATCCCAGCTGGGACAAGAAAATCACGGCTTTCCCTGGGAGTGTTTGAAACCAGAATGTGCCAAGCAGGATAAAGCCCGCTGCTTTGCAAGCCTCCACGAGGGGGTTAAGAAGAACTATTTGAGTCTGAGCACCAGCAGAAGCAGCGACATCTCTTGCTTTTTGCTTCTGGAACAGCCTAAATGCTGCTGCGGGGCCTGGTGAGAAGCACCTTGCAGGGCTCCGCGCCAGCCCGGCCGCGGCACGAGAAGGCATCAGCCAAGGAGGGGGCGACAGCTCCGGGCATGAAATAGAAACACTCGGCTCTGACAGATGGCCGGGCTCTTTCTTTAGGATAAGCAATTTAAGTGTCAGGCTTAATGGAAATGGGCTCTTCCTCAGATTGGCGAAACTGGCAGTGGCGCCGCACGCCCGCTCATCTGGCCTGTTCTATTGCTGCCTTGCAGGGAAGGGAAGCAACGCCGCCCTGGCCAGCCGCTCCACAGCTGGATGGAGCAGAAAATAAAGGCGGAGGGAGCATGGTCAGGAACTGGTTTGCAAAGTGCCGGCAAAGGAATTCACAGCTCTGGACCCAAAGGCCGGGGTTCCAGGCCTTTGGAACTGCAACCCTGTTAGTTGTGCCCAAGCCAAGCTAAGGTGGACTTAACCCCAAGCCCTTGGTGTTGAACAAGGGCGYTGAACACCAACAGCAAGTCAAGCCCTTGCTCAGGTGGTGCTCTGGGTTTTGTGATAAAACCCAGCACAGCTCCTAACATTTTGTAGGAAGCTGCTCACAGTTTAGTGTAACACAGGTTGATGCCCCAGTTGTCCCCAGCATCCACCCTGCTCATGTCTCCTGCTCTGCTCCTAATTCCACTTCACGCTGAGTGGAGGGAAAAAGGGTTCAAAGCAGAACATTTAAGTCACTTCCAGTTACATCGGAGACCAGCTTTACATTTGCATGTCTACATGTGCTAAACCCTCTACGTATTTCAATACAGCTAAAAGCACTCTGCAGACATTGGTGAGCTGAAATGCCTGGAAGCAAGACATACAAAAGGTTTTTGTGCATGTTCTCCAGATAAAATGGTCACGGCCACCACATGCAGCAAGGCCAAAGCACCRAAAGAAGAGGGAAAAAAAAAAGACTGCCTGAATTTCCAGCTCGTTGTTCCAGTATCAAAAYGTACTATGACCAAGTTACAACTTCTTCCCCCACAACTTGCTTGCAGAGCTACTTTGGGTGTCTCTGCAGAGGGTATTTACCCTTGTTACAACACCCTCATGACCCCCAGACATACACTTGTACTGCAGTAACGTTAACCTTTTCCAGTTCAGCTTATATGACTTTTGAAGTGACTTGCTATTACATATTCTGCAGAGATAAATGTATTTTCCTATATATGGAAAAGCATTCTCTTTTGTCCCCGAGGATTGGTATCATACTACCACTTAATGCAGAAGCTGGAAGAATTTTGGCAGGATCTTTTCTTGGTTTCCACTTGCGTTCCTCTGTTTTGCATTTCACTGAGCTGAAGCACTGAAGCTTTAGGGGCTTGGGGGATTCAGCACCTCGTGCAGAAGCTGTTCTGCTGCTGCAGTGCACAGAGCACCTCGTGCCTGCGGTGGGAACAGACAGTCCTCACATGCTGACATACCTCTTCCCCCAGAACCGAATCCCTTCCTCCTGTCTTTGATTCCTCTTTTGYAGATCATCAACAGGGCACGCGGAGCATCGACACTTGCACGAGTTTCTAATACTGTCTTTCTGACGACCAGTTCCCCATCCAGGGCTGATTTCCTGTTCCCTGTCAGCTCTTCTCCATATCGGGCCCTCATGACGCAGAACTGCAATCCAAGCACTCATCTGTTTTTATTTGAAGATTTCTACTCGATGCCAGAAAAGCACTTCAGCCACCCACAATTAAACAATTTGGAGATATATCTGCTATTTAGTCATTCAGAAAAATCCTTTAGTCTTTCAAGAAGAAGCAAAAAAATGGGACAAGCTGCTTGATACGAAGTCTCTGATGCAAGGAAAATGAAGTTATCTCCTCCAACAGCCACCAGTGAAGTGGCGGTAACTGGAGACAGGGGAATTGAGGAGGAGAGAGCCGCGGGTCATGGTTGGGTTTGATTCATCAGGGGCAACTGGAGCTTGGCTTTAAGATGCTGAGACTTCTGACAAGAGTCTTCGTGGAGTTTTGGAGCTCTCCGTGAGATTCCTTGGGCTTTCATATCTTGTCTGCAGCACTGGTAGGTGGAATGAGCGCGTGTTGCCACCCGCCCCACCAGAAATCCATAARCAGCAAATTGCTTTTCAAGTATTTGGAAATTGCAAGGTAAGGATGTGGAGCAGAAATTACTAAACAAGATGTTAATATGAGAAGAGCCATTTTTTAGAAGTGTAATTTAATCCCAGAACTATCTGAAATCCATTCAGAGGGTGCACGGAGGATGCTGAGCTAAGCTGGATACACTGGCAGCAGGAAGGCAAGCGTGGAGTGAGCACGGGCTGGACCCGGCACGGTCCATTGGGACGGACCCCGGGACAGAAACCCATCCCCAGCGCAGGGATGGTGACCGGGGGCTCCCAACGCTGCTCAAGAGAAAGACCAACCACAACAGCAGGGGCTTCCAAGGGCAGAGAGGAGACATGGGCTCAAAGGGAGCCCTGCCTTGCAGAGGGCTGAAGGGTCTTCAGGTCCCCCCTTGGTGACAGCAGCCAGTGGGCCCTGCTCATCTTCCCAGGGGACATCCTGCTTCAAGGGAACAGGCTCCAGCTCTCACAGGTGGCAGCAGGTACAACCTGCTGGAAATTCTCCATTTGCAGTTATTTTCTACAGCTCCCGGGCTGACTACAATTTGGTTAAAAGCCTATAGATGAACTTTCCGGAGCCTTTAGAGAAGCCGAAAGTCAACATTTAGCTGGTAAAAGCAGCCGCGAGTGACAGCAGACTGTCACATCAAAAGGCTGGAGCAGTAATCTCTCCTTTCAAGAGCTCTGCTAGGGTGTTTTTTACTGTTGCTTTCTAAACACCTACAGCTTGTATGATCAGAAACATGGGCATGGTTAAACTCCCTTCTCAGACATGTGTAATGCAAAATGCTGTTAGGAAACAGCTTTTCACAGGCTCTTAAAGCAAATACTTCTTGGAAATAGAATGCAGGAGCCAACGTTACAAGTGCTGATCCAGGTTTTCAGGTTGCAATAAATACAATTTTCCCCTACTTTACCATTGGCAAGCTCTACGTTTGGCAATCTCAGCAGGCAAAGAGAACCTCCCCCAGAACTCTGAGTCCAATGGAAGCACCAGCAACTGTTTCCAATCTTTCACAGAAGTGCTCTTCCTCTTTCATTTCCCATAGGAAAGATATCCTGAGTGGTTTTGATGGTTAATTGTAGTGACTGAAGAATGTTGTCCCTTCCCCTTGACCACAAACCATCAAGACACGATGCTACATAGACGTTGGCAAGAACTTTGGACAAAGTTCTTTCACTTCCATATGCTGATTTTCAGGACCACGTGCCCTCTATAATTAAAGGAAGAAGAGATTTAGGCAAGTTCCTAGATGAAGGTTTCATGAGGAAGGCTCACGAGGTCTTGCAGGGCTTTCAATACGTTGGTGGCCCCTAACACTTGGTTACCCATCCCCTGTGAGCCCAGCCCAGCACATGTGATTCTGGAGCCACTAAGTGCAGTCCTTGCTCGCAATTTGGCCTGAAATATCAAAGGGAAGTTCTCAATATTGCATTTACTCTTCAATTTTGCACTGAATTTTGCATTCGTTGGGGATTCACAAAGTGCCGACGTCTCTGGAGGAAGAGCTGATGCTCATAACGTGTTCGCAATAAGCAACTGTAACTGCTCTCCTTTGCAGACAGCTTTCAGAGGAGCAAATTTCTGCCGCTTTTTTTCTTCAAAAGAATTAAATTTCAAATTTGAGAATATCTAGGCCCGCAGTGACATTGGCAAAGAGCGATTTTTCCCCCATCTTTCCAAGTTTAACATAGCAAATAGTTCCAAGGGTTCCTCACTTCTTCCCCCAGCCAGTTCAAAAAGGCTAGTTATGGCAAGGGACTGAATAATTGCTCTATTGGAGATAGAGCTTTTATAATTAACTCTGTAGATTGATTTCTGCAGAAATCGTTCTTTAACCACGAGCTCCCTCCTCCCCAAATGGCCTCTATGCAGCTCAGCTATTTAAGAGGTTATCTGGAGACTTACTCGAGTGCATTAGACATCRGTTTGATCCTTCCAATAACAGCAGTGCCTTGAATTAAATTTCATACATCATACCTCAGCGTGACACCGATATATTCCGTTTAGTTTCAAAGACTGTTGTAATTACTAATTGATTTGCCTTATTGCCCAGTATCTTCTTGGGGAGGTACTGGGAAGAGCAATAAAACTTAAAATGCAGATAATGTTGGAGTAAATCTGTATTTTGTACTTAATTTGCAGGTTTGTCCAGCCCTAAAACGACCCAAGGATGAACAGTGCATCTCATCAGGAAGAAACTGTGAAATTACCAGATRTTTGCCTTAAAAAAGATACTATGGCATTCTTTCTATCTACAGGCAATTAGAGGTTCTCCCAAATAGTCAATATTTGGGACTGTTTGGTGACACTGCACGCCCGGCACGAGACAAACTTCTGCCTTGTTAGGAGAAAACACAGATGCCATTTGTAAAACAGCTTAAACAAGTGCCCCCAATTATCTCTCAGGATTCACAACATGTATAAATACTCAGAGCATTAAAGAATCAGCCGAAGAGCATGTAATGTAATATAAAAGCACTCTTTCAAGTGCTCTGAACATCTACAGTGTCATTTACTAATCTCTTGGTGCCTAGCTTAAAAATCAAGGCAAGCCTCGCGCTGGAGTATCAGAACTGTCGGCTTCGCAGTTCACGTGGCCAACTTGGCCAAGGCTAAAATGCATCAGCTGCAACCCCCGACACTTCCTAGACAGCATCAAACCACAGCTCCAAACACGTGTAAAATACCTCATCTGTAATCCTTAAAATAAGGTTATAACATCTTTGCTTCAGTGTTTTGAGAGGGWGTTACTCCTTGACTATAGTTTATTAGTCATTTCATATTCACTTGACCAGCAGGAATTTTATTTTGTAATTGTGTTGGCTTATATAAATCGGAATTTATTGCAAAAGCAAAGAAAGAAAATGGTAGGTTGCAATAAATATTGTTTCAGTATAGAATATATATATATAGAGAGAAATATATATATATATAATATATAAAGAAAAAGGGGAAAAGCCTCTACCAGAAAGGGTTACCCTCAAAGAAGTCCTCAAASAGTAACTTAAAAAGCGTGCACCATTCATATCCTTGGGAATAAGGAAAAGATTAGGAGACCTGGAGCAGAAGCTTCAGGATTTGATCCATGAGAGAGAACCGCCAAAGTTCCTCTTAGGATGAGAAAAGGTCCCACACTGAAGGGTGGGAAAGAAGCTGGTGAAGGGCTGGGGGCAAACAGCTCTGCTGCTGGCCCATACATTGCAGCAGGCTCCACCAGCGTGGCACTCAGGGCCCTCTTTAAAGAGGAGCAGGGTATGTTGTAGATCTGACCTTCCTCTTGCTTTAAAAATGTTATCACGAGGATTAACRCTGCACTGCAGCCTTCAGTGGCTCATTCAAATATCCTAATTGGGGCCATTTAGGAGATCAGGACTGCAACAACAACAGAGAAAAGCCTAGTGCTTATATGAATCTAATTTTCTTGACTGCATTWGAAAGTTATTAATTAAATGGTGTCATAACCACATTCAAACGCCTTATGCAAAGCCAGTTTTACCTGAGTCTAGTCTGTCAAGGAGATTTTTTTGACATATTTATATTATACTCAGGAAAAAAACATACTGTAACTGACACTACAAGCTCCCCAAGAGCAGCAGCAGTGTCTTCACACCGCATCCTCCTGCAACGTGGGCATGCAGAGCAAGCCAGCAAAGCTTCCCTGGTACACAGTCTAGCAGGTTATCGAGAGAGCGCCGGGTGAGATGAGAGCCACGACATAAGAGGAGCCATCTACATCACTAACTACTTTCTGCCACATGCTCTTCTTTAAGCTTTGATGCCCACCTCATTTCCAGCGCTGAATGCCACTCTCCGCGCATTATTTCCAGTAAAGGATGCGGTAGAAGGATGCTAAAGGGTGCTCATTACTGCAGTTCTGGCTACTTGCAGGGGAACAGACCCCAAAAAGGATGCCGAGGGCATAGGCTCTCTCTCAAGGGCATCTCCTGGTGCCAGTGGGCACAGAGCACTGCCCTAAGCTGCGTCGCGGCCCGTCTCGCGCTCCCGCAGCCCTCCTTACCTGGGGACACAGGGCTTCGAGCTGGCTGGCTGACATGCGGACCAGCTTCACCCCTTCCTCGTTATTGGAGATGGAGCAGGCCAAGTTGGCAACCTGTTTCAGAGGTGGGAGAAGAACAAAACAGAACTGTTAGAATTGACTTCTGTTTCCCACTACAAGAAGCTTTCTACCCTCCCCACACCACAACTGGTAGCCCCTCAAAAGATGCAGGCTCTCCATGCTTGTTTTTTTGGCAAATTCTTGCCAAATTAGCAAACTCTTGTAATCCCTACTGAGATTCGATCTAGCCACAGAAAAGGAGCAGGACAGACAGGTCCTCTCACCACCGATTCAGTTAAGTTGTCTCCAGTAGGACGTACAAGAGCATCATTAGCAGCACTCCAAGTAAGAGTTAAAACATTCCTTCCAACTCAAGGGTTAGAAAGCAGCAATCACACAATTAAAAATAACAACCTAACTCCTCAGCATCTGAGGATTAATTATTGCAAAGCTTGTAATGGTGTGCGCTCCCAATTCTTCTTAGAGCATTTCTTTATCACTCTTCACGTGAACGCTAAGAACTTGGCAACAGGCGTCGGGAAGAATTCGTGTGCACAAGCAGAGCTCAAGAAGCTGCCTTAGCTACTGCATGGAGGCACTTACAAGCCCTGGCTTCATTTCTTGATGCCCTTCTCATCCTGTCCAAGAGCGCAGCATCCAAGGGCTGCTCCTCCACCACTGCCTCAATTCGCTGGGTAAAAATATTTACCAATATCGTCGCTCTTGAGGTTCTGTCCATAATTCCCTCCAAATTAAAGCAGCATCTCACAAGGTGAGAACTTTCCCTGGAAACCTTGACCTGCGGCACAGCAGCACCCTTAAGTAGGTCATCTTGACACCAGAGCCCTTCTATTACCAAGTGCCTTTTAAGAGCGTGCAGGATGGGGAGAGGACGGAGCCTGGCGGTAATTGAAGCGGCTCCGCGTCCCGGGGCGCTCTCCGGGGAAGGGCGGCTGGAGCGAGCTGCGCTGCTTGGCTGACAGGTGAGTGACAAGCATGTTATTCTGAGCCATTTGAACACAGAGAGCGGTAAAAATAGTAGCAAGAGCACTCGGATGAACAGCGAGTACTGTCCTTTCAGAGACATGGCAACCTCCAGAAAGGAAAATAAATAAAGAAATAAATAAATTGCCCCAAAACAGCAAAYGTGCTGCAAAAGCGTCACCATAAAGCAGCATGTAAGAGGAGCGAAGCAGCTTTCCCTACCCTTTCCTGCAGAAGCTGGGAGGATGCCGTTTGCTAATTAAAAGCTATCCCGTGCGCTTATGCACAAACCATTTGCGGAGAGCCCCCGCCACTCGGTATCTTGCTTTTTCCCCCTCTCCTCAAGCCATACCAGGAGGGAGAACAGATTCACTGCCCCAGCGACCACCACACCCCATTGCGGGCTGAGGGAGCAAATCCTCAACTCCATTATTACTTTGAGGCCCAAAGCAAGTTCCCCCTACAGAGCACGTGCTCTGCTCTCCCCTCGGCGCCCGGCCGAGTTGGGAAGCGCCCGACACAGGGCCGCTCCACCCGCTGCCTTGCTAAGCAAACAGATCCATTCAGCTGGAAACCCACCCAAGGGAAGAGAAGGGCCGTGCAACAGCAAGACAGCACAGATAAAACCGTGCCAGCTTCCAAAAGCATCAGCGTCTCATCCCCAACTCCTTCTCCCCCATCAGTCTTCACAGAAAAGAGCAGTGTTTTAATGGCCTGGACTCACATTAAGTCTGCAGCCGCTGCAAGGCTGTGAATGGCAAACCCAGCTCACCTGAGGCCCATTGCTTTCCCTTCTGCCATCACTTCCAGAACGGGGTCACTGGCCGCACCTCACCTCTTGAGCAAGCCTCCTCAGAAAGGGATTTTACTTTAAACACGTTCTTTTCCCCTCCACCACTGATGTACCATGCCTTAAATCCTTGGTTTGCAGTCTGCTCTGCTTTCTTATACTTTTGTTTAGAGGCTCAGAAATGAAAAGACAGTAAGATGCTCTGATTTACAAGTCAAATGGAGCTTTTGTTGTCGTTTGAAGCAGACGCTGTATTTTTGAGAAATACCAGTTTGCCAGCGTTTTTACGGCCCATATTTTCAGGCGCCTTCTGCCTCCACGGCAGCAGCTACAGCTTCTAGAAGTGAGACGAATACAAAGCTCTCGTGAGCACAAGCCGAATAAAAACGTGTCGAAGCGTCACCAAATCCATCCCTCCCGTGTCCTGCGACGCCGCGGAGGCTCTTGGGCTGAAGCTGATGAATTGAGACCCAGTCTGAATGGAGGACAAGTTCCTAACTGAGTGTCCTCTTGGCGCTATCATGAAATTTGGGGGGGGTTCACACAGACATTTGTCTTCTAAATACCTYGCCGGGGCTGATTTTTCTTCAGGAATTACCCACATGAGCCTGCCAACCTTTAGGAGCCCTGGCTGCTTCACCAGCAAGCTCGGGGACAYGGCAATCAAGCACTTAGGGCACCTACCTGCAGGCTGGCCCAGCCAATCRCTCGCACTCCTCCTAAAGTTCATAATTTAATGAAGTGTCAACTATTAATCAAGTACTAAATTGCATTACACTCATGTATTTGAAAATGTCAGTAATTGSTGGGTGCTCTACAGCAGGAATTCTCAGACTGCACTCAGCGGCTCCACTGCCTGAGATTCAAAAATCTGGAGTTTTGCAGYACCAGAAAGTCCAGTTCATTGACACCTGAGTGACGTTTGACAAATCACTGGAAGCTCTTAGCTAGGAGAGAAGGATGAAATAGTCCTGTCTGCTTATTTGGCACGTACATGTAACACAGGGCATTTTGTAGCTGTGACGAAGAGCAAATGTGACCAAATTCCTTTTAAAACAGGCACCTGGAAATCTTACACAGTTCTGAAACCTCCCTTTGAGCAAGCCAAAGCTGCAAGTGAATCAAATGCAAAGGGAGGACCAGCCTCTGCRTCTTTCATTAGGCATCTTTCTCCATCAAGTAAGAGGTCAGATTTAATCCAGGAAGAATGCTTGGGCTGGAGAGGGGAGGAGCTGGAATTCCCGCTCCAGTTGTTCCTTCTCTTGCCATTCAACAGCATCGAGCAGCTCCAGCACCAAAGCAGAGAGTAGAGGCGTAAGAGCGGCCACGTTTACAAATACCTCGTGTCGGCCTGCACAGGGCCAATTAAAAGCATCTTTCTGATGCACTACCCAGGCTCTTGCATTTTACAGAGTACAGAGCCATCTCCCAGAGACTGCTTCATGTATCCGAAAAGGCAGGCCTGGCCCAGGGCTGCTGCCAGTGTGTGGATGAACGAGCTTCAATTCCGCCCCCAGCGACAAAGCCACCGAGCTCAGCGAGGCAGGGGGGCCGCGGCCGCCTGGGCGCAGATCCTTGCTGCAAACTCAGCTAACGAGCGGGTGCCAAGGCCAACTCAGAGCCTGATGAACTTCTCAGGGCAGTGGGTTTTCCGCATGCCCATCAGATCGGGAGCTTCCTGGTTGACGTTATTAAGGGTGACATTGGAGTGCTGCAAGAGGAGATGCTGATGCCTTCAGAGGAGGCATCGCTTTGCTGCTCCTCTCCAGAGTGGGCACAAGTCATTTGTGAAAGAAACCGGGGAAGGGTTTTGTATCAGCTGCCATGGAGGGAGACTTCACCTCAAATTGCAGTTATTCTGCTGCTTCTGCACTCACTGATTTAATAGGGAGATGTCACGGTATTTCGAGGGGAATGTTTCCGTCAACTTGCAACRACCTGTTAGTCCGCACGAGCTCCTCCTTTCCCAGGATTTCCAAGGCTGGTGTTGCAGGCTGTCTTCCAAGTTTTGGAATACCTGCCCTGACTTCCAAGAATCACCACCAAGTCTTTCTGCCTTGTTTACAGGTCCCTTTAAAAGASTTTCTTCAAAAAATCCAATGTCTAAAGCTCTCTTATAGACGGATGCTGGATGTGACCATCCAGCAGTTGCAGAACAGAAAAAAACAGGTTCTGCAATTCTCTATGAACGCACGGTTTCTTTAACAACAAGGATCACATCTCCCTATGCAGGAGACACATATATATATTAATTGAATTCAGCTTCCATTTAAAACTGTAGATGTAAAATCAGCATTCCAAAAATGAACGATTTTTAGATAGTTTTCCTATTGAAAAACTTAACAATTCAGTTTACCATCACCCAGGATCCTCCCAATTAATGCTCACAAATCCTTATGCAAAAATAAGATGGGAAGATCCTGTTTCATTGTTCGGAGGCAATTTGGGAATTTCAACAACATGGAAACAAAGATTTTTCAAAGGTGTTTGCTGCTTGCATTTTAATTCCCAATGAAATCTCAAAATGTTATATTCTTGCTCTACTTATTTTATATTGCAGTTTCTCTAGGAATGGAAATTCTTGCTTTTCAGTAAGTAAAATCACCCATTTTAATTTAAAAAAAGAAAAAAAAAAAGAGGAATGGATAAGCAAGCAACTCAGCATTTTCTTCTTGATGACTCACTGAAGAAATTGTACCCAACATCCTCACAAAATCCAGGTTCTCGGCACAAAATCAGGTTCTTGGAGACCATTTAGTTTCCTCTTGGCCTTTATTAAGAAAAAGGTCTAGATTCACTTCCTGATGGTCAAAGCCTAGGAAKGTTCATTTGCTGGCAGGAACAAATGTCCCAGGCAAGGCAAGTGGCAGCTGAAGACTAAGAGGAGATGCGTTAGCAAGGTCATTTCCATCTCTCTTGACAGAAAGGCTTTTATTATTCAGTGAGTCCATGTATTTATTAAAGCGCTCATTGACCATAATATTCAGGAGACGTGTCAGTATTTTAAAGTCTACTCCTAGTAGGTGTCACACAAAGGAGAAGAAAACTCTGTGTCMTATCTGCAAGTTCTCTAAAATCACCAGTTTTGGAGCAACGTGGCCCTTTGGGAATGACACAAAASAGCTTCATTTCTTTAATGAGAGGAAGGAAGTCAGGGAAGGTTTTTGGTTCAAGTCCCTAGGGACGCTGGAGCAGGATATTGGGTGTCACGCCGCGATTCTGGTGACTTCAGGAGCTGCAGGCAGCGGCAGCTCCACAGGAGCTTCAAAAGTGCGTGGTGGGCAACAGAGCCCGATATATTAAAAATAGCAACAAATATTTAAAATCAAACAAGCCACACACATAGAAAACTCCAGACGTAAAGACTGAGGGGAAGTACGGACTAAAATGGGCATTACCACTGTTGGTAGAGCTCTGCAAACTTAAGATTATCCTTATGTTGAAGATGAGAGCAATTTTAATTTCAAGCTTCATTATAAAAGCACAAGAGGGGAAATTCTCAGCCAGATGGAACGAAACTGGCATGTAAAATGTTTTCAGACTTCACAAGACATCGAGAAACAGGGAGCTCAGGTGGGTTTTATTTCAACAGACTGACACCTGAAAGAACCACCCGAGATACGGGCTCTTTTCGGCTTCCTTAGAGTATTCAGGAAACGGCCTCATATTTTCAGAGGTAACTTTCTTTTTGGATGATCAAATTTCCTAACTCATAACTGGTAGGTTGGATCTGGATGCACAGAAGTCTAGTTAAGGAAGAAAGCTTGAATCTGACCCCTGCATATAAGCAAGGCTTTTGTCTCAAGAGAGAGGGTCCTCTTTGAAGAGGAYTTGTTCATCAGCAGCGGAAAATATATACACAGCAGGAGAGTGTATATAGGTACAGGATACCTTTATTTTTGGATTGTTAGGCTATATCTATGTTACCAGATAAAATGGAAAGCAGATTTCATTCCGATCATGTCGCCTTACCATCTTCCCAAAGGCTTCCACCTTGGTGCCTACCATTAGCTGTTTAAAATGGTTTCTGGTGGTTCAGACAACTGGTCGTGGCAAGTTTAATGGAACCAAAGGTGCGATGTGCTCTTGAAGAAGGCAACAACGTAGTGAAGGGAATGAGCTCTCCACAGGCTTCAGGCAACTCCTTCATGACACCACGTGACTAATAGTCCAATACAGCTAATGAATAAGATGAGGAAAATCCAGACGTGCACCAAGGCTGTGACTTATATTATTCAAATTAAAACATTTATGCCCCAGCTATAAATGTTGTATCCAAAAAGCTACTTAAAAATGCTATTAGCATGAAAAGATTCAAGTGTCTAGGAGAGGAATTAGTTGAGGCTTTTTACCAACCTCTAGAAACGCTGCATCGCCAGCACCAACACGCAACTGGACTGACAATTCTGACAGCTTTTATGGATTTCCCCTTCCCTACTAAATGCTTCCATCTATTTTCCAAAGGAAAAAGGAACAGGAGAAATAACTGGAATGAAAGAAGGACGTTAATGAATTTGTTAAACCGCTGCCTCCAACTCCTGCCACTCTAGGACTACAACCTCCAGCTTCTACAGCCTTGGCTTCTTCCTTGGCCCAGCATTTAAAACACACTTCATTTCTCCATTAGTTTCCCTGCCAGATTACTAGTCATCTTGATCCCTCCACGCACATTTACTACGAAATCTCTATAGAAATAATATCCTAAAGGTTTTTCTTCCTACTCTTTTTACCCCCTGATTTTTTAATCTCAACTATCCTTTTATGGACCTTAACATACATAATTTAGTAGAGTATTAGAACATTGGCCTCAAACCTACAAGAACAAAAGTTACCCTGTTAAAAGGTCACTTGCTTTTATTTATGCATGATGTATTATATAAGTATATTCAGTTTTGCTGGAAAATGGATGAGGAGTTATTTGCCGAGGCTTTCCTACTTTGCTGATTATGAATGTGTCTACGGAGGGCACGTTCTACGAGGAGAACTTAATTTATTTATGAATTAGTTGACTAATAAAATGAACTTGCARGGGAAGTGCATCACTTCTGGAAAAGTGTCAGATTTTAGAGGGCATATTAGAATTATACTGGTCATTTGTTGAAGACATTTGCTTTAAATTGCTGCCTGGGTTACCACTAGACAAATTACGAAAAACGTGCCCATTCTTAGCAAGAGATATTTCGCTCTGCATCTCTAAACTGGGAAATCAGTCTCGAGCTGGACTAACTCTGCCTCTCCTCTCCAGACCAGAACASCCAAGATATCAATACTACTTATCTTCACAATAAAAGCAAGTARAAGACAAATTGGGGCTTGCAAAGAGGTGGGAGGTCTTCTAAATTATCTTGCTGTGCTGGAAAAGCAGGTGCTGAGATGCCACCGTGTGCATGGCCAGATTATGCAGGATTATGACTCTAGCCAGAGAAATGCCAAAGCTGGAGAGGATCTACCATGGATTCCAAAGATATCCCAAGTCAATACTGGAGATCAGGTACCAAGGACTCCAAAGATCATCCCATGTTAATATTGGAGATCAGGTACCAAGGATTCCCAAGATCATTCCAAGTCAATATTTGATTCTCTCTCTGCACTTTTCACCTGGGAAGAATCCCTGTCTTTCAGCATTGGTACACACCTCAGTTCACATTTTAAGCCCCTCTACAGTATCTTTGATACTGAAGACACAGGAAGAATATTTAAGGAATGAGAATCTACTCTACACCCACCATCAAAAAAGGTAATTATACAAAATTTTCCAAAACTTTGGCCATCAGCTGAAAAACAGATCCCACAAAGGCAATGATCTTGGGAGACCAAATTATATCTGCAATATTCTATCTTTCATCCCATCCTTCATTCTTCGTAACTATAGGAGAGACAGAAAAAGCAAGTGCATGTCTTTACAAGACAGATAATTGTCTATGCCCATGTAAACTATACCTCAAAGAACACCAGATTGGCAACCCTCAGCTATTCCGAACCTTTTTACGTGCGAAGCCATTCTCTAGGTGCCCAAAAGCCAGCTATAATTTTAAATCTTGAGCTATATTTTATCCATTTCAGAGGTTCTAAAAGCTTTTCACATGTACAAAACTGCAGCAGTTGGGTGCACCGAGAAACATACAGGCTGCGAGTACGGGCAAATCATGACGAACTGCAATGAAAGCGTCTGAGTATGCAAAGCCTTCAGCTTCTGGAGAGCAATATTTTTAGATGAAGGTCTGAGGAATTGTTCTAGAATTCAGGGCTAGACAGTCAGGGTGACAGAAGGGGAAAATGTCAATGAGAGAGGCTACAAATAACTTATGGGGTTGCGAATGCCCAAATGTGATACTTTCCAAGCAGGCAAATTTGCAGTCTGCATCTGTTCAAGGGTTTCCACTGAAGATGGGAAAAATCATCTCTCTGTACACAAGATACCTAGTGCATAAAAAAGGCACAGGGAAGTCATTTCAGCAAAATTAAAGCAAGTGTAAAAACCGATAAAACATCATCGAGGGCTTTCAGCTTTCTGTCTGTTCTGGGAGATAAAAAATAGAAATTTGAGGGAAATAACGCTCAACTCCTCCCTRTAAGACAGGATTACTTACTGTAAGAAGTTACATTTTTCTTGTTTCCAAAATGCTCCCCAGCAAGGACACAGCTCTTGCAGGCTTTTGCCTGGACTCTCCTCACCTGCCTTCACTCACTCATTTCCTTCAAGGCCTGAAAACCGGTTTCCCTTCAGGACTGGTTTCCCTTTAAGGCCAGAGAGACCTTCTAACGAAAACTACAGAGCGCAACACAGTGCCAAGTCTACAAGCTAATTTCTAATTCTGAAGCGTTCAGTAGGGCAAACTGAACATTTATGGCCCTTYTACTTTTCAGAGGACAGGAAGAAGCACCATTAGGTCGGCTATATCGAGGTGGACGAACACAACCTGTGCAGATGCACCGGGAAAGGCCAGGACAAAGGACAGTCGGAAAGGCGAGCTAGAGCTTTGGGAAGGAACGCAGCGCTTCGGGACGCTTTCATTTCTGAGGAAAGCCCTTCCTTCTGCGGATGCATCTTTCCCGAGACGCCAAGCTCCAGGTTTGAAAGGCAGGGCTGCTTTATGCAGTGCATAACAAACGCTGGGGCACGAGTGGGTGCAGTTGTAGCTGGCAACCCCTGCACAGCTCACGAGGCAACTTGACTTTCCGCTGCCCCCCTTCCCCAAATGCAGCGTCTTTCGCTATCCCTGTGCGCTCCACTGAAAGGGGCTCTGCTATTCCTGAATTAAGCTCCCTCAGCACGACACAGGAGGAGTGCGAGCTAGTTAATGGACTGTTAGCAAACAGCAATTTTGAAAGCTGTCTTAGAAATGTGTTATTCAGCATGGAAAAAACGAGGCAAGTCTAATTTTATTATTTACTGGTTTGCAGGCAGTAGTAAAGAAGGATAAGGAGGCTAAGTGTTTCACTGAGAAATGAATTAAATGGAAGCCCTTTGGGACACCGATACCATGTGGCTCACCAAGGAGATACAGACCCACAGGCAATCCCACTTTTGTGGCCAAAACACCTTCCATCTAACCCAACYGTTCTGGTTTCAGGCCCTACAAAAGCAGACAGCGTTCGGCGCCCAAAAAGGGGACATTTCAAATAAAAACACCCAAACCTGGGCTTGCCTGCCCAGCTTATTCATGCTTTGAGGGCCCACAAGCACCCTGTTGAGCCCAGGACCAAGAAGTCTTCATGTCCACCCAAGCTCAGCAGCATCAATGGCTTAGGGAACATATACTCGCAGTCCTCTCTACTGGGTGGTTTCCAAGGAGAGGGTTTTTCAAGAAGTACTAAACCCAAATGCAAAGCTATCTGCTACTTCWGCTTGGGATTCGCTCTTCTTCGCTTCTCCTGAGAGCTGCAGGTGGGCATTCCAGCCAAGAGCACATGGGGACTCGCACAAGGCATCGCCATCCTGACGGAGCCCAACAGAAGTGTTAGAAATGCATCAATGTCCTACATCTGTCTTCCTTCCCCGTGAATGAGACACCACATACGAGTGTGCAGTGGCTCTCCAGCCCGAGACAGGCTTTGCAGGGGTTGTTTGAAGCTCTCTATTCCCCTTCTGTCTAGAGAGAGAAGTTGGGCGTGTGTATTAATCCATCTGTATTCATGGGAGAGGTTGACAAGCCATCTAGATCACGCTAGACTATAGCTAGAGATACATCTCAGGCTGCAAAAGCAATAAGCAAACCTGCAAGAACTGCTGCAGCAGCATTTGAGCAGAGCCCTTTGATGCCCGTCAGAAGTGTTGCTTAATGCATCCACAAAGGCGAATATTCTTCCTTGGAAGCGTGTTTGACAGCAGAGAGCTTCTGGAAAACTAATTTGCACCTWGGTATTTCATGCACAAGGTGAGCTCAGTGAACCCTCTTCTTGCATGCCGGTGACAGCCACACAGGGCTCTTCAGGAGGCAGGAGCACACAGCAAAACCAGGAAGGATGGCTCCGTATGGAGGGATGATTGGAAGCCACCCTAGAGCAATCCCCACTTTGTTATTAGGCTGAAAAAAGCCTCGTGTGGACACCAAAGAGGTGCCACTACAACTGCAGCCAGGACAGAAACCCCACTCTGTTCCTTAAGTCTGATTCTTGAAATCATTGAAACCTGCCAAGCAGCATGAAAGCAGCCAGGAAGGGCCCAGCAGATGCACGGACTCAATCAGGGTGCACAAGCGGCCCACCTCGGAGAACCAGAATTTCTGCCTTGGTACGACTCTATCGATGGCTTTAACATCTACGGAGGTTAAGGTCAGCCAGTTCCTCCAAGAGTATCAAGGGTATCTCACAGAGAATTTCTGAAGTTTCCTCCTACCGCCACTTTTTTTGCAGAGTAACTGTACGAGTCTCTTTGCTGGCATTTAGCCTAAACATGCACAAAGGCCACGACGAGAAGGCTACGGCAACGGGATAATGTTACCGAGATGGACTGCTTCAAACATGCCACGAACTTCAGTTTCCCTTCATAAATGCAGTACGTGCTGCAAAACAATCAACTTTAATGGCTGACTAATGGATTTTAATTAAGACAGGTCAGTCTCATTTACGTTAATCTTCCTAGAGATTGGCTTTATAGTTTGGAGTAAATTCAGTTTGATGCCCTTTTGTTTCTTCATTCGCACAAGGTGGCAAGGATTGATTTGGGTTGTTGGTGGGTTTTTTTTCATCTGTACATTAGTTTGTATCTGCACGTACACAAGCAGATGTGCATTCTAGAAAGCTTCACACTAAAGTCCTGTTCATACACACTGTTATATTACTGAGGGAAAAATGCAAATAATAATAATAAAAAMCACTCCAAACTTGAAGCAGCAGGTCGGATTATACAGCAGCAAACTGACACCAGTCTCCCTCTCTCCATTTCCTTTTCCATCTCCAATTAACAAAGCAAACAGAGGTAAGAGCATAATAGCACTCTCACGCTACGCAGCCTCGAAGATCGCACGAGCTGCACACCGGCAGCTGCTGCTTTTTAATAATCCTAGCATTTTCATTATTTTAAAAGGTGTCTAAACACAAATTTGCTGCAAAGTTTGCTGTTTGTTTCGACACAGCTAAAAAATGTGTTTTGCCTAGTTGTGCYTTCATTTAACAAGCGCTAATTTCGTTTTAATTTGCACCATCTTACCTCAATCAATTTATTGGCGTGTTCACGGAAAACCTGGGCATATTCTTTCACTTCTTTTTCATTCCCATTCTTGGCAGCTTCAATCAATACCAAAAGTGGAACATTTGTTTCCAGAAAAGAATCTGATACGTGGTCCATAACAGCTTTGCGGAGCTAAAATATAAATAAACCAACGAGTTATTTTGCACTAGTCTTCCAACATTATTTCCCTTTCACTGTATCAACATGCAAAGCAAAAACTGCTCCCTCGCTGATCCTTTTTGCTTTGTGTGACCAAGGCTTTCCCCCCACTAAGTCTTGTCTATACAGTTCTTGCTTCAATTTAAATTAAATCTCCTTAAAAAAATGGATTAGTTACGTGAGTGCAAGTCACCAGTTTGGCCACAAATATTGATTTAGCAGCTCATATCGGTTTTGTCTGAGTAAATTTGCTGCATTCTCTCAGCTGATTAAATAACATGCTGATTTAACTTGTTTTATTTTTCTGCTAGAATGAAACCATTTTTGAACAAACTCGATGCCACATTTACTTGTGAAGGGGAATCTGTTGCTTAAAAATCAAGAAAATGAATGTTACGTAAGGACTGTATCCTATGGATCTTGTATTTTAAAAAAAAGTGGCTCTCTGAAATGAAGACCAGCACAATTATAAAACATAACCAACTACATTTAAACTCCATGAAATTTATTCCCTTCCCCTTCATGTGGTTCATGGAGGGTTCACACTTCCATCCCATGTGAACCAGGCGAGCATTTAATTCCCTAAATAAAAGCAGGCAAGACCACTGCCAACTGGAAACAAATCAACAGTGAATGGATCTCCGAGGGGGAATAGGTGCACAAATGCATTCATTTGTCTTGACAAGGATTAACTTTAAGCATTAACTACCTGTCTGCGCAGGTCTCTGGTCTTTTTGGTCATTTTATCAATTGCAGAGTTTAGGGCATCACTTCTTTCTTTGCGTCCAGCCTGGAAAACAAGAGACAGAGAGGGGTAAACAGTGTGTTCAGGGTCCCAAAGGAAAACCGATGTTATTCACTTCAACTATGTTTATGTCCCACAAACAATGCTGCTGAAGGAAAAGGGGGTCCAGGAAGCAGGAACGACTTCTCTCTTCATAAACAGACATTGAGCCCAAAATGTTGCAGATCTGTGACAATTTGGGAGCACCAGATAAAGCAATCATGTTCCCTACAGCTTCGCTGGGAGCTTTCTCTTTGCATTCCTCACTTAGGATGCTCCGAAGTCTCTGGAGTTCTACAGACTAGTGAAGATCTGTCACCTCCCTAATCAAGTAATTGGATTCCCAGCACAGAGGGCAACGGAAAACCGCCTGGATCGAGAAAGCGAAGCGGGTTCCAGCTCCACCAGCCGTGTCAGCAGACCCCGAGCTGCTCTGCTTTCCACTCCACGCTCCAAAAAGCAGAGCGCAAGTCTCTGAATCAAGTGGAAATTGCTGCTACTTGTTTGGTCGAACAGTTTGTTGTCCCCGTGCTTGGTAGACATGGGGAGGAAAAATAAAAAGGCACAAACACAAGCCCATTTGGGCTGGCGGGCACTGGTGCAGACTGCGCCGAGGACAATCTCTTCCCCTCCTCCCCAGCTGCAGTCGCGCCAGCRCCGCTGGGTTCTGGCCTTTTTGCACCCGTTTAAGCAAACAGGAGGCTCCTTGCGGGAGGGAAGTCGCCTCGATCGCTAACGTCTGCCAGCCCCACCGGGCAAACCGAGAGGCTGCTCGGGGACAGAAATCCCCAATTCCAGCGCCTGGGGCTTTCCAATGTTCGCAGTGTTTTTACCTATCGCAGTGTGATCATTTTAATGAAACTTCAGCACTCCCCTGCACCTTTTTGTTTCCCGGGAATACGGTTGGGTACCAGACATGTATTCACCTCAGGCAGGATGCCAGCCATTCAGCTGTTCCAAGAAGTGCCATTTCCCTTCTCCCCGGGTGCACCTGCATTACCATTTTAATGTGAAACAGGAGTGGGTTTTTTGAAGCACATCTAGCAATCACTTCCACTTGGCTGTCCTGCAGCTCGCAGCACAAAGCAGGCTCAGGACACGTGAATTGATACCTTTCATCTACTAATGGATGTTCAGGCCACAGGAGCAGAGCACAGCTACCCCCAAGGGTAATAGGCAGGATCGTTAAGGGCTAATTACACCCTGGAAGCCCCCCTTTGGTTAGCTGGTGGGACCTGGTGGTCCTTCATGCCAATGAGCAGTACAGCCTTTGGCTGTTGAGCCAGGTAAAAATATGTGAGGATCCTCCTAGACCACAACCACTTTGTGTCTAAGCCCCATGAATTTCACCCACCTACAAATGTTGGAGACAGTTTCTCTTCAATATAATAAATCATTTTTAAAGGCTTAAAAGTGTCACCAAACCACACCTGCGTAATCTGTTGCAGGAATCAATTACCCTTATTATTAAAAAAAAAAGTCCTTATTTCTAGTCCATATATCCACGGAAAAGCCAAATCTACTAATGACGCAGCAGCCTAACTATGAGCTGCTCTTATGTCCTGGATTAGAAAGACTAACAGTGAATACTAAATATTCAAACACTGTAATAGGATTTCCAGATATTCAGCACCAAACTCCGCTACCGTGGGGGGAGCTGCAAGCTTTGTACAGCCCTGGCAGCCTCACAAGATTTCATATAACCCCTTACCTGTGGCTACCGTTTTGTATTAAGACAGCACAGCTTTGTCTAGTCTCAGGGATAATAGAAATGTAGCCACAGTACAAATTTACTCCACGATTAAATAAGATCTTTCAATAAGAGGTTAGAATTGGTGTTCAAAATTGATCCCTTCCCCACCTCMTAGGATCTCTGCTCGTCCAGTATCGTTAGTATCCTGCTCAAAAGGCAGCACCAAGAGTCGCCTCCACATCCTTGCTGCTGCAGCGCTTACGGTTATCCCCACGTTTTTTCTTTCTAATGGCTTAAAGAAAGGGAAGGGGATTTGCATAAAAGGAGAGTCATTATCGCAGTCAAAAAAGCATTCCTGTTGTAGGCCTGCCATCTGAATAGAAAGAGAGCGAAGCAAGTTTTCCTACAGCTCCTGATGCTCAAGTCTAAGGCTGACTAATTTATAAACGCAACAAAGTGGAGAGCGGTGGTGATAAGTGAACGAATGTTATCTTAAAGCAACAAGCTCCAGCACTTGCACGTACTACCAAATAGCTACCTAGAAAGCCACATTTTTGCAGCTGGAATTCTCTTTAAAAACTCCCAAATATATCGCGGTGGAAGAATTTATCAATAAAGTCCAGTCACCGGAATGCAAATGGAGCAAATGAACACAAATGCAGAAACCTTCATCACCAAACTTGATGTTTCATGCAACCAAGCCAACCTGTGCTCACAYAGCTACCAAAGGAAACGGGGTCCCCTCAGCTGGCGCCCAGCCCTCACTATGTTCGCTGGGATGGCAGTCAGGTCACTGATCCCAAGCACAGCCAAGATTCCCTCTCCTGCAGGAGGCCCCATCGTCACGTGGAGCAAAGACGGTGGCAGGAACACGCGTCCCTCAACGCACAGCTGCCTACAAAAGACCTTTCAGAAAGGGACTTTCGCCCCAGGTAGGCTGAAAATTGCCTTGGGACAGCAAATAGTTCTGTGGCAAAGGATGGGGATTTAATAAAGGAAGAACGGACCTCATACATCAACGTGTGAGGTCGCTGCGGAGCTTCACAGGGAAGCGCTGAGATGTTCGTGCTCACCCGGAGCTCGCTGCACGATCAGTTTTCTCCTGACACCCTGGTTTCATTGTGTATCTATGAAGGGTAACGCTCCATAACCTTCCAGACTCTTTCCGTACGCTCTGCGAGGGTTGCAAACAAATCCCACCTGCAACAGTGGCGATGCACGGCGAGGAAGGCCAAGCCACCACCACCCCACAGCACCTTAGGCAGTGCCCGCACGTCAGCCCTGGTGCTTGCTGCTTGAGCAAGTCCCTCTTCCTCTGGGCAGGGCTGCCAAGCCGGTGGCTTAGGTTCTGCTGAGGAAGACCCTGGAGAGCAAGGCTCTCTGCTCGCCCTTGCCAGAGGGACCTGGGAGTCCTGGTTGACAACAAGCTAACTATGAGCAGCAGGGCCCCCGTGGCCGAGGAGGCCAGTGGACTCCTGGCTGCATAASGAGGATGTTGCCAGTAGGTCAAGGGAGCGGATCCTGTCCCTCTACTCAGCTCTGGGGAGGCCAAACCTGGAGCACTGGSGGCAGATCTGGGCTCCCCAGGACAAGAGGGACGTGGAGCTTCTAGAGAGGGGCCAGTGGGGGGCAACAAAGATGATTGAGGGACTGGAACATCTCTCATACGAGGAGAGACTGCGTGAGTTGGGCCTGTTTAGCCTGGAGAAGAGAAGGTTGAGAGGGGATCTGATCAATATGTATAAGTACCTGAAGGGGGAATGTAAGGAGGAAGGGGCCAAGCTCTTCTCTGTGATGGCCAGTGACAGGACAAGGGGAAATGARTATAAATTGAAACCCAGGCAGCTCCATCTCCATGTGAGGAGGAACTTCTTCACTGTGGGGGTGACAGAGCCCTGGCACAGGCTGCCCAGGGAGGCTGTGGAGGCTCTTTCTCTGGAGATCTTCCCAACCCGCCTGGATGCCGCCCTGTGCCCCGTGCTCTGGGTGTCCCTGCTGGAGCAGGGCGCTGGACCGAATGATCCCTAGAGGTCCCTTCCAACCTCAGCCATTCTGGGATTCTGTGATACTCGCAGGAGCTTTCGGCAGCTCCAGCCATTCTCCTCAGGAGGGGCCCGGGCTGTTCCCCTTGCCCAGCGCTGTGGCCCCGGCCTCCTCCTCRGCGTGCGGGTGCTGGAGAAGGCTCCAGATGGCACTGCAACATGATTTTCCCCTGCACGCAAGCAAGTTTTCAGCGTTGGAAGAAACACACCGCGGTGAGTTCCCCACGCAGCTGGGGGCTCGTCCCGCACCCACACAACTCAAAATATTAGCGGAGGGCTTCAAATYTACAGAAAGGAATCAGCGGTAGCCTTTTGGAAAGAGCTGTTATTTCACAACTAGCGCATAGAGAAAGAGGTTTCACCAAGAAAAGCATCCAGAAAGTTCCTGCTAACAGTTTCCTAAACAGGGAATGCGCCAGGAAGGTACTAAATAACTGCCCTGATGTGGTTGCAAGCCAAGGCACTCGGTGCTCCCGCCAGCAAGCAGCCTCTCCCGGGCTGGAGCCCTAGCTCCTAACCCTGCCAAACGCTGCGATCTGCAGGTGGGAGGAAACAGCCAGCAGATACCGACGCTAAAAGACAGAAGCATTCGCCCCAAATCTAAATTGAGGCTCCTGGTGATAATGTGAAGAGGTAGCACAAGATGGTGGCAACAGGTAATATTAGAGCTTTTTTTTTAATATATATTTTTATTAGTTACGCCCATGCAATGTTGTTTATAGGAGCCACAAGAATTCAAACAGACACTACAAAGCAGGATTTYGTAGCAGGAGAGCTGCCCTGATAAGCATGTTGTCAGCTGCAGCAGGCAACCAGCAACCAATGGCTTCAGATGGGTTTTTGCTCATAGGATTTTACTTTTGCCAAGTGAATACTACGAAGCAAGTCTTTACATACGTTTGTGTGATTTGTTTGCACGTGTTTCTTTCAACCTAGAGCAAATATGAACATATTTATTAGGCCAGAGCAGTTTAACTGGCAGGGTCTAATCTGCTTTATCATTAAGGCCAGCAGGATTCCTAGCACCGTCTTCTAGAGTTCACCTTCTCCATCCCTTTCCTTGCTGCTTCCTATGTCCCTTAAGTTATAGCTCTGCTCCGGAAGGGACAATCCACCTCCGAAATGACGTACTGCAATCAGGGCTGTAATTTAGCTGCAGGACAGAGAGAAGGGAGAAGCAGGCGGAAAACGAGGCCAGCTTAAACGTGACTGCCTCAAAGGGGCCAAAGTCAAGTCCCGAAAGCAGGAGGCCTTTTYCAAACCTCCCTCTGTCACAATTTGTCTTGGCCCCTCTGTTAGAAAGGGCAGTTTGTTCTTCTCATTCCAGCTCTCGAGACCATAAATGCCATCTCACTGTTGCATAATATTTTRTAATATAGAATATTGCTGCATGGTGCAGGGCGGAAATAAGAGACGGGCACTTATTCAAGGAGCTGGCAGAAGGGAGCAAATACTCCCCCAGGTCTCGTTCCCACTGGAGTCAAGGCCAGAGCAGCCTCGCCAAACAGTGCCCTGCGTGCACAAAAAAGGAAAAACATGGACAAAAATCCAGAAGAGCATTTGTTCCGGAGAGAAGGATAACTGAAGTTAAGAGGCAGGGCCAGCCCGGGGTGCGAGATGCTGCCCGAGGCCGGGTCCCCATGTCAACCTCGCGCCGAGCGGCYGGCGCACCATCGCAGCCCGGCGGGATGCCAGCAGAAGCCGTGCCCCCCTCTTCCTCGGGAGCACAGGAATGTCACTGGAATGGAGCCCGCCAAGCGCCCTGAGCCCCCCCGGGGGAAACGGCAACCTCCAGCTCTTATACTCCACCCCCCAGGAATAGAGCAGTAAGCACAAAAGCAAGTTTATTTGGGGGAATAACCCCCAGATTTCCTAGTTTCCTAACCACAGGCTGTGCGGAATCTTTCCCGGACACCTATGCAGGCTCTCCCCTTTTTTTCCAGAAATTTCTCCTGCCTTCAAGCAGGCAGCAGCCCCAGGTGCCCCACGTCGGGGTCGGCGGCGCTTCCCAGCAGCCCAGCCCCGCAAACCGGGTGCTCCGGGCTCCCCTCTGCCCCCTCCAGCCTTCCCGTTGCCTCTCCCGCAGCAAAAGCGGGCACTGGAGCCCGGGCCGCCCTGCGAACCCAATGAGCGCTCAGCGAGGGGGAGCCGGGGGCGGCCCGACCCCTTCCCGGCGGCACGGAGGACTCCGGCAGCAGCGGGGACCTTCCCGCCCCTCTTCCCCGGGGGGTCTGTGGCGTGCGGGCAGGATGCAGCAGTAGCCCGAAAGCAGCCAAGCTTCTGGAAAACCCAAACAAAAGGCACGTCAGCTGGTGACGTCAGGCCGGAGCCGGCGCCGCTGCGCGGCCGCGCCACATAAGCAAACGCCTTGGCTTGCCCTGCGAAGCTTCCCGGCGAACGCCGCTCCGGGAGCCGCGAGCCGCCCCGCTGCCAGCAACAAGTCCGGCGGGGAGGGCGGCAGCGCGGCGCGCTCGGAGCGCGGCGGCGGCAGCGGGCGCCACGGAGCAGGGCGGCCGGCGCGGCAGCGCGCTCCGAGGGGACGCGCGCAGAGCGCGGGGCTCACAGGATCCGCTCGGTGCTCGGCGGCCGGGGACACSGCCGGGGACACGGCGGCCCGGCACTTTCCCGGAGGCTGCCGCGCACCCGAGCCCGGTGTGGACTCGCCGCGTTGCGTCGGACGCTACGACTGAATGCACCCTCCAATGTGCTCTAAAGAATGGGTAAGTTTGCGCGTTTCTCCCTCTCTCGGCTCACGAACCAACCGCTCGGCTTGAAAGCAGCCAGTAGCTGCTAAGGCARATTTTTTTTTCCTCTCCGAGACGAACCTTATGCGAAAGGTTTTAAGGTTTTCGGGTTGCGAGCCCGTAATCCTCCGTACCAGCGCTAGTGACTCGCTCCGAATCACAATATCCAAGCAGTCAGTCGGTGCTTAGCGTAAAGTTGTCTCTTGCTTTTAGCCTTAGCTTGTCAGAAATGCATGGAAATGTTTTCTGCAGTGCAATCGTCCATCGTGATGTTCAAAGTGTACTGATAAGGATATCCTATCTTGTTGTTTCCTTAAATTATATTCTGCAGGCTTACATTTCGAGTGGCCATTAGGGGCTCGTATGCTGGCAGCACTATATGCAATGAGTATGGTTTTAAAAATGCTGCCTGCCTTGGGCATGGCTTGTCCACCAAAATGTCGCTGTGAGAAGCTGCTCTTTTACTGTGACTCTCAGGGGTTTCACTCAGTGCCAAACACCACTGAAAAGGGCTCTCTAGGTTTGTCATTGAGGCACAATTATATTACTGAACTTGAGAGGGATCAATTTGCGAGCTTCAGTCAACTGACTTGGCTTCACTTAGATCATAATCAAATTTCTACAGTCAGAGAAGATTCTTTTCAAGGACTGTATAAACTTAAGGAATTAGTCTTAAGTTCCAACAAAATCTTTCATTTGCCCAACACCACTTTTAGCCAGCTGCTTAACCTGCAAAATTTGGACCTCTCTTTTAATCAGTTGTCCTCCCTGCACCCGGAGTTGTTCTATGGCCTTCGCAAACTACAAACCTTGCATTTGCGTTCCAACTCCCTGCGGACTATCCCGGTCCGCCTGTTCTGGGACTGCCGTAGCTTGGAGTTCCTGGACCTGAGCACAAACCGCTTGCGGAGTTTGGCTCGCAACGGCTTTGCGGGATTAATCAAGCTGCGGGAGCTGCACCTGGAGCACAACCAGCTGACCAAGATTAATTTTGCTCATTTCCTTCGCCTGAGCAGCCTGCAGACGCTCTTCCTACAGGGCAACAAAATCAGCAACCTGACATGCGGGATGGAGTGGACCTGGGGCACCTTAGAAAAGCTCGACTTGACGGCGAACGAGATCAAAGCCATCGATGCGACSGTTTTTGAGACCATGCCCAACCTGAAAACACTCCTCATGGACAACAACAAGCTGACCACGCTGGAGCCCAAGACGCTGAGCTCGCTCCCGTCACTGGCCATGGTGGGCCTCTCGGGCAACCTGTGGGACTGCAGCGGCAAGATCTGCGCGCTGGCCGCCTGGCTGAGCGCCTTCCAGGGCCGCTGGGAGCACGCGGTGCTCTGCCACAGCCCGCAGCAGGCGCAGGGCGAGGACATCCTCGACGCCGTCCACGGCTTCCAGCTCTGCCGCAACGCGTCGGGCGCCGCCACGGAGGCGCCGCCGGCGGCGCCGTCCCCGTCCCGCGCACCCACCCCGGAGCCGGCGCCGCGCGGCAGCTCGTCCCGCTCGCCCGCGCCTGACGAGGAGGCGCCCACCACGGCGGGCACGGCGGTCACCAGCGCAGAGCCCTTCCCCGAGCCCAGCAACGCCGTCTTCACCCAGCGGGTCATCACAGGGACAATGGCTTTACTGTTTGCTTTCTTTTTTATCATTTTTATAGTGTTCATCTCCAGGAAGTGCTGCCCCCCCACGCTGCGAAGAATCAGGCAGTGCTCAATGATTCAAAACCACCGGCAACTGCGCTCCCAAACGCGGCTGCACATGGCCAGCATGGCAGACCAGGGGCCGTACAACGAGTACGAACCCACCCACGAAGGACCCTTCATCATTATCAACGGCTACGGACAATGCAAGTGCCAGCAGCTGCCCTACAAGGAATGTGAGGTATAATCCGGAGCGGCTGCCGTGGATTCTGAGCGGAGCAGCAACCCGCTCCCCCCACAGAGGGACCTACAGCAGAGCCTGGTTTTTACAAACGTTGACATAAAGCTTAATTTTCCAAGCCGACTTAAGGGAAACATTGTTTATGGAGTGGTGCCGTATTTTTAAGTTTTTTTTTTTAAAGAAATAAACCGAATCCATACTATTTTCAGTGTTTAAGAGGGGAAAAAAAAAGAAAAAACAAAAACCAAGCAATGATTACATTAAATTTGCACTCCTGCTGTTTAAAAGTCTAAAGAGATGCTCACCTTAACCTGTAAAATGTTTCATGTTATGTAATTATATGACTGTGTGTAAACATTTATATGGAAATCTCCCCATTCTACTTTTCCTAAGGGACACGGGCTAAGGAAAGGCTGTCAGGTGGCTGTGCCGAGGGCTGTGCGGGAACAGCCGCTGCGCTTGTTCCGCATCCATCTGCCCCCGATCCCAAGCGTTCCTAGCAGCTCCGTTTGCTTTCAAGGCAGAGCTGGGGGCTGCTTTTCCAGCTGGGAGAAGGGGCTCCGGGGCAAAAGGGGGGGCTGTGAGAAGCAAGCAAGGTGCAGGGAAGGGATGCAAAGCGCAGGCAGAGCGGGGAAATGCCCTTAGATACGTGGTCCTACCTCCGTGACCATAGTTTGGCTTGCTTAAATATTGCCCAAAAGAGAAAAGAAAAAACCCCAGAGGAGGGAGCAGTTTGCACTGTCACGGATCGGGGAGGCCAACTGGCCTCCTGCAGAGCTTATTCCCCCAGGGAAACTCAGCGTGATCCGTGTGAAACATCCGCGGCGCTCAGCTCCGCGCGGCGCCCRCCTTGACTCGCTGCCCCCAAACTAGGCTGGGGCCAACATTATTTCACCACCTTCTCACGTGTAAATACCCTGAACACCCATCAAGGTTGGTTTTTTTCCCCCTTATTAAAAGCAAATATCAATTGCGGGGTTAAAAAGCCGAGAGGAGGAAGGAAGAAGCCTCTCTTTGTCCCCCCTGGCAGCCCTCCCTTCCGCCCTTCCCGGCGCTGGCCCCCCTGCTCTGCCGGGAGGCCGGCGGCTCCAGCGCGGGAGCAGCTCCCGCTGCTTCCCAGCCCCGGGAACGCCGCAAACCTTCCGCGGGCCTCGCCCGAAGGGAACGCACCAGAACCAACTTATAAAGCAGGTCACTGAACAAACGTCCTGCTTTCCAACACGGGACAGAATCTGAGCTAGCACGCTGTTTAAAAAAAAAATATATATATATATATATAAAAATATATATATATTCCTCCCCCTCGCTCTTAAGGAGCGATTCGATTTCTTTACCTAGAAGTACCACATTGCTATTTATACTATATTATGAAATTATATGTAAATATTTGCAGATCTATGCAGAGACGGTGGCACTAAGATGCCACGGGGGTGGGGGGGCCGCAGAGGATCGCATTATTTTTAAGTCAACTGTTCAAGTGTTGGAAACAGTCGAACCAAAGTCAAAAGGACCAGAGGGATGGATTTGATTTTTATACCTATATATAGAGCTGTACATGTATGTATATTTAAAAAAAAAAAAAAACGTGTCGTGTCAAATGCTGCAGTGTTCAACTATTACCAGCACACGCCGACGGAGAAAGGAAATTCCTCACAGTGTTGACATACCTTGAGCAAATCAGTAATTACCGTATGCTAATTATGTGTTGTACCAAACTCTTCGGCAAACTTTCCAAACAGAAAAACCACTGCATAAAAAAAAAAATTTGCTCTTTCACTCTGCTTTTATATATCTGTATTACCACTTTGTGAGGTATTTAGGATGCAACTATACAGCAGTTTGATGTTTGATTGTGAAACGAACTCATCCGGGACAATTATGGTGAGATAAGTGTGGCTTGGGTTCCCATTTTACATAAAGGGTTTTCAATATCTGCTTTTGAGGATATTAATTGTGCTCATCATCATTCTGCTTTTCCACCAGAGTGCCCTTATGCAAATTAATTTGCCCTTAAAGCAAATATTTTCTTGTTTATTCCTGCCCTTCTCTACTCCAAGGGAAAGGATTCGGTCAACTTTTTCCCTAAAAATAGCTTTAGCCCCCACAGAGGTTCATGATAGGGAAAGACCTTACACTTGTTCCCCTAAGTGACAACTTACAGCTGACGACAGTGAAGTGGGCAGCGAACGGCTGCGCCGTGCAATCAAATCCCCTGGGACCATGCAAGCCAAGCCCAAGACGGGCAATATCTTTATGCAAAGAAAGGAACTGGCATCGAGCTGCTTGCAGAAAGAGCCGCTTGATGCCCCACAAGGAGGTGGGCATGAGCACTGTGGCCACTACAACCTACGCGTGCCGGGCCCTTCCCACCCCTGGCTTTGACTGGCCATGCTCCGCAGGGCTGCGGAGGGCAGAGCCATTTCGGGAAGGATTCACAGGCACCAGGGGCACATGAGCAGAGCTGAAGTTGTAGCCGAGCTCCTCAGTTCTGCTGACAGGGGCAAGCAGAGCATTTTGGCTATGAGAGGGCACAACCGAGCAACGAGAGGGGCCCCTCGTTCCGACGGTGCCTGCTCAGCACACAAGCAGCTTTATTAGCTCTTAATTACGCCCCACGAAAGTAAGGCAGATGTTCCAGCTGATGGGCAATGCTGGGTGTAACCCTCTTCTCTGCCCTGTCCCTTAATCCCAACTATAACCCACTCTACCAACCTTATCCAGGCAAATTCCATGGCTCCAGTGCCTCAGAGCAAAGGGAAAAGCAGAGGCCCGGTGTCTCTTCCCTGCAGCACCTTCACTTCCATCTGGATCTGGATTCCTTTCCATGTGGATCTGGATGAGATACCCTGGATCCAGCCCAGCAGCACCTCAATGGCTTTTCCTTCACAGGGCCACGTGGCACGTTTAGGGGGCCAGAAACCTGGCCGGAGGCCACACGCTGGCAGCAAAGACAACCCCAACTGCCCCAGAGGGACCCAGAACTGCAGCCTGAGCCACCGCGCCACACAAGGACACCACCAGGGGCTCATTCCTTTCCACACTTCCTCCGTCTTCCATTTCCAAGCACTTGCACCTCTTCCATGCCCCACAGGAATGCTGGTGCTGCTCCRTGCGGTGGTGCCGAGGCCATTTTCGCATGGAAAACAACCCAAGGTGACTTGGTCTCAACTGCCTGCATCTCAGGGCAAACACCAACACCAAGAGCTTGCTAAGGGGCTCTCCCAAAACACGAGCCAGGGCTGCTCTTGCCCCCTTTTTTGCTTTATTTTGCCCCAAAGCGGAGCTTGTGTCTGAGTTTTCACAGCCCAGCCCATAGGCCAACCCACGTGCTGCAGCTGATGCCCGYTCACCTTGCAAGGCAGGGGGCCTGTTGCTAACACGGAGCCAGGGGCTTTAAAGCAGGATTCGGTGCTAAACGCTCAGCTTGGGGTAGTCCTGAACATGCCGGAGTTAATTCCTGCGCCACTCCAATGAAAATGAAGTTGATGCGGGCTTGGATCTGCATAGCTGTTAAGATCCATCTGTTCAGACCCATGAAATCTACCCGGAAAGCGAGATTTCATCTTTCTTATGAATTTTTCCATAAAAAAAATGAGGCTTCAGAGAGGAATGCAGCATTCCTGCCCTCCAGGAGGACAACAAGGAACAACSAGCCAAAGCGAGGGGCAGTTGGGCGGCAGCTGCTTCCTCCCCACATCCTTCCTCCCTCTAAAGTCGGGGCCAGACCCAGGGCCCCAGGATGGGGCTGCTTTTTGAGGAAGCCATTTAAGGGCTGTTTCACAGCCAGACATTAAAACCACACACACGGTTTCCTTTCAGCATCACGGCGACATCAGTGAGGGAACTATTCTGCCAGCTTAGTGAGCAGAGACAGGAAAGGGAAGGCCGACGGTTGTTGTGTTTGTGTTTCAAGAGCCAATTTCTGGCGGAGGGGAGAAGGGTGTAAGTAACGGAGTAAAATGAAGTGCTGTGTACATAAATTTTGGTATTAAATCTGTGTATAGTGTAAAACCGGGTTTGCCTCTTCCTTGCTCAGAAAGGAAGGTCGCAAAGAAATGACAGGACTGAGCCCTGCGTGGTACTTTAGGGACACAGTGACAACCTGCAAGGAGCAGCTGGGGCCAGGCCCGGTGCCCCCTGTGACAACCGCAGCACTCGGTTCATCCGTCGGGTCGCAGAGCGGAGCAAGGGGGACCGTCCCCTGGGATCGGGGCACTCTGGGACACCACCCAACACAGCAAGAGGCTGAGAACCCAAAAAAGAACAAGTTCCAGGCAGCCAGGAGACGCTCATCCCCATCTGCACCAGCAGCTAAAATTAACTGCAGTAATTAAGCTTTAGCTGCATGCACTTTTTATTTTATTTTTTTGCAAAAGGCTTAGCTGAAACGTTTAGTTTGAAATGCCGCTTGGCTACCTGTTCCTCTCATCCTTCTAATACTCGGGAGAAATTCATGATAAACCCGTCTATTGGAAAACAAGAGTTTTGTTTTCATAAGGTAAGACATGTAAGCGTGTGTGGGGGGGGAAATCAGTATTCTGAAAATACGATGCAATTCCTTTAAGTTCAGATACTAAAACAGCAGTATCACTAGCAACAGAAACCAGGTAATCTCAGAGAATCCAAATAAGACACAGAGACAAATAAGACAAAGAGACAAATAACTGCACAAATGAACTGAAAACTCAATATTTGGGAAAGTGTTGATCCTCTCCTAAGYATATATAGGCTAAGGAACAAACTTCAGTCCAAGTGCTGGTTCACCATAAAATCTTGAAGTTAATATTTACTTTACTCTTACTTTAAGAGCTGTTGTGAATCCACTGCTGTCCAGTTAACACCTTCTAGTATCCTAGTATCCTAATTGCCATTAGATACTAGATATCCTAGTATCTAGTATCCTAATTGCCATTAGATACTAGGAAACCATTACCCTGTACTGTATTAAAGTACTGTCACAGGTGACATCACGGGCCATGGATTTGGGGATTTATCCCATGTATTCCATGAGGAGAGACTCTGTGCCYACCATTGAATCGTTGCCCAAATTTCCTATTTATTTTTGCCCTGAATGACTGGAGAGGCTCGGCCACTGAGGGCACTCAGCAAACACCGCGAGGATTAACAGCCACCAAAACATAATGTGAGTTTTTCACCTTTTTTCACCCAAAAGATCTACAGAATACGTATTTTTTTTCTTCTTTCTTTCTTTGCTAAAAGAAAAAGGCCAAATAGACATTCGAGGCCTCCTGAGCTGGCAGCACTCGGCAGAACAGCTGGGAGCAGAACAGGGATCCGAGGAGGTATTTAGCCAACCTTACCTAGGTCTTCTTCCCAAAATCCCACCCAAACTCTTCCAACCCAAGCACAATGCCAGTTGGAGCCATATTCTCTACTAGAGAGTTTAAGGCACTCTAATAAATTTCCCTTTTCAGCAGGAATGAAGTATTCTGTTATTTTAAATGAGGCTCAGCCAGGCTGGCCCTGTTTGTGCTCAGCCACCTCTGTTGCTCTACCTGCCACTCTGAGGCAAATCCGGACGAGCTCTTACTATTTTCCCCACTGGTAAAATCACGCCAAACACTCCCTATTCGGAACACATGCATTATGCTCTATGTCAATTTAAAAAGCAGCCTTACCTTATTAAAAAAAAAAAAAAAAAAAAAAGTTCATGCATCAAGCAGATTCTTAAATACTGAACAGGTCATAAGTCATTCCAGTCAAAAGCAATTAGTTTTCTGTATTCTAATCAGGAGATGAAATCTGAAAAGCTCCTTCTAATGGCTGCGAGTCTGCAGGCCGTGCTACCACTGAATTTTTCATTTTCAAACACAGGAGCAGCAAGGACTTCTGCTGTTTAAACACACCATCTTTTACCAAACAGAACAGCCTCCCTACATATTTAATTGGCAGAGCAGGTTTCGCTGGCCCACATGAGATTAAAGGCAGCCCTGGATGCAGGAAACACATTTCAAAGAGAAAAATCTTGCCAAGATGCTTCGCAGCTGTATGGCTACAAAATCCTCAAAATAGCCTTTAATTGGGCAAAATATTCTAGGAAAACTCACTGCAGAAAAGCAGCATCTACTTCTGTGATCGCAAATAACTAAAAACGCAGAGGACACTGAACACGAAATCCAGCCCAATCCCGCTCCAAGTATTTTATTATGATGCCCTTGCTCCTTCCTGCAACAAACTCCTAAATAATCCATCACACGCCTGAAACCTCTGCTTCAAAAGCCGTGTGTGCCGGGTAACTGGGAGCAGGAATTTGCGATTCCTCCAGCCCTGACACAACCTKAAGTTTTTAATCTTTCAGAGAGGAAAAACTGTAAAATTAATAGAGCTCTTCCTAAAGCTAATAATGACACAACCTGATAAAAAGGAGAACCTGGAAAAGGCCAGGGAATAGAAATGAGTTTTCATCACTAAGGGCATCACATGGGAGGTAGGTACGGCAAAAGCACGTCAGCAACTCCCTCTATTAATCACATTTCGGGAAGTTTTGCCAGCAACCTCAGCTAAACTTGGCTTCACTCAGAGTAAATCAAGCTCTGAGTTAGCTCCAGGAGGGATCTCTTCACTAGATGTCACGCAAAGGAACAAGTCCTTTGGAAAAACCACATCATAGGCTGCTGCCCCAGGTCAAGCTCTACACCCTTCACCCCAAGGGCAAGGAGATGGCAAAGCACAGTCTATGCAACCCTTACCATAAGGGGACATGTTTCAGCAAAGACTTGCAAGTGCTTATTGATCTCAGCTGGCCCTGAGGCAAACCATGCCCCATGAGCAGCAACATCTGCTGCGTCAAGGTCCACAGGGACTTCAGATTTGCTCCGTACTCAAAATCTTGGCTGAATAATTCAAGCTTCATGGGATCTTTCCTCTTTCCAGACAGTCCTGAAGATGAAAATACTGAGAAACTCAGCTGCACAGGTAGGACTGCAGGCTGCTTACCTTGGGGAAGCAGCAGATGGTCCTCAGCTTAAGTGGGCAACAGATGAAAAGAGATGGGAGTGCAGGCAGGGTTTGCTGCCTCCTGCCTTCCTACAGCTGCACGGAGGCCGAGCCATCTTCAGCCTTCAGATGGATCAAAAGCCACAGGCTTGAGAAGAAGAAAAACTCCTCCAGTTTATGCACCTCTCTGCAGACGAGCAGTTATCTCGGGGCCGTCCACGGGTAGCTGGGCAGCTGTGAAGCTTTGCTGTAAGGGAGCATCAGTACAGGACAGATGGCTTCTCCCTGCAATTAGCAGCCCCTCCTGAGACACCAGGAACTTCAGCAAGGTTGAGGTTGGGCTTTTCATCAGGCTAGACTGAGAGCTTTGGCAGCGGTGACACCTAACAGGGCTCCACACTCCCGGGCAGGAACAGCAGGTACCTCTGACAAGCTGCTACAAGGAGCAGTGACAGGTCACTTGTAGAAGAAGGTTCTATATTCCACAGATCAGATTTTGAACTCCAGGTGTTTCTGCAGGGTCTTACTGTTGATGTCTCCATGCAGTTTAAAATAYRGAGGCAATRGGTACAAGYTGAAACCCAGGCAGTTCCATCTCCACGTGAGGAAGAGCTTCTTAACTGTGAAGGTGCCAGAGCCCTGGCACAGGCTGCCCAGGGAGGCTRRGGAGGCTCCTGCTCRGGAGATCTCCCAAATCCACCYGGCTGCGACCAGGTGCCCTGTGCTCTGGGTGTCCCTGCTCRAGGAGTGGGCTGGACTGGATGATCCCTAGAGGTCCCTTCCAACCTCAACCATTCTGGGATTCTGTAGGGGCTCCCATTTCTTATGGCCCAAGAACATACACAATTCTAATGCACGCCTGCTGTATCAAGGGTACCCAGTGAGTATTGGGTTTGGGCACTAAAAAGCTATTGAGACAGCTGCCTGGCAGCCTCTGGAATGCTCTCCTGGCTGGATACGTGGAATCCTCATCCAGGCTGTCCACAGTGGAACCCAGCAGCGCAGTCAGGGCTTGATGCAGGTCGGACACCGACAGCTCCCACGCTGCAATCCGCACATCCTGCCGGCCAGCCCCATTCCACACRCTGGTTTCTCATGTTCCGACATGAGAAACTTTTTCCCCCTTTATATAATGGAGTTATAAATGGGAAAGACCTATTTTGACCAATATCTGTGATCAAAAACATTCTACTGCCTTATTTTCACTGATGTCTATTACCAAAAACATTCTAGTGACTTTGAGACAGGTATTTCTCAAGCTACTTGAAGCCTTTTCACTAGTGATCCTCAGCCTCTTCCTCACGCACGAGCTGTGATTTGCAGCTTTCGGCTTGGGCAGGGTCTCTTTCCTAACAGAAATAGGGAATCAAAAGAGCACGAGTTTCTCCTCTTCCAAATTTCACATTCTTTTGCCTTTAATGGCAGCTCTCCAAAACGTCCAGGGCTATTCCAGCCTCAGCCACATTCCTATTGCCACAGGAATGGCTCTGGAATTGCCACCCAATCTCTCAGTAAATGCTGGGTCTGCTTTGCAACCACCGACCTTCTTGATGACYATCAGACCAAGGCCACTTGAAGGGCTAATTTTCAAGCTCAGGCCATACAGGGATTCACTTACTAAAGGGATCCAGTTATTTATTACTTAAATACACACACACACACACACGAGACCTTTGCTGCTCTAAGTGCATGGGGAACTGGCCATTTGCTTCAGAGACCTTCATGGGCCCCAGTAAATGGTCTGGGCTGGTCTTCCTTAAGACAGTACTGGGATATAATCATTAAAACTGCACAATATCCAGCCTCTCTCCAGCAAGAGATATAAAACATACTACAAAACTGGAAGTTTTTAATATACATACATATTTATATAAAACATACCCTACATCTGACTCTAGTTTTCACTACAAGTTAAGTTAAACCAAGTTAAAATAACCCCCATGAGCCCCACGTTAACCCAGCACTGAAAAGCCCCGGCAGTATGGGAGCTGCTGACACAAGTCTCCTYCTCAGCACGCAGCTCCCCTTGCCGCTTCGCGCCGACGAGGGCCGCGCCGCATCCGTGCTGAKGGCCAGGCAAGCAGGAGAGCCCTGGTGCAAACCCTGCTCCAAAGGCCGCCCCGAGGAGCTCGGCAGGGCCAGCACAACCTCCTGGCCACACATCCAGCTGCTTCCTCACAAAGCAAATGGTGACCYACAACCAGCCAGAGATGGATACAGGTCAATTGGCCTCGTTGCCCAGAGTTGTTGGGAGCAGTGGCCAGGAAGGGGGGATGTCTCCAGGCCTGGAGTGAGGGGGACAGGGTGCAATGTTGGCTGCGCGCGAGCCAGCTGCTCGGGCTGCTGAGCAACGCGCTCTCAGAGCCTCTTATTTATGCTTAATTCTCCCCTTTTATGCCTAATTGTCCCCTTTTATGCTAACTGGGCTCCTAATCTAAAGCCCATCTCAAGTTTTTTCTCTGCAAATTACACGAACAAACAGAGCCATCCAGAAACAAGCCGTGCACGTCACCAGCTTCAACCTGCAACCACTGCAAAAGCCCTGAAATGCTGCATGCTGCCCATGCAGGCCAGCACGACTGCAACGGGAACAGCACAAACCCCTGCAAAACTCCAATTAAAAAGCATGAGCCAAGAGAGCACATGCCCTTTCCAAGAGGAAGGCAGCGCATTAGGAATCTGGGAAGGAAGCCACCGACCTCCTGGCAAGGCAGCCTGGAGAAGCAGATAATAAAACAAGCCCAGCAATACAGCCGTAAGGCATTAAAAGCGAGAATTAATGCGGCCTTTGTTCATTATTAGAAATATAAATAGCTCTTGTTTGGGACGCTTGGGGCCTATCGGAAGGGATGCGGCTGCTCRAACCTGCAGCCCAGTGAAGGAAACGGTATATGAAGTTGTCTCCAAGGGCAAGGAAAAGGTTTGACCAACAGGAAGGGGCGCCAAGGGCAGAGAGCAGCACCTCTGCCTCACGTGCACCGTTTTTCTTGACTGATTTCAACTATTTTTGGTAGGTTGCGCCAACCAGGGCTTGGGCACTGCTGGGGTTTGGTCACCTCGGTGTTTCTAGCAGCTCCTTTGACCCGCAGCAGCAGCAAAAGCTGCTCCCTGATGAGAGCAGAGGCTGAGCGAGCACTGCAGGTGACGGTCCCGCCGTCAGGCTTTACGGCGACCCTCTCCGGCCGTTATTTACTGAGCTAACTAATTAGCCAGCCACTGTTGCAGATAATGAGGAAGCGTTAGAGCGTTTTGAGGCCGAGTCTGAGCTCGGCACATCTAAAGCGGCCGCCCTTCTGTGCGGGAAAAGGGCTGTGSATGGGAATAAGCCACTCAGGAGCTGCCTGCGCACACAAAGGGAGCAGCAAGGGAGCATCATTTGCAAAATAAGTGTTCAAAAAGGGAAGAAAAGGGCAGGATGGGAGGCAGAGAACCTTCGTTTTTTAGCCTGTCATGCGCTGCCAGTACAGAAACCTAGTGCTGCATATAGAAATGTGAATATAAAATGTTCTCAAGGTGACAGTCCTCTGAAGCCCAGTTCATTCAGTTTTGCATCAAAAAAAAAACAGTTTTAACTGAACAGGAGGCTGAGCAGAGCCTCRTATCAAGCAGCCTTTCCCACTGCATACGCAGTACTCCGGAAGCAGGGAATACAGTCAAAGCCATAGAGCAAGGCTACAGAATACRTAAAATAATCTATTAAATATATAAATACAGAATAATCCACTCMAGATTAGAGCAGACATACTGCCCGTGTACCAGCACCACCATCCTGCCCTTTTGCAAACACTTGCTTGATGTCACCTGGAGGAATCCATGAYTTAGAGCAAAAAAATCTCCTCCAAACACCCGGCAATAACAGGAGATRTTTCCTCTAGAATATTAACCCCCATAAAAGCTGGCAGGTTGCTTAACTCATTGGTGACTAGTATGAAAGCAACTGGTCTTATGCTGTCCATGAATAATGTCTTCATGATGGCACGTGAGGGCAGGATCCGGCTGTGGAGACGTCCTGCTCCACCAGCCCCGCTGCATCCCTCATCTCACCTACTTCATTTCAGGCCTGGTTTCTAAAGCTTAAGAAGCTTAAGACCAAAAACTTTGTTTTTGCTTTGTGAAGATTCTGTCCTCAACTATTAGCTCAATTTAAAAGACGCAACAAGAGCAAAATGACCATACTGAGGGCCATTTAGCAGCAAGAGGGTCAACTGATGGGGCATAAGTCAGAAGGGCTTCCAACTTTGTTTCCTTCCTTTATTTCAGTCATTTCTGCATTAAATTTTCATTTCTTGGCTTTTTTCAGTTCACTGACCTCTAGAATTGGGATTTTTTTGACTCCTGGAGAGGTGCCCGAAAACCTCATTCTGCCTCTAGGAAATTCGCAGTTTGGCATTTAAGGAGAACAGTATCAAATGCTCCAGCTGCAGTCCTGCTCTGTACTTGACATCAGAGCTCTCCTGTCACCTTCCTCCCCCTAGATGACTCAACAGGGACCGTTCCAAAGTTTGAAAGTTGTCCTCAAAGTAGAGGTTCAAAGATATAGTAGAGAACAAAGCAAGAAAGGCTCTCGAGTTGCCAGGGAAATACAAAACCATCTGTAGGATCTTGGAAGAGGCTCGAATTTGTTGGACTGTGTAGGGGCCAGGAGAAGTTGGCTGTTGAGGAGGCCAAGACCCTTTTTTAAGCATCATTTACCAGCGTTAACTTCCATATCGAAGCAGAGACCTGACAGCGAGAACAGTCGCAAATTGATACCAGGAAATAAATTCCACCATAGAAATAAACCTCAAGCACATAAATGAGAGGTGTCTGCAAGACATTAAAAGATACTTGGGTAGCTCCAGCAACCTGAGATGTTTTCCTTCTAATTGTAAGGCACGTACAAATGCAACGATGTTCRTGCATGGAGGCAGAGGGAAAAACCTAACAAATATCTGAATTCTGTTTATGATTTTAGGAGTTTATGATATTAAGCATGCTCGCTCCTCTGAGGGCTCTCTATGCACAGCCTCACGCAGCCTGGTTAGATCCTAAATTTGTCACTTTAAAAAGCAGGACATAAGCCTGCTGAGCTGGCAGGTGGGAGCGTTAGGCCAAAAATCATTGAATTTAGCGCAAAGCCAACAAAAAGCACGTTATTTCATTTTTAAGGCGTGCATCTTTTAAGAGACTAAGATACACCCCTGCCTGGCCCACRCAGGAGGCAGGAAGGCGACGGCCAGCTTAGAGGCACGTTGCTTTGCAGCTAATATTGAAGAGGTCCCTTTTCTCCCCGCCCCGGGACCTGATGCCCAGGGAAATCTCTCTCTTCTCCATTACTTTGCACCGAGAGAAGCCCCATGCATTAAGGCACCTGTGCAAGGAAGCTCTTGGCCCGAGTGCCCAGGGTTTTGCTGCTGTTTTGAATGAACCTCCCTCTGGGAGCATCACTTCAGCAGCGGCAACCTTGACTTTCCAAACAGACAATTCCCCAAGCCACGAACACCAGTCTTTTCAAAGGGTTTTCAGCAAAAGAGCTGTGACCCTGGCACACAAGCAGTTGGCTCTGCTCTCTTCTCCTCTGCCATCTATCYGTATTTCCCGCTGTTCCAAGCCTTCCCTAAGGCTTGTTCCAAGGCAAGCTTTGCAATGCAGTATCACACAGGTGCTGCACTGTGTAATATTAATCAGATAGCCATCCATTCACCAGAACTGAAAAACCGATGAGGTCAGGTTTTTGCGGATGCTGTTTTCCACAGGGTGCAGGTGAGACCAAGGAGAACGGAAAGCTCYACTGCTGCACAAGGCAGGTACTAAACTCCCAAGTTAAGATGGGTGTTGGAGGGCTTGTTCCTGCTACGGACACGCTCATCTCCCAAGCGCTTCAAGAAGTAAAGCTCCCAAATTCCAAATACGCCTGTACTCAGCCCCAAACCAGGCTTTTTACAGCCCCCAAATGCCCAGCTGCTGCCGTCTTAAATTCTAATAATATTCACTTAGCTTCATTCAAAGTACGTYGAATTATTTACTGGATGCCATCCTGTAAGCATTAACCACTTAAACTGTATTACTTCCGCAATTTGATGTTTTTAAAAGCCGTATCTTTGACRAATTGATAACGTTCTCTGGAAATCAGGGCCTGGCTTCACACAGCACTGTTGCCTTTGCCGAGCAGCCAAGGCCCCGGCAGGGAAACGCACCCTGGCTTCCCAATGGTGTCCTTCCCTCGGGCATGCAAGCAGCTCCAGCTGACGGAAATGCAACATTGGAACAGGAAAGGGCAGATTTTCCAAAGGTCGAAGGTCTGGCTGGTGCTTTTACTGGCGCAGAGATGAATACAGACCATTCGGCCCTTTGGATTCACATATATTTCCAAGAACTGCTCTAGCTCCAAAGGCTGTGCAAGAGCCCGTTCAGATGCATAGGCACCTGCTGTAAATAAGTTTAACAGTTCCGGGAAGATTTCCAGGCGGAAATTCCCAAGGGGAAGGCAGAGTTGTGGGACACTTATTAATGGCTCAGAGCCCACCTCCAGGCTGTGCAGCAGGAATAAACCCGGAGCGTAAACCCTGCACAGCGGGTTACTGCTCCCAAAAGACACTGCGGACGTGGTCACAGAACCTCGCTGCTCCTTCATTTTCAAGCACCACTGAGACACTCAAGGCAACTTGGGAAAGCGAAACAGCAAGGTCGAGTGCTGGGCAAATTGAGACTGGGGTGCAAAACCAGGAATTGAGAGGTGCTTTGGATCTCAGAGGGCAGAGATCACCGCCCAGCATCGCTGCCTRGGCGCCGCGTGCATCGTTACGATGGAGCTTAATGCTTTTGGATTCAACTGCCCCGTKCGCTTCGAAGGCACGGCTTGTAAGTCACATTAAAACATGGTACTAAAACATCAACCGCGCACACAGCCCCAGCATCTGCCAACACCCGGCCACAGGGACCGGCCCCCAGAGGCCAAACATAGGCTGCAAAGCGGAAAAATTAGCTGAAATATTCTGTGCCTGGCCAGCCGGCCCCCACGTCACCCCGCACAGATTCTCTCCGTTTGCTGCCGAGCAGCTCTGACACGATCCAGGCAGCGGCAGATCCAGGTGGAATGTTAATAGGAAGGCACTAAGATTCCCACTGAAATGGGCCCTGCCGAGTCATTTTACRTAATGTGATGTTATTATTTCCCAAGGTGGGGATTTCGGTGCACCCTCTGTGCACGGGGCACAAAGGGGCCGTCCCAAAGGGAGGGCTCTGCCTGCGGCACCGCACGCGGGGGCAGCTCCCTGCGTCTGCAGCACTGGGTTATGGGCGTGAGAAACTGCTGGGGTGCAAAACATACCGTAAAGGGAGAGCTCTTCCCACGCTCCTATGCATGCCAAATATATATATATTACAATATATATATATATATATTTTATATATATATATATATATAAAATTATAAGAGAACAGCCTTTGTGGAAAGAAACCCAACTGTCCCAATCCCTTAGGGCATTTGCATCAAGTAATAAAATGGATTTTCAAAAGCTTAAGGAAGCCTTTTTTCCAGCCTTACGTGTCAATCAGATAAGCCAGTGCAGCAAATTGATATCTCTGGCAAGTCCAACATAGTCAAACCGAGTGCAGGCTGCAAACTTGCAGCTTAGCTTCCAGCTCACGTCCTGCAGCTGCTTTTTAACCTGCTAAAGCCCCATCTCAGAACCATGATCTCCTATGTTTATTCTGTTTAACAAAGCAGATAACATCAAGCTGTTCGAGTTCTACAGTAATAACATCCGTGGAGAGTTACACCCGAAAGCACACACTGTGTCATGACTCCAAGTTTATGGGATTTGGTTACCTCTCCATTCTGTACCCGGGCTTAGAAATGCAGAAATACTTCAGCTCGACCCTCCCACTAATCTTTTTTATGCTCCTGCTTCGACTAGTTTGGATTATTTAACGGCAGTGAAAGCTACAGGCATAAACCTGAGCAGCAGAGCACAGGAAAGCAGTCAGCAAGGGCTGCTGCTGCCCTCCCCACACAGGAGGGCAGGGTAGTATTTGCTGTGTGAAGGCAAACGGGGCTACATTGGGAACATCACCTGAGCATCAAATCCTGCCACAGATAAGCCACAGTATGAGCTTTGCTGCAATTGAGGTAGTCGCTGTATTGCTTTCTAGGTAGCTGAATTCAGGACCTTGGGCTCCTCTGCTTTCACAGGGCGAGGCAGGATTGATACCTGTCGCTGGGGTTGCTYGCCAGGTCTTGCTCTGCCCTTCAGGCACCACCAACACAAAGCTCGAGCAGGACAATTGAGTCACACATTCACACTGGTGTTGGGATCAGGGAGGGAGCTGCAATGCAGGCTTCAACAGAACGCCCAATTCCTGCTTGCGGATTAGAAGCRAAGGGACCAAGTTATGAAACAGCACATGGAGTTTGTGCCATTTGGTCTGGCTACACCTCTGTTTGGAAGTGGCATGTGGTGTGTCCGATGGGGAAGGGAAGGGAATGTCCAGGAATCCAAGCCAAGCGGACGCAATTCTGTGAGGAGCTGCTGAGCCTGCACCTCCCGCTCTTCTTTTAGAGACAGAATCACGGGCTTCATCACTATGGCAGCAGACACCTGGCTCCAGAGACCCTGCAGCTCACGTCTTCGTTACTGCAGAGCCGGCTCGGATGGAAACCCCCCGGCAAGGGCCATGAGAGCCTCAACGTTGCCCCTTGGGGACACTAGCCATCGGCGGGTCCAAAGTGCTCGGGTTGGGGCTGTAAACCAYCTAAGCGTCCTTCTTTTATAGGGATCTGGAGGAAAACCACCACCCACAGCCCAACAAAAGCAGAGAAGCCAGAGGAAGGCCCTGGAACCGAAGGCATGCAGAGCTCCAAAGGAATCTGCCCAGAGGCATTCCAGCACTTCCACCTTCCCAGGGCTTCCCTCCTCCCATCTGCTCTTTGCTTTTTTAAACCCTTGGCCAAGAAATGCCTCCGATTCCAGCACTCGAACGGGATTTATGTTGCACTGCAAGCGCTGTGCAATTAACAGATTTAATGCCTGATTCATTTCCCTCTTCAAAGGCAGCTTGGAGAGAAGCACAACGGGAGATGGCTGGGCTCTGTAGCAGTGGGTATATCACACATATACATGATATAATGCAGCCCCTACCCCTGCTGCAAGTCAGCACATCCCTACTTTTCYGCTACACGTACCAAGCCTTTTCCCCTCTTTAGGGCCCTGGCTATTATTCAGTCTTTAGGTTAATCACTCCGAGTTTTTTTTCCATCTTCAGTCGGGATTTTTCACACACCACCCCCTGTTTCCGCCATAATTTATCAATTGCTTTTTCCAGCCCGTTTCACCACATTTCTAATCTCATTTTCCCAACTATGCTGTCTACAACCATAACAGAGCAGTGACTTTAAAAGCCCAACGCGCTTCACTAATTTCACAATGTGCTAAAAGAGATAACAGAGGGAAGGCCCTATTTTCATCTCAGGGCGATTACTTCAGTTGGCGTGTCGGAGCCAGCGGCACAGAGCGAGAGGAGCAGGACACGCAGCCAGGCAAAGGGAAGTCAAAGGTCTCAAGTCTTTGGCAYGGACCAACTATCAGCACAAGAAACCCAAGCCCCTCTCTCACGTGTGAGACTCGGTGTCCTCCTCTTCCCTGCTTTTCAGAAGCTTTGGGCAGGTGTTTCGTTCTCCATTATGCTAACAGGGACTCATCCRAGCCAGCAGCACGTTGGTTTGAGCCACTATCACAAATGCATCACATACTAATAAAAATGTGCTGATTAGAAACGATTTCCAGAGGACACAGCCCAATACAGTTCTACCTAACAGCATACATAATATAATAACAYAATCCTACCTAACAGCAGTGCTGAGAGCAAGCTCCTTTCCAAGCTATTCAAAGCAGCTATGTGACGTACCTAGCTCAGTCGCAGGTCATCCAGGACTTTTTCAGTGCTATTCAATTACTTTGGCCCTGTCTTTTAGTAAACAGAAATCCTCAGTTTTCTTCCCACCTGCAGTTCGGTGCACGTCAGTGTTCTCTACATTACACCAGGCTAACTCACACGTGGAGCCTCTGGACCAGTTTTGCTGCAGGTAGAGGCAGCTTTGGCCTAAAGATAATGTTTCTAAGCATAAGGGTGMGTGGCATTGCAGCACTCCTGAACAAATCCTGTCTACAGATAGCATTTCTGAGCTAAGTTTTACTTCACCCATGCTCAAAAGTTTGAACAAGTCTTCCTCTCATCCTATTTAGGCTTCTTTACCCCGTTTGACTTGCCACGGTGCTGCAATCCGGCCCCTGCTAAGCTGTTGCCTTTTCTGTGACTTGTCACCTGGTATTTATCCACTTTTCCAGTATTTTAAGCTGAAAGGCATATTCCAAAGCTTATGATATCCCAGCTCCTCTCCCAGCATAGCAAAAGCTATTCAGGTTGGAATCCCCTGTGCTAAGAATTAGGAGACAAAAGGGTAAAAGCAAAAGGTTCAATAAGGTACCACGGTGCCCTCAAATACAGAGCCTCATCTGCATGAAACTTACTCCAAATGTAGAGATACTTTGAATACATTATTTATATGAAATATAGCTTGCATAAACACTGGAAGGAAGCTGCTCCGAGTCCAATATTTATACCAAACTGCTTTCAGGATTTCTAATTAAATATTGAAGGTTTAACTTCGCACACCACCTTTGTTCCAGTGGAGGAGCAGCAGTAATTAACCTGATTGGGAAAAGCTCTGCCGTTAGCTAAAAGGCACCACGCATTTAAACTGTCTAAGCCTCAAAAGAAGTGGCARTTTTCCATAAGCCAAAGTTCCATTATTAAAAACAAAAAAAAACAAGGGAAAAATTATAATTCTACACAATTTCTACACAAAATTTAAGAGAGAAACTTAAAACCTAGTCCTGAAGAGTTACTCATTTTGATGAGTATAGTTCTGAAGAACAAAGATCAGTTTTAGGCTGAGTGTCCTGGATGATCTGAAGATGTCTGATCCTGCTTCCATGCTGGCCTTCTGCCACACTGTTCAGGACAGCACGCTAACATTCAAACTCCATTTGGAAACGGGACAAACCAGCTTCAAGGCAGCCTTGATTCCACCTTTTAGATGGTCAGAGGGAGTTCAGAACAGAAAAAGCAAAGCAAAATAAGGGGAGATACTCACGTTGCCCATGTACTCGGAAAGCAGATCCTGCAAGGCCTGTCGCACCGCATTACACTCGGCAACGATGCGTTCCCGGCGGTCATCACGTGTGCAGGATGAATCAGCCATTAAGGCTGCTCCACTAATGATGCTCTCCAGGCGCTCTTCCAGGGAAGGCCTAAAACGCTCTTCGCTGAACGTTGATGGATCCACAATAATTTGTTTCTAGCAAAATAAAGGTTTGGGAAATTAGTGACTGGACTCACAAATTACTCACTCCGAGGTCACCAGAAGACCAACGTTTACAGCAAACTCTCCATCAGGCATAGAAGAAGAGTTTTGGCACCGAGGGCAATTTTCTTGAGTAGTTTAGTAAAATGACTAAAAGGTTTCCCAACAGATTAAGTTGCTAGTCATTTCTCATGCCGCTTTGACAGCTTAAAAAAAAAAAAAAAAAGAGTCTTGGCCACAAGAAGTCTCATTACACGAATGGCAAAATCAAATGTGCCAGCATAAATAAGATTCAAAGCATGGACTTCTTCCTTAACTCTATGTCAATCTGGACATGCCTTAACTATTGAGGATGTCAAATGTAATTACTGCATCATGAAGAAAAAACAGGAAAAATAAACATCCAAAGTTAGCCCTACACAGAGCTGCTGTCCTAGTTTACCCAATCTCTCTCCATCACTATGCAACTATGAAGGGAAATATAATGGTCTTAATTTTAAAATGAAGCATCAACACAAGTGTTTAAAATAGCACAGAAGTCAATTTGTTCAAAGCTGAAAAACATCAGTTTTTAATCTCAGAAGAGTGTATTAGGAAACCCAGGTACTCGGGAGAGTTAAGGCTGAATCAGCAATCTTGAGGAGCTCCCYAGGGCCTGTAATACCAGCCACAAAAACCATATGGGAGGGTTTCCCCGAGGCTTATTTAAACAGGCTCTGCAATTTATCATGAAATAGGATTTGGCCATTTTCAAGTTTGGCRATTTGTTTAGGTTTTGGGTCCCTCTCCTCCATTTGCTTAGGTTTTGGGTCCTTCCTCTCCATTAAGGGGAGGTTGTTACTAGCTCTTTATAAAAAGAAATCCCAAACTTTTTGGAATAACATTTTTTAGTGTCACTTTATATTAATGGGAAGTTAGCTGGTGATATGCCAGAGMCACCACGGCCTTTTTCTGACAGCACAAGGAGCCTTCCTAAAGACCCAGGTAGCACATGCAGCCAATTTCAAGCAGTGTATATAGCTGTGATACCCTCCTTATTCTTGCTGGAACTTCTGGCCACAAACACGATACAGTGGCAATRTGCTTCAACTGAATGAGAAGAGGTGCAGATGAAAATAAAACTAAACTAACCATGATATTCTCTTATTACCTAGGAGTTCATTGAGAAACACTTCAGATGGGGCACAAGAAGTCAATAGTATTTTTACATTAAGGACAAAGAAGTCAAGAAACAGCACAAAGTAAGGTAGGGGATGTAGAGGCTTAAGAACAGGAAGGATAGAAAAATAGGAGACCCTTATTTAGAAAATGCTTATGTTAAAGTTTCAGAAATAAAAGATGTTTACAAATCTGAGATGCAACCAGTGGTTGGCACAGAACACTCGCTTCAAAAGTGCTCGAAATCTTCTCATTCCCAAAGACTATATTAAGCTTCCCACCTCATGTTCCTCCCAGTAGGTAGGCCGGACAATTCCAGCTACATTATTCACTTCTAATAGGTTATATCTGTAACTTGCCAGAATACATCATGAAACAATTAATTTCCTCTAAACCAAAGGTTTATACCTAAGGTAAGAGTAGAGCAACTGCCCTTTTGGAGCTAGTTTAACTTGACAACTCCCAGTCATCAAAAACTGCATCATTCCTCTACCAACACCATTTTGGAAAGGATTGAGTTTAGGAAACAAAGGCCTAAGTCACTTGGGACTTGAGTTTTCACCCAGGAAAAGAGAAAAAAAAGAATTTCTCTCTGGCAGTAATTAAAAATGTAGCTGCTACTCATAAACTGGGCGAGGAGCTGCCCCTTGCTAAGGTCAAAACTCACGTCGAAGTTGTTCAGAGCATAGGCCAGCTCTCCCCCACCACCCTGCTGCTGAGMGGCCTCGTCGGAGGCTGCGGCCTGCGCCGCGTTGGAGATGCCCGTGACCGCCTGCTGCAGCTGCTTGTAGATGAGGTCCCTGTTGGCCTTGTAGGCGGCCACGTCGGGGTGCTGCAGACAGGCCTGCGAGGCCGTGTAGAGAATGGGGACGTTCTTCTGCAGGATCCCTCGGGCCGCTGCCATTTGGTCGCGGTGACCTACGTCTTTCAGCTCCTGAGGAAAAAAAAAAAGGCAGGCGAAAAAAAAAAAAAAAAAAGCACATGAGGCCCTGGCCTGTATTTGGTCTCCCTACGTTATCTCCCCATACCTGCAGTAAAGGAGAGGCTCTTGCTTAGTAGCATCAAACCCGACTTAACCTGGAACCACATCACTACTCTTAAGGACTCAACTGATTTCAGAACCCAGCAGCTCAGAGATTTTAAAAATAATGAAATCCAAGTTTACTTCAGGTCTACAGAGCTTCAAAGGATCCCGTGTTCTCCAAACATTTTAGGTAACTTAAAGGCCAAGCTGATTTTCAACTATCAAATGAACAACTTCACTAAGTACAAGAGGCTTCCTCTGGAGACAACTGGGTTCAGGAAATCAAGGSACACACGCGACAAGTGGCACAGGATCAATCCAAGTTGTCACTGTCTCCTGTAAAACATTGAAGAGGCCTAAGATGCCTTTAAGATGCCTAGATATAAGATGCCTAGATATTCCTCCACTCATTTAGCTGGAGTGGGAGGAAGSCAATCACTAACAACCACTGGCATATTAGACTAGTGGTTCTAYTTCATAAGTGATTAATTCAATTAATTTGAGCAACTGGCACAGAGATATTTAGTTAGAAACCCACATACTGCTTCCATATAGAAGCAGTTCAGCAGAGGGAATTACCAGTAGTTTAAAAGCACTTATTGCACTGCCAACGCAACATTACAGCCATCAGATCTTGGGTACTTCACCAAGTGGCAGCCTTCTTAAAATTGCACCCTGCTCATTTTCAAAAATGAATCCGTTCAAAAAACAACAAGCAAAAAACAACTCAGCAGTTGCAATCTATACAGATCAGCAGAACAAAAGGAAGAGGGGAAAAAAATGAACTGCAGCTCTACCAAAATTACGCTATTTCAGATAAATCAGACTGCCCACACCTGTGCTTTTTGTTCAAAACTTACCTACATAGGAGTGAGTCACAACGGTGGCGCTGAACAAAACAAATTTCATGCGCAGTTTGAGATTAACCACYGGCTACCCAAACACAGCCCAGGCATCCACCAGGGAGGATGCCAAACCCTTGGCAAAAGGGCRTTTCTGTGCAGGCCTAACCTGCCGCGCTGCATCGGAGCTCGCCAAAACGCCGACAATATCATCACGAGCAGGAACTGTGCACTGTACAGCATCTCTGCATTTTGCTATATGTATGTTCTGCATAGCACTTGTGTATGAACCAGGCTGGTACTTACTCATGTCTCATTCTTTGCCTGCACCAAGAGCATACCAAAGTCTGAACCATGAGTTCTGAGATGCCCTAATGCAATTCTATGGAAGCAGCATCCCGTTAAGGCAGTAAAGCCATGTTGTTTAGTTTTATCATTTAAGTGTGCTGTATAAAATATAGCTGAATATAATCACAGAATATATCTGAAACAGCATACTATAGTTGAGCAGATTTTCTGCTTTTAGGGCGAGGTTAGTTCAACTCCTAAACACTGTCAAGTGCAACAGGACACACTCAGCAAAATGTTATTAGCAGCAATTGAACCTCAAAACAAGCAACAAGGAGTCCTAGCATGATTATCTTGAAAAATAACAACAACAACAACAAAAATATATAAAGAATAGAGAGCTGCCATAATGATACCTGCTGTCTTTTGGCTGCCATGATATTGAGTTTGTCGACTTCTGGTTTGAGGGCTTTGTACTGTATACCCAAATCCTGCTCCGTGCCAGCATTCCTTAATTTCAAGATACCTTCTTCCACCTAAAAGAGTACACAATCAYATATATTTTTTTCCAAGTAATCCAGTCTACACAGACTTAGAATAGACCTTGTAAAAGGCAGAAGCCACCTTCCCCTCTTCCCTTTTAATTTTTTCTTTTTGAAAAGATACTCTTCAAAGGTTGGTGGTACTTAAGGCTTCATTACTACTTGGCACTCACCAGCTACCATGGGCAGCCAGTTAGAGCTGTTTGAAAGGGAACAGCAGAGCCCAGAACCCTCACAGAGCTGCAGAGATGGCCACAGAGTGGGAGAGGAGGATCCCTCAAACCTCCATGCTGAGCGGGCCCAGCACACAGTGTCATTTCAGTGCCAGTTCCATATTAATCACTCATCCTCCTCTCCACAAAAGCTCCTCCAAATATTCCCCATCCCCTTTCCTTTAATTAAACACAGCTACTCATTTCTGCCCACCAGCTGTAAGCAAGCACTGATGAGCAATCCCAACTCCTCCTTGCAGCAAGCAGGTAACGCCTGCAGCTTGCACAGAGGACTGAACCTCAACGTGCTGCGAGGAGCTCAGAACAAAGCGYAGCGCTGCCCAAAGCACCGACAGCCGCAGCACAAACGCTGCCCAGTGGCCACGCCGGCCAGGAGCGCCCTGCTCTGCAAAGCAGGACGCGAAGGCCCCTGGAGAGCGGCACACATGGTTCCCCTCTCAACTCACCACTTTGAGCTGGACGAGCAGCTTGTAGACATCGGCCATGTCGGCTAGGATGAGCAGGCGGGTGACGGCGGAGAGCAGCGCGCGGGCGGCGCGCACCATGTTGCCGCGCTTCACCGACGAGCAGGGGTCGTCAGCGAACTCCCCCGAGGCGCTCTTCATCAGGTCACCTGTGTGGGACGAAGCGGGGGCACGTTCAGCACGCAGCGCCGCTCGCCCTGGCTCCCCAGGGCAGCCGGCCAGGCCGAGCCTCGAAGCACCTTGGCCTAAGCACCAAGAAGCTTCTCTCCATGCTGCATAACACCACGACATGTTCAGCAGCTGAGGGGAACCMTTGCCTGAGGCCAGAGTCAAGGAATGGGCAGCTGAAAGTGCAACAGACATAACGACAAGGGCCACAAATTCACCTGAGAATGAAACACCTCCGAACAACGACCTGGAGAGATTTCCAACTGCCTCCCTCAGAGATGGAGGGCTACAAAAAGCCCAGCTACGTAAGGTGTCACGCAGCACGCTGCATCCACGGTGATGCATGGCTGGCTAAGATACGTCAACGTCTTCTGGTTTGCGGATCAGCACCGAGGAGGAGGAGGGAATGTGACTGTCACACAGCACCAACAYGGCTGTGAGAAGCAGGGGCCACGTTATGGGCCAAGTCCACCCAGAAAGGGACGCGTTTCCCTTTCTGAACAGGATTTTACCTTCACAGCAGCAAGTCTGGGAATCCAGTTTACTGTTCAATGACTTCCATAAACTCCAGAAGCATTTGGTGAATAGAAAGCATCTAGTTTAGGAAACACTAGGTACTCAAGGCCAGAGATTGTGGGCAAGCGAAGGTGACTAGAAAGCATATCGTTTACACGCTATTTCAAGCTCAGGAGCTGCTAACCAAGATAGTTAAAAAAAAACAAAAAAAAAACCCCAACCCTTATTTCCATCTCAAGCTGCAACAAGCCATTCCGAAACAAAGCACTACTCCTTTTTTATTTTAATGAGAGCCTTTAAAAGATTCAGCAAGTTTCAGACAGCTTGTCAGTGCTAAAAGGTAGCCCGCTTYTCATAGCTAACAGAAGATTCAATTTCAAGTTCTTGCATATATATATATTTCTGCAAATTAAAGAAAACTGATTTTTAGAGTTCTTTTACAAAGCAAAAGCAACATGATACGGTTGTCCAAACTGGGTTTGAAGGTAGCAAGGGCAATAGGGGACTCTGCCCCAGCTCAGGGATACAGCTGCTGCATTTGGGGCAYGTGTTAGGAGACAGGATTGGCTCCAGCATAACCTTTTCCAACGTGACCCGGAGCTAACCAAGTTCTTTAGCCGGCAGAGCCTCAAGAGTTACAGTGCAAAAGGGTCAGACCATGACTCAGGTTATGTATCTTCACATGAACAACCCAGGCTTCCAGTACAACCTTTGATGGTCCCTAGATACTGCATGAGTAAAGAAAATAGAACAGTCAAGAAAAGAAGAGACAAGAGCAGCCATACTATGAGCCTGCCAATAAAATACTAAGGGTTCAATTAAATCTAATGGAACAAAGCCCATCTCGGAAATGCTAAGATTTTAGTCCATCAAAAGAAAACTACTGCCCCTCCAGGCTCCTCCTTGCTGTGCSCACGGGGTCTGGCAGCAGCTGCTATTAACACTCCTCCGCACCACATAAATGATGACCAGGACAAAAGAGGTTCTCTCTACACGACCCCCTTACTAGCAGGGTGTAGAGGAGTCACCCCCGGGACAGCCCAYGGGCATTCAGGACACACAGGCCCAGATGCCTTTTTTTCCCAAGGTGCAAATTTGTGCCCGTGTATCCATCACCTCCTGCCCATTAGCACCTGCCAGCCAAAAGCCCACGTACAGCCTGCTTCACTGGAGCTGCTGGAAACGCAGAGCGCCTCGAGCGTGCCAGTGCTTGCACATGCTTCCTCAGCGTTTTGGAGAGTTGTTTTTATTGATCTGACAAATATTTGGGCAGGCAYCAAGGGCGCTTGTTTTGGTTGCCTTGCCCAGCAGTGCTCCCAGTCAGTGAGGCTGCATTTCACCATTCCCTGGCCCCTAGGGAGGAGGAGAACTGGATACAGGAGGAGAACAGAGACAGAAGATACCTGTCCTTGCYAAGCTCACCTGTAGGAATGTTTCTTCTCGATCCCGGGCTTTGCTGCCAGTCCCAATGCCAAGCACAGGGCTAAGACACCAGCTTGRTTCCAAAACACTTCCCAGCAGTGTYGGGAGAGCTAAATGTTCCATGGCACAACCAAGCTCCAATATCTTGTCCTCCCTGGTGTCCCAGCCAGCCCGCCTGGCGGTGGCTCCTCAGCATCGAGCTGGGGGTGCTCTCTGCCCCTTCACCTGTGCCACTGCCACCAAGCTGAACAACTCAGACCCARTATCGACCCTGGGGAACTCCACCAGCTACCGACCTCCAACTAGACCGTGTGTCACCAGTCACAGCCCTCCGAGCTCTGCCATTCAACCAAACACCTTTTTAGTTTTCTCTGACGACCTAGGTTATCTGCTGTCCTACCCACCTTCATAATCTTTGTCTGCATTCACTCATCTCCTCAGCACAGCAGCCAAACCTCTTGCTGCTCCCAGCAGAGGCACTATGAACTCGATTTCCCTGCCTTCTGCTGCACACAGTGTGCCGGCCATCCCAAATCCTCCTGCTGCTCCACAGCCACATGGATGCTGCCCATCCAACACCGTCCTCCAGCTCGCCAAGGCGTCCAGAATTTCCTCTCCACTTTTGCTCCCAGTTGCAAAATGCAGCTGGTCGTGCTGTCACCAGTGCTGCAGAACATCCTGCATCCAAGATCCATGGTTGATCAAGCCATTAAGCCTTTGTATCCTTGAAACCAAATGGGAACCGAGACACTCGCACTGAAGCTTTTCCACCAGCCTTCCTTCCCTGCCAGCTTCTCACCGTCAGGAGACRCAGCGGTGTGTGCAGCTAGGGACAGCAGGAGGACCTGCACAGTCCAGAGGACCAAGCCCGGCTCCCCCCTCACTAGTTCCACCAAGGGCCACAGGAAGATACTCACAGTTCATCCCAGCGCCGAGAAGCAACCAGGCATCAGGAATTACAAGCCTTGAAGTCAACAGGGCCTTTGGTGGTGGTGGTTGCTGTTGTTGTTAATTTAAGCCCGCTCAGCCCCTTATGTCAATGTTTCTCTGGTCTGTCAACCAGGCTATTCCAGAATTTAGACCCATTTTCAACTAATACTTGAGCACTGTGCAATTTCGGCTACAAACAAGTAATTAATGCTAATGAGCTTTCCTTTTTTTTTTTTTTTTTTTTTTTTTCTGCAGCAACTACCATTAATACCAGTTGACTGGGTTTCACTGAAGCATGGAAAAGGCTCGTGAGGGGAAGAGGGATAAATGATTTATGAGCAACATTTACTGGTTCAAATTTTTCAGCGAGGCGGCTCCATAGGCTTTCCTTACAGGTCCTCTCCAAGCAAGTATCAAGGAAAATGATAAAACTCAGCACTAGATGTGGGGGATGGAGTGTGGATGATGGGATCAAAATCCCTGCATTCTGTTTGTTGCTATTTCTATTTAGCCTTTGCAAACCACCTAGCTCAGTAAGGGATACACAGTTCTTCCTCCTACAGCGCTGTTTTAAATACATCCACATTTTGAAGAAGTTATTGACAAATATTTGAGAAGTGTTTACATAACATTTGTAGGCAAGGGAAAAGAAAGTTTACCTTTTAGCTTAAATCGAGCTGTCAATGTTCCTTTAAGCACCTGTCCTTCTCTCTCTTTGAATCTTCTCTTGGGACAGCTGATTTCCTAGCAGGTCCCCTTGGCTAAGAGGTGTTGACACCAAACCCACCACGACAAAAACCTCCACAAGAGAGGAGCACGAGTCCTAAGAAATAACAGCTAAGGGGCATGAGGGTAGTTCTAGTTGTCCCCAAACTTCTGATTTCAAAAGCCATCAAACACACGGGTCCTACCTTGCTTGCGGACATCTTCCACCGCCGCCACCAGCTCCTCCTTGAGGAACTGACTCTCTTTGGCGATTTTGTCTCCTTTCTCCAGGAAATTCTCTGTTGCTTGTTCAACTGAAGCAGCCAGAACATGGGCCTTTTTAGAGCGCCCTCTTTTTTTATTGGAGGGGCCCTTGTTGCTAGTATTCACCAATGTTGTAACCTAGAGGCATAGTTGAAGTTCAAAAATAAATAATAAAACAAATTAGAAGTTTGTCAGCGAGCTGGACCACGCACACGTGTTTTTTCCAGACAGCACATTTGCAATGTCAGGGCTATTGCCAGTTGCAGAGACAAGAAATGCTTTAAAGTCATGACAAACAACTCATGGATATTTTTATGTCTCTTTAAACACGACTCTGCTTCTTGATTCATTAGATAAGCCTTATAAATTCAGCTAAACCGCTCAGAGATTTTTCTTTGCRGCAGCAGACCTGAAAAGTTGATGGTAAAAATTGAGACATGTTTGTGTTCTGATAAACTGCAACCTCAGTAACAGGGCAGAGCTATTTAGCACCGCTATAAAAAGAGCAATGCCAGCTTGGGATAAGCAGCCTGCTCTGCACTTTGGGCACAGGAGGTACAAAACAGGCCTGATGGGATGATTATCTACCAAAATTTAACAAGACAGCTTCTTTTCAGGCCAAAACAGGGAGTAAAGCAGCCAATGCACTAAATGCCAAGCAAAGCACTTCCCGGAGCCCAGTATTTCCATAAAAGAACCAAGCCTGAGCTCTCACAATCCTCCTGCAAGCAGTGAATATGTACAGCTTGCTTTGGGTTTAATCTGAAGCCCTGTTAGTAACAGTCACCACGGGCCAGGTGACCATCAGTTATCCTGTTGGTTCAGGACACCGGATTCACTCATCTCATCAGTGGATTCATTCTCTTCAATCCAACCAAAAAATCCCCACATGCTTCTCCGCTTCCCTTTTTAAGTGGAGGACACTGCATACAAAGCTACTTGAGAGGCACATTAAATCACACCACTGAAAAAACGACTGCTCTGGGAAGCCCAAGAACTGCTGACATAAAGGTCCTCCGAGCGGAATCCATCTTCTCRGCAGGCAGATTCGGAGCAGGAAAGGCCCCAGCGGGGAATATCGCTGCCTTTTAGCGGGGAGCACCTGCGCCTGGCAGGCCCAGTTCATCACACTCGTGCACTCCTGGTAAGGGAGCCACATCAAGGCAATTCATCCAGTCTCTGATGTTGCCAGTCACCTCATTCACAAAATTCAGGACTGCTGTCACACGCGCTTGTGCGACTTGAGGGACAAGCGGCAACCCCTAAACGTCGAGCACAATCTCCTGAGAAGGAGTTTGCTCGCTTGAATTTGCCAGTTGGAGACTTACCTTAAGAAAAGAAGTGTCCAGCCAATAACTGGCTTCAAAGTTGTGTAAAGAGACATTTGAGCGCTCAGCTGTGGGGTAGCTGGAGGGGAAAAGCTAGCCAGGTGTTTCAGAGGCCCAATCTGTGGCCTGGCAATCAAGGGGCTGTTAGAGCAGGACTTGGTCATTTCCAGCTCACATTTGGCAGGGATGGGCTGTTGCAGACAACCTGCATGTGAAAGTGTTGCTTTATTGCCTCCCGATTAACGCAACAATGTATTAGAYGTCACCAAAGGGAGCCCTGTTTATGTTTAGCCCTCCGCTAGGTGATCTCAAAGTAAACTTATGAGACGGTGCTTGCTATGAGAATGGCTCCACCGCAAGGGCTTTTGTCACYAAAACCCTAAACATTCCTGAAAGTTACAGTTTCTAAGTGACACAAATAGCTTTTGAAAGAGAAGACAAGTGAGAAGAACATTCTTTAAGATACAGGTTCCATTCTTTAAGATACAGGTGTGTGAGAAACAACCTACCAGCAAGGAAACATTAGTTCTTTCATCCACTCTGCATAAGGAAAATAGTGTGTCTTACGAGGAGCTGAGAGCACATGCTGTCTAGAGATGCTTTCAATAACACAGTTAAATAAAAAGATGTGCAAAAATGGCTTTTATACACACTTGTCACCCCTACTTTTGTAGCTTTTCTTTTTCCTTGCAGAGTTTAAGCTCTGAAAGGTCTTTAATTGAAATTACCCAAGCAGGTATTAACCCTTGTGTGCGTGTATGAAATCTTTACCTGGGTAACGAGAGGCTCAAGCAGCCTTTCCACAGCCAGCGTTCTTATCTCCAGGCTCTTGGGGTCCCATTTGAAGTTAACGTTGCCTACAGTAACAGCAGTCATTTCTAGACGAAGAATAGAAGAAGAGAGATATTATTAATAATATATTTTAATATAACTTTGTAATAAYGTATTACTTAATATAACTTTGTTTCAAGGAACTCTATTGGGCTTTGCAGGGGGGAATCCAAAGGAGGTCCCAAAGTAGGAGACACCTCCTCTCTTCACCCTGGTTCCCAGCATGGGGAAGGGACCTCACGGGTGACATGGGCACTTTGGCCACCAAGTGCAGAGGGTCCCAACTCTCCCAGGCTCCTGCTGCCCACAGGTTGGGCTGGATGAGCAGGAAGGGAACACCTGAACATCAAAACACAGGGAAAACCACTCGTTTTGTCCAAGGGGACTTGGCTGCCCCATCAGCTGTGCGCTGGGTACCGGGTCAAACATGGAGCTGGGGTCTAGCCCGAGTAACACAAACTACCAGGTTAACCCGATTCGCTTTTTGGAAGTAAAAAGGTGCAGAATAAGGTAGTGTAAGCCTCAAAGCCAGAATACTAAGCCGGTTCATTTTCAAGGACTTACATATCTATTACRCTCTCCCTTAACATTTACACAGGAGCAAAAAGCAGATTTGCATGAAGAGATCTCTTAGAAGCTGTCACGGAGCCTTTCCTCCTCATTACAGCTTGCTATTAAAACCCCCGTAGAACAGCAAAAACGATTACGGGAAAGGCTTAGCAAAATTACTAAAATAGGTCTGATTTTGAAGCCAATCGTCTGCAAAAAGATTAAAGAATTAACTAAGACAGATCTTTAGATTAACACCGTGACACTGAATAGCGTGACAAAGAAATAGGCAAATGATCAGAATCCTAATTTCAGGAGCAAACAAAAACAAACAGGATTTTAAGTACGGAAAGKCTACAGAACCAGTTTGCACTACTTCACATTTAATACACCGCAGTTTTTCCTGCTAAGGGCTGTCCTRTAAAGTCAAGATTGGGCTGGACGCTGGTTTTCTGAGCAGCAGGGTACAGGTCACCGGGGCTGGTGACCCACGATGCTCACAACACACACTCACAACGGACCATTTTATACCCGCCCRACTCAAACGGGGGCCCCAGCAGCGACGTGGCTCCCTCCTTCCCCTTAGGAAGGCAAAATAAGGGCTCGTGGGCACATGACAAGCTTGAGGGCAGCCTATGTTAGAGCTCCACATCACCTGGCTTTAATCACCAGCCCCTTCACAGAATCGTTATGGGTGCAAAAGACCTTCAAGGTCATCAAGTCCAACCGTAAACCCTGTCCCCTTGTGCCTCACACACACGTTTCTTGGACTCGCCACTTCCCTGGGCAGCCTCTTCCAAAGCTTCCCCTCTCTTTCCATGTACAACTTTTCCTAGTGTCTAACCTGAAGCTCCCCAGCGCAATTTGAGACCACTTCCTCTTGTCCCGAGACCGTCTCCCCCTGTCCACGCTTTGCTCCAGGGAGCTCTAGGGCCCGCCAGTTATTCCTATGAACTAACCCAGATGTTTCTGCCCATCCTGATGGGTCTGTCCCCTCTCCAGTGAGCTTGTGCAAAGGTCCCGAATGCACCAACCAGCCAGGGGAGCACGAAGAGCCACAGAGGGGGGAGCAGGGGAGTTTTTCTCCCCTAAACCCCCTCAACTCGCACACGCATTTGTAAGTGGTACCTGGTTTTGATATCCTCTGCAATCACTTGATTGAATACACCAAGTGGGATATGTAAGCAACTCAACCAGTGACTTGTTAATACGATCYTCACAAATCCTCTAACCTAGCTGAAAGTATCATTTTGGACTACATTGTGCCAAAAGTACCAAATTAAATGGCCAAAAGCCCATTTCACCTTGCAAAGTTTACCTTGAAAAATGTGCTTTTATAGCTAATATTGTTTGGCAGCAACAGTTTGGATATCATCTGAACACAGAATTAAATACGTGGGGTTTTTTTTGACCACATGCTTGCAGAGAATATCAAAGCCAGGTACCACTTACAAATGCACGGGGGAGCYTAGGCGGGGAAAAGGGCCCAGGGCCACCCTAAGGCCAGGCCACTTCCTCAAGCCAGGGGAGCTCTGACACTTGTCTTGCTCTTAGGACTGCTCAGGTTTTAACTTCACCGCATCCAGACGGGAACGTGGAGCAAGCCGGGTCAGAGGATTTTGCAGCAATGATCAGTTGTTCTCTCTTTGAGATCACGTAACCATCCCCCAAAAGCTTCCTGCACTGGAAGGTTTAATCGGGAGCGCTGACATTCTCCATAAGGCTGCCATCGTGGTGGCTTCAAGGGCTAGGACAATCCCGCAGCGACAGAAACAGATTTTCCACGCCACAGAACCACAGGAGCAGCACACGCTGCCGCACATGCAGTATATATATTTATATATATCTACATATCTCCATTTTTGCATGGTGGATGAGATCCCATCTGGCTTGTGGTGCCACCACAGATACTCCTGCTGGCAGAGGAACAAACGGCGAGAGCAGATGGGTGCCAAGGTGGCACCAAAGGCATCCAAGGGAAAATGCTGGGTAAAGTTTAACTTTTCACCAATGTTGTAGCCTTGAGTGCACCAGGACGTGTAGCATGAAGGGATGCTGCTGCCAGGAGTAGGTCATCCCAGTGCTCGGGATGGTGCTGCCTGCTCTAGCAGGCGTTTTTCCCACATAATGGAGTTCTATCTTGTTGGGTTCCAGTGGGTTTGCAAAAACACAAAATGCCCAGGGAAGAATCCGAGCTGAAGTCATTCCCAAAGTTCCCTTTTGCTTCCAGAAGCTTCASAGCTTCCAGCCAACTAGCAGCTCTGTAAGCCAAGAAAACCTGCTCTTCCAGGACAACCTTCTGCCTTCCACAACAAACCAGGGACCCATCAACACCTCAGGATTAACAACAAGTTCCCATTACACTTGAAACCCATTTCAGAGAGCTGCAGTCCCACTCCTCCTTCCCCTGCCAAAAACCTGCCTCAGGCTGTCACCAGCACTGCCASTCACCTGATGGGAAACTCCAAGGGCCTCTAAAGCCTGAAAACACACAAAAAACGCACCTGAAGGCACCGTTYGGGGCTGGGATTGGGATGGAGCCAGCAGCTCCCGAGCCACTGCTGTGGGATTTGTGCTTCCCTCCCAAACACACAGCATGTCTCGGATGCCCTCAAAGCACCCCACAAGCAGCATGCAAGTAACTTCAGACTATGTCATGGATGCAGCCGGATGCTTTCCTTACAGACATGTCCTGAGGAGTTCTCAGGCCCAGAAGGAGCCGTAWGCTCAGCCCTGAGCTCTACACGTCACACAAGCTGCAGCAGCACGCGCTGCTGTGCCCGGACCTGCCCTCCCAGCTCCCAGCCCACGGGCGCCCTGCGGCGACGCTGCTCAACCAGGCTGGAAGTTCAACCTGTTCCTGGGACAGGAAGTTCAACCTGTTCCGCAGCGGCCGATCCCGGTCTCCTGGGCTGGGGCCAACGGGTTTCGGCTGCGTGTGGGGGAAGAGTCAAACTGACCGTCTCCTGTGCTACAACTCGAGCCCAGCACCTCATGCTGCCGACAGCAAACTACGATTTTTCCCCTTTATCACCATCTTTAATGGCTTTGCAGCCTATTTTTCCCTCATAATATTTCTTTAAATAGCCACAGTTATTTTGCATTAAAATTCTGCCCTGKGACATGCCCCCAGATTGTCTTTTGATATTATGCAACCAGTGTATCCCGTACTCCATCCTCTAACGCACGAGTGTGGCATACAGTGAAATCCACAGCCAGACGATTCAGCTTCACCTCCAGGCAGAAGACGAAGCACAGGCAGCTCCTCCCGAGAAGGCTGCACGGCCTTCCCAACCTCAGCACCCAGCCCATCCGATGGCCAGCGGGGACACTGAATCCCGTGGAAGGACGGGAACAGACAGAGCATGAAGGCCAGACATTTAACATAGCAAGTATGGACCCTCCAAGTATTGTGGTCTGATGCTGGTTCAGGTTCAGGGGGTTGCTCAAAGTCTCCTGAGAGTCCAAGACTAAAAGTACTCAGGTACAGCAGAAAGAACCAGTTCATGCTTCGCTCCTTCCCTTCCCAGCGCCCAAATTAATTTGTTAGCCATGCTCCACAATTAAAGAAACACGCGATGGTTGAATGGCTGCTTGTCAAGGATGTCTGGCATAAACGATGCTTTTCCGGTAGGATTTAAAGCAGTTTTGACTTCATGCCAAGTCTGCACAGCTAAAAACAGATAGTCATCCTTCATTCAACACAACTTTCAATCTTTAATTCCTTCTGCTCAACTACCAAATTTCTTCTCCAACATAAATGCATTTCAGTTTCTTTAGTGCAGAAGATTCACAATCTTAAACGTGACCACAAATGACAGACAAGGCATTGACCATATTCCTTAATATCTAAAATATTGAACCTGTGTGCCTTTAATTCTGCTGAATAACGTTTACACAGGCTGTAGTAACCAGCCAAACTAAGAAAAGAGAAGTCAGGCCCAACACGCACGTTTCTCATCAGCGTCTATGCTGGAACGAGTATCACTGARATCCAACACTCACAATCTGCTCTCACATCATCCTGATACTCTGGTGTAGAGCCAAGTAACTCCCTTGTCACTCCACAGGACAGTATATTCTGTAAGGATGCAATGCAAAACATATAAAAAAGAAAAACATTTTAAGCAGCTTTTTCAAGACTTTGTTTCACCCCGGGCAGGGCTGGCAGCAACAGGCGTGCGCTTTGGGCGACCGCAGCCGTGTCAAAACAACCAGGATCTGACCTCACACAAACCACATTTTCATTCCCATGTTGCTAAGTCGCTGTGTCGTATCCGTCACCTTCTTTAACCGATCACATCTCCTACACCTAGGYCCTCAATGAGGATCTCAAAACACAAGTACCCAGCACTGGAGCTCCTTGAGTCGCCAGGCATATTTTGAAGAATGAGAGAGAGGAGACTTCAATCAGAGGTTTGATAAAAGATAATTGGCTGAAACAAAGATGAAACGGTCAGCGTGTGTTAGCAGAGGTTAAATAGAACATTCTCTCTCAGCAGAGTATCAATTAAAGACAATATAACAAGAAAAAAAGATTCACTCATATTAAAAGAGTGAAAAAATAAAACAGCTGGTTCCTTCCAACTGCATTAGCTACTAGAAGTATATTCGGTGAAACAAAAAGAGGAGAATTTGTGAGGTTTGAGGATTCTTCCAAGTAAAACATTTCTGATCTTATTATAAAATGTTATTTTGAGGTCTTTCTCCAGCCCTTTATTTGCACTCTGGAACAGCCTGACAGCCTCACCTAAAAGCCAAGGCCAGAATTTCACTTCATTCAAACAACAGCCTTCAGCAGCTTCTCAAAGGGAAGCAACAGAAGTGTCGCATATGAGAAAACTTGGACCATCTGCATGCCCCGACCCAGCTCCCCCAACACATGCTGCTAGCAAAGGAGAAAAGCACAAGAAGAAACCCCGGGAAGAAGAGTCAACAGGGATGCACAGCACAAGAGGTGGTTGGGATGAGTTAAACGTCCTTTAAGATGAGCGAGGCCAGGTGTTTTAGCCTTCCCCTGCTCACAAGCCACCACAAAGCCAAGGACACAAGGGGACAGGTCGAGCAGAGCTCTGTGGTTTCTCCAGAAAAGCCAACTAAGAAGCTCCAGAAATAAAGGTGCGGGGAGCTTTGGGATGTGCAGTTATCTGCAAAACCCGAACCACCGCTGCAGAACCAGCTGCGAGAAACACTGCCTTAAAACACAGAGGTGTGAATGAAATAGCTGGTGTTAAAAACCAAAGGGAAAAAGCAAGCCCTCCACGCACACAGGGAGGGGATGGRAAGGTTTGAGGGAGGAGTTGGTGCTTAGCTGTTCCTACCAGAAAGAAAAAGGGGAAAAGAGGATTTTCACGATGGTAACTGAACCACATACTGAGCAGAAACTAAGTTACACCAGCTCGATCACACATCCATGGGCACCTCCTACAGCTCCCTTCACTTCAGCCCAAGGGCAGGAATCGGATAGTGATAAAGAAAGAGGAGAAGCCAAAATTTCCTGTTTAACTGGCTTTACACTGTGCTCTCACTCTCCAGTCCTGAGCAGGGCCACCTTCCACTGGTCAAGTGGAATACAGAAATATATTATATAGGAATACAGACCGCTCAGGGCTGTATCAGGCCCCTAACACCCTGCTCAGTGTAACCAAATCATCCTGACCATTTCTTACAAGCTAAAAAAAAAATAGTTGAACAAACTTGGCACATGAGTAATGATGCTTATAGCCCGGGAATGAATTTAGCACTTGCTTTTTAGGTCTTCAACTCTGTACAAAGAATCTGTCTTGCTCTGCTTTGCCACTAATTAGTATATTTCTTTCTTGCATTCCTTTTTTTTTTTTTTTTCTTTTTTTTTTTTCTCCCTAAGCCCACTTTGAAGAAAAAGTTGCCCTTCGTGCTTATCAGGTCAAAGTGAGAACATTTTGATTAAAGATCTCGGCAGCAGCAGAAGGGCCACGCTGGAAGGGCTCACAAACAGGGGTTATGCCCATCCTCCTAAAAGCTTCCTTCACATCTCTGCTTTCAGGGCGTATTGTTTAACCTTAGCTACAAAGTGTGGTTTTGGATGTAGCAGCAGTGGCCTGTAATTAAATGCATCTTCTAAGAAGGACTAAACAGCTGGAACCACAAAGCTRCACTTTGTGTAGGGACTTAAACCATTCCAGGGCTTTTCATGCATCCGCTCTGGATCCTTATTCTTCAGGCACTGACAAAATATGTCACGTTATTCATTTGCAGTTTGTGCAAAGCTCTTCCATTCAGATTTACCAACCTGACGGAGCTGCACAGAGCCCGTGATTACGGCAACGGGCTGCGAAAAGCAGAGCTGGAAACCCTGGCTGGCGGGTTCGTCGGGGAGCGCTGCGGGCGAGGARTGCTGCTTGCCTGTCCTTTCCCTAGGTTTTGCTCCAGACATTCGGCACTCCTTGCTGCTCCTGCTGSTTTCCCTGGTGGAGGTGGGTTTATACATCCCCACCCGCCGAGGTAGAGGGCCAGGGAGGTGGGAAAAATACAGGGAAAGATAGAGACAAGCGCCTCCAAGGAACAATGACTTGACAAGGGAGGGTGTACAGATAAAAAATGCTAAGCAGGGAACCAGTCGCGTTGGTTAGATGGGGGCACCCAACAGCACTCACGTCCCTTGSTGAACACCACTCTGCGTGCGGGAAGCGGGACCAGCGGCGGGTGCCACCGGGGCCTCTCCCATCGCGCGCCCTCCTTCCTCAGATCAGACAAGGGCTGGAGTCATAAAAAGGTGATGGGAGAAGCACAGACCAAAGCTCCCCACGAGGGCCGTGCAGACAGGATACCAGGTCAGATGGACCTTGTAGAAGCTGAAGCAGATCACAGCCAGGCCATCCCTCCCTATTCCAGTTGGCTGCTCCGATTTCTCATCCCATAAATAGGTAAATGGTTTAGTTTCGAGACATTGGGATTCACAAACACCTGGGCATCAGGTACAGGTTGAACTGGAGCCTTAATATACAATTTACCCTTTGATGTAAAATAATACAGCACTTTCCACGCACATCCTTGCCCAGATCACAAAAATACTGTTTTGTGAATTGACCGTAATCCCCTGCAGCTCTTCAACATTGAGCAATCAGACTCCAGATTTAAGTCACATTTGTGCATAGTGAAAACACTGGGTTTTTTTGCACATTTACATTACAGTAACACACTAGCAATTCTGCCTTCTTCTGTTCCACACCACCTTTTCTGAACTCGATTATTCAAGTCAATAAAAATACTTAATTTTCTACGCTTTAGCTGAAGACCTCAAGAGCACTTTACGAAAATTAACCCCGACCCGCTCCGTGTCATGCGGGTTAAACACCATTTTGCAGCCCATTCTTTTTTACACGGAAAAAATTAAACTGATTCTTCGGTTACATCAAGTTATTATTGCTAATGTATCCCTYGTACAGGCCCTTTATTTAAATGGATGTTTTCAGCTGAGTCTGTATGCTTCAGGGAAAGACATGGGAAGAACCACCCTAGATCTACATGGACACCTTCCATAAAAGGTATCCAGAATGAAAAAGTGAATGAAAGTCCCTCCAACCACAAGCAGGGAGCTCTGTCTTCTTAACAGRAAAAGAGCACGTTTGGCTTTTCCAAGCGCCCTGCATCTTGTGCTGAGCACCAGCAAGGAGAGAAGCTCARCACGGTCTGCACTGTTCATTCATCACCTGCATTGGGGTCTCCTCCTTATTTACACATTCCTCATTTCCTTCTGTTAGCCTGCAGGAAAAAAAAAAGGAAAACACAAACTGATACTGTGGACTATCAGCTATCCATGGGCCCTTTAATCTCCTATCTTTAAAATAGCTTTTGGAGGCTACTCCAGCATCAAGGGTGCATCAAGAGCCCCAAAGCATCTTTTATCTTAACTTACACTAACCTATCATTTGCTCCTTCATCCCAGCTCTACACTGACCAGAAACCCTTCCTGAAGTATATAGCAGGATACACAGATCTGYTCCATAACAGGACACGGACACTTTGGAAAGATGATTTTTTTTTTTTCTCTTTTAAGAGGGGAGCAGGGAGTAGGGCACAGAGCTCAACTTGCATCTTACACTATCAATGGTGAAGTTCCCCCTGCCACATTGCTCCTTGCTCCCTCGTTTATTTACTCCAGGCCCCTCAACGCTCCCGCAGAGCTCGAGCCAAATTCATCCACGCTGTAATTACAACGTACAGCCCATGCTCTTCTCTATTCTCAGTCATTTAATGCATAACAACAGACTTGCTGAGATTCTTTTGGCAGCCCGCTTGGTTTTGTGTTCTCAGATACCACTGCACTCTCTACCTTGRTGATTGTTACCTTTTCAAATTAAAATTAAGGTCAGATATAGCTAAACGTCAGTATTTATAAATAGAAGAAGTCTTTCAAAGAGATACATATGASCTTAAATGATTAAACAAGCAGTTGKCTTATAAAAATTTGAAAAGTTACAACAGAAGCAAGGGAATATCAGCAGATTCAGAGAGAACTTCCCTTTGCACAACCATCTACACAGGTAGTTCTGACCTGTGTGTTTAATAATTCCTATCACTTTATAAAGCGTGGAAAAGGGGTTATCCCTGTAGTTTCACCAGAGCTATTTATTATGAGCATAAAAGAACAGCCCRTCTGTGACTAACTAATAAAAATAAGTAATCTGCTTTTAGAGAACAGGTAGCTGGCACTTTAAATAGGAGGTACCATGAATCATATTTACGTATCACATTTGCTCATAGGAGACTCTCTCCCAGGCCAAAGCAGGCAGGAAAACAAAGTTAACGCCCATTCCTCCCCYACGGGCAGATAAGGCTCAGTTATTCCGGGCGAGAGACCCGCATTCCTGCCCGGATACATTCACCTCAATAGGGTAAAATATATTTGCGGTGAGGTCAGTTTTCCCGAGCTGCTTTGTGGTGCAGGAAGTCGTTCGCCATCGCTCCTCAGTTTAGTTCCTCCAAAAGATAAATTGGTCGACAATTCTGCGGGGAGGTTTTATTTTAAGTTTCCCACGCTGGATCAAAACACTTTGAAGGCGTAATTATCAAACAGCTGCACTCGCTCTGCCGCTGCAGCCCTGTTAAACCAACGCACGAGCTATAAACGCACCGAGTGCAGCTATTCCAGGTTAGCTATAAAACTAAATCAGGGTGCGTTCCCAGAGCAGTAAAGAACCCAAACTCTCAAGGTTATACACATTAAACCTCTGCAGAGGAAGAATTAAGCAACTCCCAGTAAGGCACCACAGCAGAAACCAACAACAGGTATTTATCATTAYGTTGGATGACTTTGCCTTACTTGGCCTTGGTAGGATATTGTCCTTAAAGCAGGAGTCGGGCCTTTTCTAGTCATTCTGCTTCATTTAGTGCCCACAAAGCTGAGAGACAACGGTAAAACAGAAGCTGAYGCAGCCCAGCAAGTCCTTCAACTCGGAATATCCTGCCACGGACCTCCTCAATCCGCACTCAACAGCTGTAAAGGGCAGATGGGCTTCACGGCTAAGTGCTGTTGTGAGCTTAACTAATTTCCCTCCTAAGAGAGGGCACCCAATAGCAACAGGAGATTCAACTCCCACACAGGGCAAAGCCCTACCGTAGGTTATTTCCTGCTCCAAAACTCCCACCAAGGTGGGCTCTTCAAAGACCCATCTCAGAGTCCTGCAGCTGCAGAGGGAGGTACCTATGAAGCTGAACCACTCATGTCACTCAGCTGCCACATCTCGCGGTTTCCTCATTCTGAGCAACAGGAACCCTCCAAACGCACCGCGTATCGACGCCCGCCGYCACGCGCGCTTGGAGGCCGCCTCAAAGGCCGGCGCTCCGTGGAGCCCGAAGCTTTAACCGGAGGTGAACGTTCGCTCTGGTGTTTAAAGCCACCAGCTTGGCTGTCGTGTTTCTACACTCTACCCACCGCACTCCCCGCAGTCACCTTGGGTAACCCTTTAATCTCCCGCGTGGACACCTATTATTAGAGCAAGCTCAAAACCCCCAGTTTTGTTTACTACGGAAGGTCACAGCAAGGCATTTCTGAAACAAAACCAGAGCCTTCACCTGCTTCTCCTAAGAAGCGCCTTCAAAGACACTTCCCTTCTGTTGCCAGGGCTGTTTGGCACGGGGTAAAACACAGCAAGGGAGCCAAGCTGAGGCGAGGCTCTGCCGAGCAAGCAGGCCGGGCACGGCAGGGAGGCCGGGAGGCCTCTCCCTGACCCCCTCGYGGGGCCGGGGCAAGACAAGGGCCCGACAAGGCGCCTGGCACCTCGAGGGCCACGACCGCACCGCCGGGGCGGCCCAAGGCGGCCCTTCGCCCGGCAAGCGGTGGCACCAGCGGATGGGGCAGAGCTTCCAGCCCCGCACCAACGTGCCCTGCAAGCTCCCGAACTCAAAGGTTTCACAGCCCTGTGGAAGGGACAGGCAWGGAAAACATGCCAGGAAAACACGGCAAGAGGCACAGGCCAGGTCAGGGCTGGGGCCAGCGCTGCCGCCACTGCCGCTCGGGGCCGAAAAGTGACAAAAAAAACTTCCCTGCGGAGAGGGGCGGCAGCGGGGGGGGCTGTGAACAAAGCGCGAGGGACCCGGGGCGCCCCGGGCGCCGGCGGAGGCTCCGCGTCGCGGGCTGAAGGCGAGGCAGGGCCCGGCCCCGCTCCGCA
>NW_020454827.1:502060-555929 GCF_003342845.1 Nothoprocta perdicaria
CACGGCGGGGCCCGGGCCGCGCTCCCCGCGCCACGGCCCGGCTCCAGGAAAGTTTTCCCGCGCGGGGCGGCCCGCGAAGTTACCGCGAGCCGAGGAGGGGGCGCCCGCCGCTGGATGCCGCGCCCAGAGCCGCCGCGGCCGCTTTTGTCCCGTCCCGAGGCGGAGAGAGGAGCGCGGCTCTTCCGGGCGCCTCCCGCCTCCCCGCCCCGCGCGGGCCCGGCCGGCGCTTCGCGGCGCCGCCCCCGCCGCCCTGCCCGGCCTGCCCGGCGGCCGCCCGCSGAGCGGCACCCTGCGCGCCTCCTTCCGAGACAAAACGGAAAATTTAGGGCAAAACTCTGCAAAACTTTGAGTGTTCACGGCCGTGCCCGGCCTGTTGGCCGGGGCGCTGATGAGTCTGAACTAATCTTTCGGCCTCCTGTGAATCAAGATGCCCGCGGTGCCACGCGGGCCCGCGGCGACCTCTCCGCACGCCSTCGGTTTCGGCAAGGCCTGAGGGGGCCGGTGCACGGGAACGAGCGGGAGCCACGCGCGGACTGGAGGGAAAGGGGGGATTCACAGCTTCGCTCCTCACCGCGCTGTGGAAATCCCTGTTTGCTTGTGGAAACCGGATCCTAAGTTTTCCAAGAGCAGTTGCTGGGATTTTTTTTTTTTTTTTCTTTTTTTTTTTTGTTAATAAAGGTCCTGTTTTCACGCAAATGCCTCTTAATAGCAGGAACACCGAGGAATAATGTCGGTATGGGGATTCCAGAAGCCGGTTCGCACTATTATAACCATCCCCTGGAGTCACAAAAAAAGATGGAGGCTTCGGAAAGTCACCGTTAGTCAGATGCGGAGGCAGATTTGYTGATGTGAAAGCTGCCTTTGCCCAGGAATTAATTTCAGAGGTTTCTTTTTGTCCCACCCGGGTCTCTGGGCAGAGAAGGTGGGCRCGTTTACTCCATACCCAGGGCCTTGGGGATGGTTTTGGCCGCACACATGGAGGTGATGCTCGACACGGACATCTCCATAGAACTCCTTTCATAAGGGCTCCCAAGACACTGAATCAAGTCAATGTGTTTCGTGACTTCCTTGCCAGCATTTCTGGGATGTCCAAGTCCTCGTGCTCCTTCCTGGGATAGTCATCCAGACCCGGAGAGGCTGGCAAAGCCTCAGGAAAGGGCACGTGCTGGAGTGATCCTGTTTAGCTGAGTCGCACAGAGCACCCCGTGCCGGCGCTCCCAGCTCGCAGGGGATCCTGCTGCTTCCAGGCCCAATTTTCCTGCACATTGGGGCCTCGTAAGGTTAGCCAGACTCCACTCCCCGTGTCCACCCTCCCGCTGCAGCGAGGGAGACAGCAGTTTTACATCCCATGAGTCGCATCCAAGGAAGGTATCACTGGTTTATAATCCATAGAAARACAGGGATCAAGAATCCAGCCCTGTTGTGAGTAAAGTTAATGGAAGGAAAGTGAAGTCTGTAATTACGGTGCTGGCTGAGGTACAAGTTATTAAAATAATATAGAGTGCTCAGTGTCTTAGCAAACAGACTTTTTTTAACACACTGCTCTCTGTAAATGCAGAAAAAACACAGATTTTTTAAAAAGATTTTTGTATTTCCTGCTTGTACCAACCCATTAATATTTTGGTGTCATTGGCACTGGGGATTCAAGCTCCCCATTTCTGATGTGCAGCATCCTCTCACTAAAATTGAGTTTACACTTCAATAGCTTGCTTGCTTTCATTACTCCTTTTAATATCATGCCTTGGCCTCCCGTGGTGGCTTCCACATTGAGCAGTTTTGCACATCTCACATCCTTTCAGGAGAAAACGTCAGATTAGGAAAAAAAAAGGGGGGGGAAAAACTCTCTTTCAAGCAGCAGCTCAAAGGTAGGAGCCCGGCGGGCCGTGGAACCGCACGCTCTGCACCGCCCCGCTGCAACGCAGAGCAGGAAGTAGGGAATGAGCTGGCGGCTCCRTTCCACGGAGCACCGGGTTAAAACACTCGGCAAACACAACATAAAACTCCATAAAAGCAGAGGCGTCTCGGCTCCAGTTGGACTTTGTCTCTTAATTAACAGCTCCGTGTGCAGCACGGCGAGGGCACGGCGAGGCACGGAGCTGTTTGGACAGGCACCCGCCACAGCGGCTAACGCTGCCGAGCCAGCACGTGTCACTGAGACAGCATTGGGCTGTGCTGGCGGCTTGATATCCAGGCCCCGCTTCAGAACAAATTGCAGGGTTTTACATCTGAATCTCCCTTTTAGTGGTGTCTGTGCCCATTTTCCTTTTTTTTTTTAATAAAAAAGTTGCTCTTGCCCCTCTTTGCTAAACGAGAACCGAATGTGAGCCAGGGCTGAGGACAGGTCGCAGGCAGGGGCTGCTGCGGGGATCCCAYGTGCATGTTTGTAAGCTCATAAGCATGCGTGTTTTTAAGCACATAAAGCAACYGGCACTTTGGTTCCTCCTGCTCTCAGCCCGGCAGGTCAGGGCGCGGGTGGTTTCTGCTTGCTCAGCSGGGCAGGAGTCTGTGTGAGTCAGCAGTGTGTGACGGGCAGTCCCTGCCCAGGGCCGCCTCCGGGTACCGGCTGCTGCAGTCACTGCCCTCTGCCCAGCTGGAAGGGGATTTCTGCTCCTGTGACAACACTGCWGCAAACAGGGGCATTCCTGGCTGCCTCCTTTGGAAACGCGTGTTTGAGCTTCTCACTTTTTAATACAGGCCTTCCAGTGTTGTTATTTGTGACACTCACTGCGTCCCAGCACGAGCGAGGAATGCGAGGACAGGACTGCAGTGTGAGGGACGGGGATGGGAAACTTAAAAAGAGATCCTGGAGGGCGGGAGATGAAAGGAATGAAGGAGATAAGGGAGAAAGACCCAGAGCAGCCCCAGGGGTCGGTGACATTGGTGGTGCAGAGCAGGGTGCCCCAGTTCAGGGTCTGGGACACGCATGTTGTCTCCTGAAGGCCATGGCCCCATGTCCCAAGGGGCTCCCCAACATCAGGGTCAGCATTTCCCCCCGCTGCAGAGCCATCACCCGTTCTSATTGGGGCTCAGAGGCAGCAAGTGTAAACAACGTGTCCAAGATCCAGTTAGGARTCAACCTCTGCACAGGCAGCATGACGATCCAGGCATCCCAGGGCCGCATAAGCCTCAGGGCAGCTTTACTACATGGGACGACCATCATGTTCTTCTAGGAGGGAGGTGTACGCAGCAGAAGGGACCATCATGTCCTGAAAGACTCGGCCTAAACTAGGTTCACCATCAGCTGCTTCGCAGTTCCGGTCTGGCTCCATTCACTGTAGCCCTGGAGAAGGGAGCAGTCAAAACCCTGCCCTGCAGCAATGCACAGCACAAGCCTGGGAATCCTACTGCATGAGTCACTGACCTCCAACACTGCCGCTATTTAGCCTTTAATTAATAAGGTTTTGCACTTCGGTGGCACTTTCCGTGGGGAAAGAGCCCGAGATGCTGTGGAGATTAAGGTCATACGGTGCTATGGAAATGTGGCTCCCCGGGATGCAGGGAAGGAAAGCTCAGCCAAGGGCACTGGGAAAAGACGCTCTTGCTTCGAAGCGAGCGCCTGGTAGGTCGCCCRGGCATTCCAGGTCCCTGGAGAACAGATAAGGAGATTTTCGTTTCGAGCGTTGCTTGAATAAATAAACAGCACRGATTGTTTTCTCTACTCAGGGCGGGGGGATGCAGTGCAAAACAAACAGCGATTTATCCAAAGTTATTTGAGGAGCCCGAGTTCACCTACAGAATGAAGCTGCTGCTGCACTGAGGCCTGCCTCCTGCGAGGGAGAAGCTGTCCCCGAATATCCCAGACAGGGACAGGCGGCAGCGGAGGAGGCCGATGCCAGCGGATAACCGCGTGCCGAGGACACCAACCTGCCCTTTGCCGGCGCTGACACTCGTGCGAGCGCCTCGCGGCTCAGCTCAGGGGGTGGCACTGGCTGCAGGCACCGGAGGCAGCACCAGGCCCGCGCCACGTCCCTCTGCCGAGCCCTTGGCCACAGGCGCTGGACTCGCCTGGCTGCAGGGAACCTCCAAAGCAGCGTCAAAGCCCCCATTGCTTCTCCCTAATTCCAGCCTGTTTCTGTCTGGCACTTTCTGTGGGAGACACTCACCGCAGCTGCCCGTAACCCCTCAGTGCTTCCCCAGGAGAGATTGCAGCAAATTACAGGCTCGCGTGCGCTCCTCGTGCTGCTCCGCGTCCACTAGYGCCACAGGCTCCTTTCTAGTCTGCCCCAGCTCCTTCCTCACTGCCGGGGCCGCTCAGTGCTTCCTGATGAACATTAACGGGTTGTCTCGGTAATTAGCACATCCCCGCCAGCCTCTGGGTGGGCGCCCAGGCTGAGCAGCTCCTGGGCTGCTGGGGAGAAGCAGGAGGGACATTTCCCTGCTGCAGCAGCGCAAAGGGAGCGCAGGAAGGTACTGGATGCTCCATTTCAGCGCTCCCAAGAGGAGAGACAGCAGGGAAACGAGYAGGGAAAGTGAGGCAGGGTGGAATGGTGCCAGCCACAACTGCATGCAGCCAACAGAGCTCAGATAGTCTCGATTCCCACCTCAGGACCAAAACACGCGGCTGGAAGTCAACATGGACAAACATCAGCAGATACAAATACCCGGGGGTAGGGTAGGAGGGGCCAAGCTCTTCTTAGYSGTGGCCAGTGACAGGACAAAGGGTAATGGGTATGAATGGAAACACAAGAACTTTCACCTCCATGTGAGGAAGAGCTTCATCATTGTGGGGGTGCCCWAGMCCTGGCMCAGGCTGCCCAGGGAGGCTGGGGAGGCTCCTGCTCGGGAGATCTTCCCARCCYGYCTGGCTGTGACCGGGTGCCCCRTGCTCTGGGTGTCCCTGCTGGAGCAGRGGGCTGGACTAGATGATTTCTAGGGGTCCCTTCCAACCTCAACCCTTCTGGGATTCTGTGAAATCTTGCACCAAGCAGCGACCTCGGCCCCAAAGCCTCGTGTAAAGGGAGAAACGCCAGCTCCAAGTGAGAAGTATTGCCACCCAAGTGTGATCAAAGAGAGAGTCATCACCCTAAGTGTTCTCCCGAGCTTCAGCTCCAGACAAGAGAATTATCAAGGAGAAACCAATCTTCTAAGGTAGCTGCTATTGACAGGGAAATAAAAAGAATACAGCTCTTACCGGGCAGCCCTAAGTTACTCCAAATTGCTGTCAGCTTGAAATATCTTGCTGGTAATTTGTTTTCAAATTCTTTCTCCCTAAATTTGATTTGTTGCCGTACAGTGGAAGATCTATTCCGCACGGCGCCTCGGAGAGCACTCCCGTTGTCCTCTGGCTGATGTGTGCGAGCTATCGCTTCTGGGAGTTGGCAGCATTTATAATAAAAAGGGGCATCATCACTCGAGAAGCAGACTTTGTCCGAGGACGCAGTGTCTGCCGCTGTTACAAATAACACCTGAGATTGCTGAGAAGAAAATCAGCAGGGAAAAATCGCATTTGCTCCTTGTCTTCGAGCTTCTGTGCATGGGCTGCAGGAGGACCTGGGCCCTGAGCCCTCCAGAAATGCGCTCCATACATGGGACTTTTTCTGCATATTGGCTACCGATTTCTCCTGTTAGAGCATTGAGCCTTTTCTAGAAGATCGAGGTCTGCGCTGAGCCCTGGGCTTCCCCCTTGCAGCACCAGTGCCCGCACAGCCCTGGGAAGCTGCTGCCCTTTCCGCCCAGGCTTGGTGGAAATCCCGCTCGCGCCTTGTGGCCTCTGCTCCTGGCTCCTGCGAGGAGGAGGAGGAACGGGAGAAACACCCCTAGGGCAGCCTATGGGCATCCAGAGGCTCCTCTGGTCGCAGGCAGGGACTCTCTCATGTTGTCCCTGGAACACTTTGCAGTGGGCGGTGATGCGGGGCGAGGGCGAGTGAAGACACCCCCTTTATCTACCCGAGCAGGGAAGGAGGCAGAAGGAGCCGGCGCTTTGCTCCTCACCCCAGAGCTCCTCACCCTCCTCCTTGCCGCTTGCCTGGAAAACTGCCCGTAACCATGGCAATCTCCTGGCGCCCTCCGTAGCTGTGAATGTCCCCCGTGTACTCTCGGAGCRGGATCGGAGGGGAAAAGCGCACGGCAAGTGCCCGTCCTCGGCAGGATGTGGCTGAGTCTGGTCCCGCCGCTGCTGTCCTAGGGCAGGCAGAGCCCCAGGGTCTCTCCTTGCCTGTGCAGCAGCCACTGGAATCTCCACATGAGTCTGAACGAGGAGAAGTTGGGAAGAGCGACAGTAAATGCAGGCAGATTTACTCACCAGGATGCAGAGTCCTAGGAGCTCCAGCAAGGAGACCCGCACAGATGGGGGGCCAAGGGAATGTTTAATCCGATGGTACCCAGGAGAGCTGGGAATGCAGAGAGGTCTCAGACTGGGGGAATCTCATCCCTTGGCCCATAAAGGAGTCCTTGAAGTCACATCAAAGGCCATAAAATCCCTGCCTGCTGCTGCCCAGCTGTCAAGCTGGGGCTGTCTYGGTGCTGGCAACCCTGAGACGCACTCAGGGCTGGGATAAAACTTGGATAGAAATTTCCCGTGAGCGTCACCACGAACGTTTCAGGCAGATGGGGCCAAACCATCCGTCTGCTTGCAAACATTGCCCAGCTGAGAGATGGGGAGCGCACGTGGATCTGAGCTCCCCCAGCTCAGCTGGAGCTCCTGACAGCACCCGGTGAGGGGGGAAATCCTTAACAAGTCCCTTGTGCCCGGGTCTCGGTGACACCCACGCAGGGGTACAACAGGTGCCCGTGTCAGACTGTATGAAACAGCCCCGAGGGAGCTGGAGAAGGTTGGGCAGCCACCGAAGCAGAGGGAGCAAGCGCAGAGCAGCCAGCGCTCGAGACACTCCTGTTTTCTCACCCTCTGCCCAGTTTTGTGGCCTTACCCACCGTAACGTAGGCGGAACAGACCCGTGATGGGCTCCTGTGCTCCAGAGCTTCCTGGAAATCTCTGTCCTTAAAGTTCCTTGAGGTGACCCTGTATCCRTGGCTGCGGCCCGGGGCTGCTCCCGCGGGCTGGTGACAGGATGAGCACTCAGATGTGCACTTAAGCAAGCAGATTAGCCGGTCAAATTACTCGAGTTTTACTAAGCTAATTAAAAGTGGAACAAAGGAATGATCAGATTAAGGTCATAATTAATAACTCCATAGGTTCACATTAGCCAGGCGTCAAATAAATACCGTGTGTAATCAGAGGAAGCCGACTCTGATAACCAGAGGGAATTAGGGTCCTGTAAGAGGTCTTGTGGAGGCTCTAGGCGCTTTTTCGGCACGTTGACCTTGCTGCYGAGGCTACCCCATTCCCCAGGCATTGGGGCCTCCCAGACCTGGATTTGTTCCCTTGAGGGGATCCATGAGATTCCTGTGCAGTTCTCGTGTCCCCTTCTCCGCTGGCCGCCACTTGCCGAGATAAACCGGCCTGGAGCTGGGGGTGCCAGTTTCCTTCCCGGATACAACGAGGTCACTGCTCCTTTCCACGCTGCGGCCTCCTCCTCCTCTCGCCCAAGCCAATGTTGCYGGAGGCGCCTCCATGCCGAGCCGGAATGGGGCCCTCCGAAACTTCTTTTTGGTTTCTGGTGTCCCAAAACCCCGGGTTTTGGCACCAAGGGGCTGAGGCATCGAGCTGGGGCTTGTAACATGCCTGGGCTGGTCTCCAGCAGGTCTCACGCTGGTTTCACCAGTCGCTGGAGTTGTCACCGTCACCTTCATAGCTGTTGTGCCCAGGTGAGGGACGAGTTTGTTYGTTTGGCCGCTCGCTCCAGCAGCAGGATTCCTGGTAACTCCACTCCCCTTCCACACGGCCTCTGCAAACTCACAGCATAGCCCGAAGGGCCAGCGCGGGACCCGGGAGGCCTTAAATCCCCACCTCACTGGTAATGAGTGTGAGGGGCACAGCCAGCAGCGCTCAGCCCTGGCCTTCTTTCCTTTCAGCCATTTGCCATTTCTGCAAACACCCCAACTTCAGCTTCCCTAGATCCACAACAAATCAGAGTCTTCATAGGAACTCACGAAGCTTCCGATAGCKTCTAACCCAAGATATAAAAGCAGGTCGTTGCTTTACGGGGCTAAAGTTAATCCACAATTTCCCAGGTCGCTTCACACTCGCAGCATCCAGGGCTCCGCATGATCCGGTTGCACCAAGGACAGCCGGGCACCCCAACACAGAGAGGTCGATTGGCTCCCCCAGAGAACAGGGYTTCCACTGCAAGCGCAGCTCCAGCTGCCTCCAGACCCCCGTGTGAAGCTGGGGTGATGCTCGCAGAGCAAGAGCCCCTATCGCTCCCCACGCGGTCGCGGTCGCGCTCACTGCTTTGCTCCCCTGCAGTCGCTGTTTACCAAGCAGCAAATGTTTTACTGGTAGCTGATCCAGCTTGTTTGCAAAAGCCCTCCAGGCTCATTTTAATTGCGAGTAAATGATTCTTAGCAATATAAATCAGGCGCGGCGGCGGCCGGGAGCGCTTGCGGTATCTTGTACCGTAACTGGGAGTCAAGAAATGAATTCGCCTCAAATTGAAAAGGGGAAGGTTTCAATTGGAAACTGGGCAAATATGAGGCTTCATCAAGTAGAGATAATCACTTTGCAGGGTAATAACGAGCCTTCGGCTTATCAGTTTTGCATGGGGAATCCTTAATACTTCAGTGAGTAGACGTTCTCGCTGCCTTGGATGTTACAGAGACAACTCAATAAAGAAACCAAGGAAGAGGCAAGGGCCGGGCTGGTGGCAGCTCGTGCCCGTGGGCTGCCAGAGGTGACTGCTCTGGCTCTTCCTTAGTTTCCTTAGGGCTTTTTTGCCTGCCTACAATCAGTTGCTAATAGTACCTTCTGAGTGCCCAAAAGGCTCGGTTAAATTGGTGGTTTATGCACCTGATCCTTCACCTTTATTAGGTCTCAGAGCTGAGCTGAGGAGCATCTCCAATGCTTGCCAGGCTGGCTGGGAGGGCCAATACCCCCTGGAAAAGCAGTAACGTGGGAGGAACAGCATCTGTGCAGGATGCCACATCATGCCAGGCACACACCACCATTCTGGTTGTTTCTCCACACTGGAGCACTTGGCTTTGCAACCCAAGTGATGCTCTTTCAACACCGTTGGTTAAGAAGAAGTCATTTTAGTTAAGATACCAACCACACAGCTGCGTGGAGATGTCTTTAGGCAAATCCTCACCAACAAGCACAGTATTTTACATACACAAAGTCAGAGAAGCTTCTCTAGGATGTGAGAGTCTAGTGCAGAGCGTCAGACAAGGTTTAACAGCACACGGACAGAATTGAATCCTTTCTCTGTGTTATTTTTAAAATTTAAACTAAGCTTTTGCACGGGAAGCTTCTGGGTCTGTGGACCAAAACTCATCACTCCAGGGACGCTCAATGCTGCTGAGCCAATTTCAGGAGTAAATACGTATTCTTAATGTATTTATTTTTATGAGGCAGAAAAGCAACATGGTTGGAGAGTGGAGAATTTACCTGAGCTAATGGCTCAGCTGGAGCTATTCCAAACAGCCTATTTAAGGAGATAAATAGTTTGGGGGGGTTGGGGTTTTTTTTGTTTTGTTTTTTGTTTTTTTTTCCCCTAAAGCTTTTGAATAGATATGTGTTATTTACCCATATCCTCTTGGCAGGAGCCCACACTTGGGTGAGGGACCTTAGAGCCAGCAGACGTTAGAGGTGAACACAGTAACGGGCCTGCTGGCTTTGGACTCAGTCCTCTGAGCCACGTGTGGCTCTCAGAGACAGAGGATGGAGCAGACACCCCCACTAGCAGCTCCAGGACCTTGTTTCGCCCATGGGGAGACAAGGATCTCCTTGCAGATGTTGCACTTTGCTTCATTTAACTTCAATGAACGGTAGGTTCTTGCATGCTTCTTGTGGCTTCCCACGAGCTCTGTAACTCCACCTAGAGGAGGAAGCAGCACTGCCCATTAGCAGGAGAGTTAATTGACCTTCTTAGATGAGCCAGGCAAGTCACAGGCTCTTTTGGGTTCTCCTGAGCAGATCTRGTAAATGCTTCTTTGCAGGACATGTTGTGGTGCGTGGTGGAACAYAGGCAGGGAGCATGTCCTAGGAGGAAGAACACAGCTTGTCCTGAAGGGCAAAGCTCGGTTTATCTAGGCTTCTGTTTATGCTTCAGTTGGGATTGATCCAACACATCCCAGGCTGATCCTGGGAGCCCAGCACTACCAGGGCCACTTTTCCATATTGCTTTGGAAACAACTGAAGTCCCAACAGTCATGCAGTATTTACTGATACAAAGCTTAGAACTAGCTTTCCTCGTTGGGGTATGGTGCTCTGGTGGCCTTAGAACAACTTTTTGGCTATGGATCCTCCAGAAAATATTCAGTATCTTGCAGCACCAGCCCAAATGGCAGTCACGACGGAACTTGGAGCCTAGGGATAGGTACCAGCACAGCCCCACTGCTGATCCCTTTCCAGGCCTGACTGTGAGGGCTCCCACACAGGACAGTCCAACAGCCTCTCCCACCCTGATACAACTTCACTGCTGGGAAGCAGCATGTCTATCGTGGCACCAGGCTGGTCCTGTTTGTGCAGGTCTACCCAGCATTGGCACCTCCCTATTTACAACTCCCAACTACAACTGCACTATCTACACTATCCTCTGCCGGTAGAGCTGTGCTGGAAACCCTGGCGAGAAGTCCTGAGGAAAATGCTTACATGGTCTTAGTATGGTGTGAGTGCAGAATCCCAGAGGGGCTGAGACCTGACGCCAACACCCTCTGCTCGAAGTTCCCCTTTGGGTCACATCATTTGATATTCTGGCATTTCCTCCTTTCTTAAACGTGTTGGGAGATTATATATGACAGAGGTGTTCTCGCTCTCCTCTCATCCYGCGTGAGAGACTCTCATCAACCTGGATGTGTGACCCCATTCTCCAGGTTCGCATTCACTCTTCCTTTATCTCACCCAGACCTTTCTCCTCCTGCAACGTTTCCTTGCTCCTTCATGAAATCATGGCAAATCCTTTGTTGAACACTTTACTGAAAACCACTGGTTCTTTGCAGTGAGAAAGCTTTTCAGCTCTGCTTCTTGACGCACTTTGCAATCTAATCTCTCTAAGCCCCCTGCCGCTGCCATAGAATAGGTGGCCTCGTGCCGGMTCTGTAATGGATAACGGAGGCACGGAGAGGTTTGCAGCCGCAGTCTAGTGGGCTGGCGACTAGCCTAGTCAAAAATACACTGAAGTCAGCTTTGATGTGCTTTGCAGGAGGCTGTCTGGGCATTTGCTTATAAAAATAATCTCTCCAAAGCACAGTGGAAAGGGAAAAATGTTTCAAATCCATGTTTATAGATATTAACACCAGGCCAGGATCCAAAGCAACTCTCCAGAAACCCCCGGAGTCGCCCTGAATTCAGACCAGTAGAAAGGAGAGCAACATTCAGACTAATGGTGGCCGAAAGTCTTCAAGATGTTGTCAAGCCCTTTTGTATCCCATCCCAATTGGAACTGGACTTTTGGTGGTGTCCAAAGGGAATTGTCTACCCTGTTAGGACATCACAGGCACAAAGGAGCAACCTGGGCAAGAAATGGAGCCGCTTGCCACTTGGCTTGGCCATTCTGTGAGATGGCTTTAGGCAGCAAGGTGACAAACTTTTACTCAGCTGCAGTAGCTGATTTGATCATAGAGGACTTGAGATAAAGGTGCTGGCAAYGCACAAGGATTACAAAAAGGAGCTCTTCAGATAAATGCCCCTGCGGGACTGTGTCCAAACAGCTTCAATAACCTTTTCAGCGCAGCGACAGGCTTTAAAATAAAATTCCAGAAATGAATTTAAGCGCGTGCATCTTTGTCAGGCAGGATGATGAAATAGCGGTGTGCTGCTTTCAGTTGCCTATCCCTTGCTCTGATGTTTCTTTCAATTAGCTGCCACGCAGGGACGTCCGTTCCCGCTGAGCAGGGAATGAGAGCGCAGAGATCAAACGGGCCGTCCTTGTGCAGGGTGGGCAGCAATGCATGGGCCACGCAGAGTGCAGGGGCTGGCAGGAGAGGGAGGCCGTGCCAGTCTGGACGGTGGTGGGCTGRCCAGGAGAAGGGGCAGCAGAGGTGCTGGCCTTACCCTTGGGTATCTCAGTGGCCATGATGAGGGCTTGCAGCATGTGAGACCCTGCAGAGCAGGCAGGGGGATGCTGGACATGTGGCCAGTGCCACCCCCCAAGGCAGCAAGGCCGAAAGGAAGGTATGCAGAGCTTCAAGCTAAGGCAGACCCAGTCCTGCGGAGGGAAGTGCCACCATCATGTACCCATCGCAGCCTGAGCATGGCGGGAGAGGTGAAGGAATAAGAGGGGAGAGAGGAGTCGGATGGGCATCCTGGGGCACTCAATGCCTTCCCCATCCAGCGTAGTCAGACACATTGTACTCAACACATCATCCTTGTACATGACTGCTCAGGTCCAAGTCCCTCAAACAGCACCCACAGATTTGCCAGGACCTGGACAGGAGTCCAGCAGCCACAGATATGTGGCTTGGCCCAGTCCTAGTTAATGAGCAGGCATTGCCAGATCCCAGCTTGTGATCTCAGGTAGGAAGAGAGATGCTAGAGAGGGCAGGCTGAGGGCTTGGGAGCCAGAGAGCTCACCCAGGCCCAGCTCCTGACTTGCTGTGTCACTGCGGTTGAGACCTGGCACATTTCTACCCCAGCTTTGCTTGTCCAAGGAGCAAATTCCTGGGTGTTTACACAATGCTTGATATTCATACAGAGGCATGGCAATAACCTGGAAACACCATAAAGGGCCAGTAGRTTTGTGTTGGGTTTGGAAGGGGACATTTCATCTTTGCTTCAGTGCACAGAGTGACTTAAAAACAGCTCTGGTGACACACTACCAGCATAGACATTCAAAGGCATTGCCGGCTACAAGTTACCTGCAGCTCCAGCAGCCCCATCCGTCACACATGCCACRGAAGAGAGGAGGCTGCCATGGAGCAYACCAGCCTGTCTTCATCTCTTTTCAATCAGCAGAGGAAAGCATAAGCCGGAGACTTCRCTACTCTCAGAAAGAAGAGTTAAGCAGAGATGTTGCAGTGCTTGAGTCTGTGCTCAGAGCTGGGGAAGCAATAAGAATAGCATATTTTTCTCTTGAAAGCTGCTCTTTCAAATGAGACCCTGCCTGGTTTCTTGTATGAAAGGACATTAAAGGCTCAGGCAGAAGTCTCCTACACACTTAAATGCATGGGCATAACTAAGAGTTGGAGCCACGCAGCAGATCACCCAGGCACCACATCTCCATAGCCTGTTTGAGCAGGATCTACTGAAGGCCACTCTTCCCCTTGCTGCTCAAGCAAGGGGCATGATAGTCTCTCCCCGATCATCGTGACAGTAACCCATCTTCTCACCTCAGAGATACACKTTTGCTATGCCAAGACAACACATTTCAGAGAGCAAGCAGCTGGGTAACAATCCCAATCCCTACAAACATAAAACGTGGACCTTTTTGCCCTTGCAACCTTCTTCTGGCATGTGAAGGGTCATGGGGACATCCCACCTAGAGGTGGTTCGGAGGGAAAGGTGCTGGACTGCCAAGGCCAAGTCATCCCCAGAGGGGCTCCTCATGCTTGTAGCAGTTGCTAGCTCCCTGTAGAAATCTTTACAACCACATGGATTCCCACCAGGAAAGTCTGTGCCCTGTCTTTTAGTACAGTCCTTGATGGATGGCCCTTTATCATTTCAGTCACATCACTGGATTAATTTCCATGCCTTTTTTTTTTTTTTTTTTAAACATAAAGAGCAAAATCTAACACAAAGGAGCTGTACTACTTAGCGGGTGCTGCTCAGGGAGTTGAGGGAGCAGAGCCAGTGGAGGTGCCTGGGGCTGAGGACTGGGCCTGGCTCCATCGATGGCTGGTGATGAAGGTCAGCCCTGTAACTGAGTGCTCCTGCCTCTCTCCATGCCAGCTCCCTCTGGGGACACTTCCACGCTTCTCAGAGAGTATTAATGCTTGCTTTAGGACATGGTTATCTTTATCTTCTTGACTGTCAGTCACACATTGCTTAAGATGATATTCAAGTGCTGTTTTCATTTCCTTCGGCACCACCAACTTCATGACTGCCTTAAGCGTGGTTGTTACGCTCTGCTCGTGCTTGCTGCCCCGGCATGGGGCCACAGCTTTTTAGACAAGGGTTTCTCTGTCCAATAGACACTGACCAAAACGCAAAACTAAACCAAACTGAAACCGAAAAGGCAAGTTAAAGCTTGCCCCAGGTGCCAGGGAAGCATGGGGGCCCTCTTGCCACGTACCCAGCACACAAGCTCCACTGTGGGTTGATCTGCAGAAGCTGAGGCCATGTGGGACCTTTGGAGACTAGGATAGGAGGGTGCCCAGCACAGGCCCCATCAGGGATCTGCCACCATTCCCATCACTGCGCCATTGCCTGTCGTGTGGGTCCCCACTGTGATGGYACCGTTGCCGCAGCACCGCCATTATGAGGGTTCCCGCCATGTGGGTGTCTTGGCCATGTCACCACCATTAGGCCTCCGTGAAGGGCTGCAGCAGCCACGCGAGGCCAGCGGAGAGGCGGCTGTCGCCGGTCAGCACGGTGAGCACGGCGCCTCAGGCGCCATTTCCCAGCGGGGGTGCCATCCACGTTCACCATGCGGGGGTTCAGCAGCACCCGCGGGCTCCTGCTGCCATGACACAAACACAGCCATSTTCAGCCCAGAGGGCTACAAAGGCCTCCGCGTCTCCCCCGGGCTGCAGGCAGCCTCTTAGCACTCCTTTAAATGGCCTCAGGGAGAAAAGAAACTGCTCTTCTCTCCCTGGTAAACACCTAGAAGGGCCAGGAGAAATCAGCTTGGAAACCTGCTGGAAAAATCAAGTCTCCTTTCAACACCTCCCCATGCCGTGTGAGGTGTAGAGGGAAGAGGACATACTGGGTAGCAGGAAATGGCTGTTTTGGGGAGAAGGGGCAGCACGGCTCCACTTGCTACAGGGAGGTAGCTGTTCGGAGGGATGCCCTTTGGTCTGTACAAGGCGGTGCAGTGGCTCTGGCCGCAGAGGCTGGGTGACACGCATACAGGTAGCACACCGTGCCGGTACTGCCCCGCAGTGTCTCCAAAGAAGCAGCAGAAAGTGGTGGTGCTGCTCCATGAGGAGCTCCGTAAGGCATCACTTAGGTACATAGCCAGGCTCCCCGCTAGCAGTTGCGGCGTGCGGGTGGAGTGCATATTTACAGGCCAGCCCTGCCCCCAAAATCGTTTGGATTCCAGCACGGCAAAAACTGGAYGTCTCTTTACGGCCTGTTGAGCACTGCAAACATCTGCAGAGCTCGAAGTAAATATCTTAGTTCAGAATAGCCCCTAAATGCCTCTAGTCTCTTTAACTGAGTCAAGGAGCTGCAAGGCATCCAGATAAACAACGTGAGCCCTGAGTCGAGGGAGGCAAAGGAAGCCGGGTGATGCTCTGTGTGCTCCCGTCTGCCTGCCACACACACAGTGGTTTTAAAGAGAGGCTGCTGCAGTGCTCTATGATTACCAGGCAGCAGCAGATCATGCTCTGCTGGCGTGTTGCAGCGCTGGGAAGGGAARGGAACAGGCAATTCTATGGGCTTGTGGCGTGAGGGGGCTGCTAATCCGCAGGGGGGATTTTGTCTCAAGGAGTTGCCCGGGCTGTGCTGGGTTTGTCAGGTTGCGTGCCTTTTGAGCACAAATTAAATATCAGCTGAAATGCAGCTCTTTCTGCTTGCTAGTTTGAGGTCACAGGGTGCCAGATTATTGCCTTGTGCGGATTGTTCGCYTCTTTTCTCCAGCACTTCAATAAAACCTTTTGCTATAGCTGTGGCCTCCTGTTTCCTCCCAATGAGTGGGGAGCTACTGSTGATTAAGGGCACATTGAGCTGGTGCAGGCTGGTGGGAAGTTCAGAACAGGCCGCTCATTTCTTGGCATTAGCTCTGCCGTTATTTAAACTTCAGAACGAGGTGAAGCACAAAGCCCAGCTACAAAGGGCAGCTTCTAAGAGTGGCAGAGAGGTCTGCAGCAGCCACTGCAAGGGAGATACGCCAAGGAGGTTCAGCTGCTGGGCTTCTCTGCTCTCCTCTCACTTCTTTCACACGACTCCTGCAGGAAGGTCCATCTACATGCAGAAAGGTATGAGGAGCATGCCTTGCCCTGCTTTGCAATTTAGAAGGCATTTTTTAATGGTGAAAGCAAGGGGAGCTTGTCCTTTTGCCATACCTCCCCACTCCAGGCATTGCTGGCTCACGATACTGCCCAGAAATGGGGCTGGTGCTCAGGATCTGCCATGGGTATTGACCTGCTCACTAGTGTCTTGGTGAGTACTGAGGCTGAAAGTACTGGGTGTCACTCCATAAGCCTCACCAACTGTTTCCTTCACCGCTCCCATGCATCTAGCCTCTCTGTGATGCCATAGCTCTCCTTCTTCTCAGTCTACATGGCCATGCTGCTTTGCTCAGTCTTTGAAGGTGAAAAGCTTTCAAGCCTTGCAGACATGCAGTGAAGAGAGGTTCACTGTTTGTTTTTGGAGATACYGGTTCACTGTTTGGTTTTGGAGATATCCCGTCCCACAGGCTGCAGCCTGTGCCACCTCTGATGCCTCCTCCTTCATTAACTGCCCAGTTCAGCAGGAGGAACTCAGGGAAAGGGCAACTCCACACTGCGATCCATCTTGGATACCGGTTTTGAAAACACTGCATCACTTCTAGGGGATATTAGCAATGACACAATGACCCTGATGCTGTTTTTAGCCTTCCCCGTGCACCCCACACGGTCTCAGCAAGCAGCAGTACCTGCTTGTTGCTGAGGCAGCTGCAAAAGAGCTGGCTTGTAGCAGCCACCCGAAGCGTGCAGAGCACCTCTGTTCACCAAACACGGGTGATCGCCCCAAAGAGGAGCAACTGGAGGGTCTTGCCATGTGTAGAGCGGAGTTCTCCTTGCCTGGCTGCGAGTGCTGCCGCATGACCAGTCTGTGAGCGCTTTCTGTGCCCAGCACAGAGCAGCGGCCACAGGAGGGGCCCTGATTTATCTCTGCAGAAACCGTGCGCTCGGAGGAACCTTTGCCAATGTTCATCAACCACTGCCTCCCCCAGGACAGCTGCCATAGAAACAGATTAGCAAGGACAAGACAGACTTCTGGTGACTTTTAACATTAACRAATGGTGTCCACTCAGGGGGTTTTATGATTTGTAGGCAAAGTCATGACTCCGCTTTCATGAGCTTTTTCTTACTCTGCAACTTGTAAGTGCTCTGCTGATGTGGCTGTGTGATAAAACTCCACTTGCAGGTCCATAGGATTGATCCAAGAGGTGTAAGAATAGGCAAGGGTGGTTAGAGCCATCTTGTGTGGTGTTCCAGTTTTGCTTGTGYATCTTCTGTGATATTTTCCCCTCCTGGCCGTGCCATGCTGACCCTGCAGGTCTTACCCTGGCCTGAAGTTGACCACCCCCTTGAGCAGCCAAATTCCCCCAGCTTCCACTTTCCCAGGCCATCCACCAGGACATTCCTGGGCCTTAGCAGGGACATATTGCTTTCAGTCATGCAGCCAGCCCCAAACTGGAGCTGCTGCCCGCATGTGTGGCTTGCAACTGAGGACAAGGATGCTGKGCCAAGAACGTGCTGTGCTGCCTGCTCTGCGGGTCAGGCTGGAGTGGCTGGAGCATCCCGAGGACTCAGCCAGCCAGCAAAGCCAGGAGAGGTTGTCRCTGCTGCCCGCCCTGCCCCTGAATGGTGTCTCCTGCAGGCTCCTGCTGCTCTCCTGTTCTTCGGCCACCCCTGGGCTATGGTATGGATGCTCACCCAGCATGGCCGCCTGCATCAGAGCATCGGAGAGCCCTCCTGCAGGAGCGCGTGGCAAGGCGGTGACAGGGACCCTCAGCAGCTTTCTCAAGCCCAAGCATTGCTCAGTCCACACCAAAGGCTTAAAAAAAAAAGGGATATGATTTTATGGACTTGCTCCAAGTCATTGGTCATCGACTGTCCTTGCAGGCAGCCTCCTCCTGCCTCATTTAAATCCATGAGAGCAGGGAGCTGTGYGTGGCCAGCGCTGTGTGGGGGCAGCTCAGTAGAACCAAGGAGACCGTTTCAGGCTGGCTTCTGGCACGTGGGAGGAGCCCTCCCTTCGCCCTGGCAGCCTGGCGAAAACCCGGTCAAGATTCGGCTTTCATAAATTATTACAAGCGTCTCTGAACGCTTCACTGAGGTTATCCTAATAAACTCCTTGTGAACTTCTGGATTGCTTTTGATGGGACAAACCTGGCTGGATGCGTAGAGAAGGGTTTCTGGGAGAGCTGGGCATCAGAAGGACCCTGGCGATTTCGTTCAGGCTGCCTCAGGAGCTCAGTCAGCAGCGAGGCCTCCTGCCATGCTGAGGTAAAAGTGGGGCAGCCTTCTCGAAAAGCAAATGGTATGTTCATGAGGGACCTCCTGGACAAACTGGGCTCCATGTAGAGGCAGCAAAGACGCTGGGAGGAGGAGGGTGGCCTTAACAGGACAGGAGGGACGCGGCCCTGGGCCAGGTGCCTCTGTCACCRGGTCCCTCTGCCAGCGTCCCCCAGCAGCCCCACCAAGCTGCTGCTGCTGGTGGTGGCTTCCTCCAGAGCCCCTTGATGCTCTTTCCAAAGGGTTCCTGCCTAATTATCTTTGTGCCCAGGGTAATAACTTGGGTGATTTGTCTGTGTTATCATTTCTCCCGAGCAGCGTCGCCGGCTCCAGTTTGCTCTTTCAGCTGTGCCTCTCGGAGGCTGTAATTCGTGTCCCCTTGTGTTTGTTCTGTGTGATGAATACCGTTTGTTCAGATTAGCGCTATCAGTCCCCTCTGATAAGTACAGTATGAATGGGGCATTTAATCCATCCTGAAGCCTCCCTCTGCTGCAGTGGGACCGAGTCCTGTTTCATCTCGCAGCACTAGCTGCTGTCTAAGGCAGTTGGTCYAAGGAAGCTCAAGGGCCTCCTTAGAGGCTCAACAGGAGAGCGGAGGACAAAGGCTGGACTGGAAAAGAGCAGAAGATGCTTGTAAAAGSGGCCCCTGGACAAAGGGGAGACCCAAGACATACAAATCACTGTGTGCTGTTGTCCCTGGCATCTCTTGCTGCTAAAGGGCCCTTGGAGCACTTCGCCAAGGGCAGCTACCCTTGGTGTCAGTTACCTCCTTCTTACTCCTTCAGACGGAGCGTGGCCATGCACAGCCCTCATCATGGGCCTCCACTGCTTCGGTCCCCTTCGGACTGGACTGCAAGGACCTTCCCATGCTCCCCTTCCATGCCGAAGGAATGTGCTCCCCTTCCATGCCGAAGGGAAGGTCCCTGAGTCTCAGGTCGCTCAGATGATCCTGGTCTCGGAGGCAGCCTGTGCTCTGACTCATACCTACACACGTCGGCAGCTTCTGAAGAGCAGCATTAATGAGGGAGCGAGAGCTTCCCCAGCACGGGGTTACCATGGAGCACTTCAAAGTGTGGGCTCCTCTCCGAACGCCTGCGCTGCCAATTCACCAAGCAGAAATGGGCTGCGTGCAGATCTGCAAGCAATTAGCATCACCTTGCAGCTCTCACCCCAGCTCATCTTGCTGCTTTTGGTCAYGGCTAGGGCAACGAGGCAGCCTCCCTGCGGAGCCCAGTCCGGCGGCTGCAACACTGGCTCCTGCATGTTCCTGGGACTGGGAAGGGGTTTCATCCTGCAGGCAGTGAGGCAGCAGAGCACTCACCACCATCTTCTGGTTGCAGCGGCGAACTTGTCATTGGGGGCAGCACGTCTTTGCTCAGCGTGACTACGGAGCACACCATGCAGATGCTGCTTTGTTAATCCCATGGGCTCCAATTTAGCACATTAGGAGCTACTCTGTCAGCTTCTGGCTGTGCTCTTGCTGGGGTTGGCCTGGGGTTGGCACGCGCTGCGCCGTGTCTGATTCTGTGCAACCTAGACAGGTGGGTCCAAGGTGACCGGGAACAGAGCGTAAACTTRAAATGTAAGGCTGAGCGAGATAGTGTATGAGACAGAAGAGACTCCCTCTCCGTTTTCTGCAGTACTGCTTACTCATCTTACTCATCTTACTCACTTTCATTCTTTCTCATTTACTCATTCACTCAGTTACTCACCCCCAGATGATCAGTAGGTGATTTGCCATCCTCACTCTGGTAGGAGGGAAGCTGAGCAACAAGGATCGTAAGGCAGTCTTTCTAGCAGAGCAGGGATATGTCCCAGAGGGCCCTGGCGAGCTTGGGGACAGGTTTGAGTGCAGCTGCTTGCTCAAGCTTGCTGAGGAAGGCGGCGCTGGACCGGGGCAGAGTGCTGGGCTCTCAGCTGCTCTGCAGGTGTTGCCTTCTGCACGGCTCGCACGCGACCCGCGCGTGCAGAGCCAGCCTGAAGAGCACCGGGGTCTGCCTGGCCCGGGTCAAACGCTGAGCTGAAGCAACCTGATCAAGGAGAAGAAGGGTCATTATTTCCCAAAAGGAGACGCTCCTTGGGTCTCCTTCTGTTGCTGTGAGCTCCAGGGAGCAAGGAGGGAGAGGGTGTGGGTGGCAGCAGGGGAGCTGGCACCTCCCAGCTCTGCCCACGGATTGTCCCACGCAGCTGCCAACTCCCCAGGTCAGTGACAGACGTTAAAACCACCCCCCAGGGTGCCAGCAGCTCTGTGGACAAGGACAGGGGTGGTGCTGGCCTCTGTGAAATGGCTGCCCAAATAAACGGAGACGTGCAATGCCCCTGTCCAGAAGGACAACCCCAGAGCCAAGGTTACAAGCCTGGCGTCCAACGCGAGAGGCAGCCCCTCGGCCATACGGACTCTCCTCTGGGATCATCCAGCACACAGCAGTCGCCAGTGGAAAGCCCTGTTGATCAATAGCCATCGAAGCCCGTGCAAAGTCTGCTATCGATTTCTGCGGGCACCGGATCAAGCCTGAACCCACCACTGAACAGGGCTTTATCCGCCCAAAATACACAAGTAATGCAGTTCAAATGCAGCTGGGATGCTGTCTGGCTCCTGCTAGAGATGGTGTTTGAGCACTTTTTGAGAGAAAAACATCATTTTGCTGGATGAAAGCAGAAAGATGAATTTTTCTCTCTTCTCGGTAAATATAAGTTCCACTTGCTCCTGAGTTGACCTAATAATTGTAATTCTAAATTAAATGTAAATGTATTGGCTGCTGGTAAAGGTCATTCCACAGAAAATGGCTATGTTTGCCTCTTCTTCAGATGCATGAATACTAAACATGTATAATTCACAGGATCATTARCAGATAAAGATGTTTCCCATCTCTACACCCTAATCCTCATGCAAACCCATTTCATATGTCAGTGGCCAAAAGCAGAACTGTTCAGTCTTATTTAACTCCTATAGATTGGTCAATCAGTTATAAAAAACGCGGGTGCTCAGCATTGCTCAGGATTCTGCCCTCTGGAAACGAAATTAATGTCTTACGGGAGGAAAAATGATTGCAAGTTACCCTTTATGGGCATGAGCAATAGGGTCTTTTGCTCTGCCAGATCACTGCTGCAGCCGTGCCTTGAAAAGGATGGCTGTCTCTCCTCTGCTAATGGGCAAGCTTGCACGAAAGCCGTGAAACCTCTTTCAAATGATCTCCCRGGGGTATTAAGGAAATGCAGGTCTAATGAAGACGAAGGGGAAGGCAGGGATTCGCACAGGCTTAGGGGCTTCCTAGGGCCGGTCTCAGCGGATGGCTGGCCTGCCTATAGAGGCAGAGTTTATTTACCGCTTTGCTTGGCAGGCAGAGCTCGGGCAGACTGTGCCCGGGCAAAAAGCTTCCACAACAGGAGAATAACAACGAGGTGTGCTTGGCTCGGGACTTCAAAGTCAATGGGAAGCCTTCCACCAAAGACAATAGTTGTCAGAGCAGGCGCTGCAGAAGGAAAAACCGCAGCGTGGGCCACAATGTACAGCGAAATTGTCACTTGGCAGGAGGAGGAGATGTCCGGGTGGCTTCCTAGCATCAAGCTATGGCAGTAATTCACAGCGTACTCGAAGAATTTAGCCTCTTGTTGTCTGAGAATGTTGCAATTTCCTCAATTGTACTTGGTATCTGAAATTACTCAATATGTTGGGTTTTTTTTTCCTTTACTGACTGATTGCAAACAATCTGCCACAGCCTCCTCGAGCATGCCATGCTCCCGAGTCAGAATTAGCTGTGAATGCTCATGCAAATCGCTCGGGTTTGCTCTTGCTGGACCCGCTGAGCGGTTTCTGTAGCTGAGCGGGGCTCTGCTGCCAGCCTGGGGAGACTGGAAGAGCTTCGAGGCTGGGAGAGAGAAACACRATTAGGGCTTTGTATCGCCCGCTAATCCTCCTCCCTCCCAGCTGCRGAGCATTTACCTAGGGCGTTCTTTTGATATAAGTCAAGCGACTGGGGAATTGATTGCCTGGGTGCAGAGTTTAATTTTCTCTTGTCTCACTCCCCACAAATTAATTGCATGTGCAAAGGGTCTGGTCAGGTTGACTGATCTGTTAACTGCTTCGGCGCCAGGAGCTGCGGCGAGTGGCTCAGGGAGGCGGCTGCGTGGGAGCGCTTCCCCATCCACTCCCTGTGCTTACCTGGCTAACCCCGCTACGATGTTGGTCGCAGGTGCATCCACAGATGGTGAATAGGCAAAGGGCTCGTGCCCGTTTCTCCCAGCTGCCCTGCGACGGCTCTCGCTGCTCTGGGATAGGGCTTCCCTTTCCCACATGAGCTCCTGGCATAGGGGTGATCGGGCTCCTGCCTGTCCTGCAAGTGACTCTGTGGACCCTCGCCACTCATTCCCAGGAGATACCTGGCTCTTGTGCTCAAGTTCAGCCTCCAGAAACAGCACCCCAGGACTGTGAATGGAGCAGCTGGGAGAGAGGGGTTAATCTCTGCTCTACGGCACAGGTGCCCAGGGRACAGAGAGCAAATGCAATGCGGCTTGGCCAGCAGACAGGAGAGGATGGAGTAGGAAGAGGAGTCTCCTCTGCCAGGAATAGCAGCGAGTGCAGGAGCAAGCAGAGGAGTTTCCAGGTCTTTAGAACCAGCTGGGGATGCTAAACTTTGAGTGAGACGTTGCTTAGCTCAATGCTCCATCACTCATCCAGCTCTGGAGTCAGGCMCAAGGGCTGAGATTCTCTCCTGCTAAAATTGATAGAAACTCAGACCTCATGGGTCTGTCAGGCCCAGTCTCYACCATCACCTAGGGCTGACTAAAAAGAAGTTGTTCACCCAGGCACAGGGAACTAGAGGGTCTCCCAAGATTGAGCCAGGTCTGGGGTCCCAGGGGCAAATGGATCATTGAGCCCTCTTCAGAAACACCCAGCACTTTATTGCAGTGGTGGCCTGTAATTTACTCTCCCTTGTCCTTGCTGGAAGGTCATTCCAGAAAGCGAGTGCTCTGAGAAAACACAAACGTTGTCAACTCTTCAAAATACACAAGTGCAGTTTCAAAAAATCCTGGAGCTTGCTTGAAAAGGAATAAAAAATTGCTCTTTTCTTTCCTACTCCTCTGTGCCTCTAAGGCTTTTTAGGTTATACTTTCTTTTTATTTCCAGCCACAGGAAAGACCCTACCCAGGGAAAACAGTGGAGAATTGCAGTTCTCCCCCATCACCCGGCTGCAGGATCTGGGTGTGAGCAGTGCCCAAGACAGGGATGCAATTTCGTGCCTGGCGAGGAAGGAGAAGCTGTCCCTCACAGATGTGATTCTTCCAACAAGGCAAAGCTCTAAGCACRCATCTCAAGCAACATCACAAGGGGCAGAACTAGACTCATTTCCCACTCTGGGAACATGCGTATCCTGACCCTGAGCTTGGATCAGCTTCCCTCTCCTCCTCATTGCTGTGCTCCATGCTGCTTGGAGGAAGGCTGCTTAGACAGCCTGGGAAGGAGTACAGCACAACCCAGCCAGGATGCAGGTCTGGGCGATGAGGGACCAGATTATTGCACCCACCTCTCAGTCACAGATACTCTAAGACCTTAACCCACAACAACATGAGCMGTCAGTGCTGAACAAGAGTCAACATCCACTGTCCTACCCAGAGGGACCCTCTGGGGGCACAGGGCTCTTGCTGGGTCCCTGGAAGTGTTCCAGCCCTATCTTGGTATTTTCCAAATTGCTGCTGGGCTTATTTGCATCATGCAGATGCAGTGAGTTGCTCTTCTGCTTTATATGTTGGGCAGCAGTGCCTGGGAGCTTGAGGAATCGCTGGTAAATGTGCTGTCGTAGGCTAATGCTGCAGCCTTGGAGTGACCCTTCTAAGGTGGCTGTGAAGCAGCTCCTGCAGTCCCTGTTCTCCAGGGGCTGCTGCCCTGCCCTGGCAGCCTCTCCCAAAGCTGAGAGAGACGAGTGGCACTTGGGCACAGCTCCCTCGAAYTGACTCCTCCGTCCTTCATCTCCCTGCTGGCAGCACGAGCATGAAGCAAGAAATGAATTGGGCCTGTACCTTTCTGGGGAAGGTGTTCATTCATGCACTGACATGTTTATTTGCATAGAGACATTTTAGGCTTTTTTTCTTATTCGCTGACTTATCACAGCTTCAGGAATTTGTACAATATTGAATTATAAATTGAGACACTGTATCCATGAAAGATTGCTCTTTGACTATAGGCAGCATTATCGAAAATGACAGTCACAATAAATGCATGCCATAAAGCTGAACTAAATATGCTCTGCAATGCAAGATGTGCAAATCAAGCAAGTAGAAAAATAACCATAATATTTTTCTTACAAATGAACCCAGAACCTTGGGTGATGATTTTGTTTAGCTTTATGTCTTGGCTTCTTGGTGAAATACTCAGACAGCAGATAATGAAGTGACCTACTTTTGCTGTCTTTGTTCATGACAACACATAAATTAAGAATTATGCCCTTTCAAATTAAACTTACCGTTTTGCAAGAATTGGAGTATAAAAGTGGGATGTGGGTGGGCGGGAAGGCAGCACTGATGCTCGGTGCCACCTGGGGATGCTTCCCCCAGGGTCGGTCCCCTCATGCATCCTGCTCCTCGGCACCGGGAGCCTGTGTTGGGGCTGGGCTGGGTTTCCTCCTCCTGTCAGATGATCTGCTTCATGGTGCTTTACCTTCTGGTGAACTTCTGGAGGCCTCGGAGGCTAGCGGTGCCATTTAGCTGCTTATTTGAATAATGCTCCAAGTTTAAACACTGCCTCGAACCTACTGTGAGCTGGTGTCATCTAGAGCATGTGCCCAAGGAGACCCCCCTCGCTGACAGGAGGGGGTTTTGCCTCCAACCCCTTGTGTTATGTACTGTAATTCCTTCTGACTGGTTGGCAGCAAAATAATGTTTGTGTTAATTGAATTTTGGGCTGGGGGTGTGCTGGGCGGGGGTGTTGGTGCCCCTCGTTCCCGGAGGGCTGGAAGCAGAGTGTTTCTGGGCAAGCAGAGCTACTTGTTCAAGTGASTGTGATGGGTGCGTGTGGCCGGGGCTGCTTGGGGTGAAGGAGCTGGGTCAGGAGAGGGCTGCTCAATAAAGCGATTCTCTGGGGGCCCAGGGCCTAACTCAAGGTGGTAGTTGCCTCAGGAAAGAGTGTCTGGGCCTCCCTGTGTGCTGGCCAAAGGGACCCACAGGCTTCACAGCCTGCAGTAAGTCCAGCCTTTTTAAAACACCACAAAAACTAATGCAATGCTCTTCACAAGCACCTTCCTGAAGCCAAAGGTGCTTCAGGACCTTTCCAAAGAACCCTTCCAAAGGCCAGAACTCAGCTAAACACAGTGTGTGGAGCTTCCATTTCCTGGTCCTTGAAGGTGCTTTACAAATGCCTTTCCTCACAGACCTGCTGTGGAGATGAGGGGATCTGGGCAGGTGGCTTCCCAAGGGAAGCAGCTACAGCAGCCTGGGCTCGGCCCTGCAGCCCTGGCCTGGCGCCCCCATTGCAAAGCTCTGCTCCAGGTTGGCTCCGTGCAGGCCTCCATCTTGTCTGTGATGGTGCTGCGCGGATCCGCTTGTCCCCGGCTCCTCTGTGTCATGTGGCAATGCCCCCCAGTGCCACCCGCTTGGCAGGACCCCGCTGACCCCGGACCGCTCCTGTCCCCACTCACAGTGGCTCCGATGGGCCCCACTCTGGGGAAGATGAGGCGCCACCACAGCTTTCCCCAGGATCACAGCCCCTCTGCGCTCTATTTTCCCAGCTAGCTGCTCATTGCTGATTAGCTCTCAAAGCTCTTGATTCCCACATGCCGGCAGCAGGATTTGAGGGAAATTGGGCCTTGCTGCCTAAGGCTTTGTGTGCTGCAGAGGAGCGATGGTGTTCTGAAGCAGAAAACTGGGGTTTATGCTGTGTTTCTTAGTCCTCTGTGACCGAGCTGGGACAGGCCAAATAGACTCAAGCTGCCAAGTGTCTCCTTAGTGGTTCCTAACCTTGTAACGTAGGTTCTGGGAATGCTGTGGCTGTTTGATGGAAAATGGGCGTTAGGCTTCTCTGGGAAGCTCAGGTGCTGAATGGGAGCAGGGGAGAGCTGGGCAGACCTGAAGAGGGTGGGAGTGAGGGTGAGTCAGCAGGATGGCTGGCCTGGAGGCACCTGGCAGCCTGAGTACACAAGGGAGCCCCAGCTCATGCACAACCTATGACTTACCTGCACGCTCCTGGGCATCTGTTTCCTTACTCTGTGGCCCAAAGTTGCATGGTATGAGTGATTTAATGGCATTGACACCTGCAGTTTCTTTAGACCAGTGTGACCAGCTCTGTCATCTCCTAGTGCTTTGTCTTAATGCTCTCCATGTCACCACACAAACTGTTGATGGCTTTGCAGAGCCTTTCAGCATTGCCTCCTCATCCTCTTGGCGAGGGAGTCATGAGCAGTGGCTGCCTCCCTGTATCAAACTGTGTGCCATACACACAGTGAGGTGGTCACCAAACAGTTGGGGCTGCGGAGCAGTGTCTGATCACCAGGACTAGTGCTGTTCCCACAGTGCCACTCTATACAGTTGACTCTGACAGTCATTTGCTTTGGATATAGTGACTTTTTTCTCTATACAGGCTGGCTCTCATTTCCTGCTGTCTTTGAAAAGTGACTGGCAGGAGCGTTTGGACTCTTCTTTCAGTGTGTTGCCATGAAAGGACTCTTCTTTTTTTCAGGTTCAGTGAGTAATTCATGATGAGCTATAATTTCCAAAATTAAATCTTCTAGATTATAAACAAGAGAGGCCTGAGCGAACATTCCTGCAGTTGGTCTCTGTGGTGCGTTAACCCCTTCAGGGGCTTTGCACCTGATCACTCTGCACAAACCTGGTCCTTCTGCCAAGCTTAGGGCCATGTTGGCTGCAGGATGGGACCCTGTTGGCTTGGTTCAGCCCTGTGTTTGTCCTTGCGCAGGCTCCTCAGGTTTCTCTGGGCTGCAGCTGCTCTTTGCACTAATATCTCAGCAAAAGATAAGAAAAATGCTTTATTCAGGTCAGATTTTTTTTCCCCAAGCAGATCTTCTGCCATTCTCTGCTTAATCTGAGCTGTCTAATTGGGGGGCTTAATTCAGCTGAACACACTGCTAGTTTCACTGAAGCAGCTCCATCCTTGCGGCTTGATTTTTCCTCTTCCCTTTTCACAGYGGATTGATTTTGCTGCCAATGTGATCTTTCCCCACTGAAGTTTCTATCACAGCAAAGTTCACCCTCCTCTTTCTTCTAATTATCACTGTCTCCACACAAAGTGAATGAGGCAAATTTGCTGGTCTATTTTAAGGTGTAACTGAGATGATAATCCAGCGCAGCTGGGAAGTCTTGCTCACAAAGCAGGAAGCTCTTGCTCATAAAGGATCATCTTTCCTTGCCCCGAATAAAAACCAGAGCTTTGTCAGAAGCACCCAGGGAAAGGAGATGTCTACCTGGCCCAACTGGAGGAACAACCTGTGTACATGAAACAGCCTGGTCCGGCTGTTGTAGTGTGGAGCAGCCTCATTTTTTTCCAGCCTAGGCAGGAGTTGATGATGCCTAGACCCAAATTTGGGTCTTGTCTGTTGGTCCCAGCGTAACCGTCCCAACAGCCCTATCCTGGACATGGTGTGATGGCTCCTTGCCTGATGCTCAATGTGAGCATGGCCCTGAGCTTGGACTCTGGGGGCGGACCTGGAGCATTCTAGCAGTTGTAGCCCCCTTCTCAGCGATGACAGGAGCAGAAAGGACTTGAACTAGGTACTGGAGCCACTGCGCAGTGATAAGAGGGACTGGATGGCTCCAGAGTCATGGCCTGCTGGTGTTGGCCTGTGCCCAGCGGAATAAAGAGCCTATTGGTGCCCTTGCTTGGGAACTTCCCAGACCCCCAATGAAATCCCCAGGAAAGTTGATTCTTTGCAATATCACACAGTGCACATGAGTTTCTGCCCCTCCTGGGAGAAGAACTCCCCTCCAGCCTGGGATGTGGCTGCTTGTGCCCTTAGAGCTGGCCATGCCAAGCAGACACGCTTGCCAGGGAATACAGGCAGTTCTCCCTCCATCCATGTTCAGTGCCAGCCTTGAGCCCCAAAACGGCTCACGCTGCATCTCCCTGTGAGCAAAAGGCCTGCAAAGCAAATGGCCTTGGAGCTGTGTTACCATCAGCGACCAGAGAGGCTCCGCAGAGTTGATTGAACCAGGTGGCAGCACCGGGACCATCCTCGGCCACAAATAACTGGGATGTTACTCTGGGAAAGAAAAAGAGGATGTTGACAAATTAACTATTGATCTTGCAGAGCATGTTGGGAGCCAGAAATAGAGCCTGGAAGGACAGCAGTGATTCATGCATCTGTGTGGCAAGGGAGAAAGTGATACTGTGTGCTCTGAGCAGGACAGGCTTCATGTCAGGGGCTCTGAAATGCTCTGCAAGCAGGAGATGTGGTGGGAGGTTTTGGGTCCAGAGGCTATAACCACTGTGGGTAGAGGGCTGTGTCTCAGCTTGGACCATGTGCTGCAAGGAACCTGGGCGAAACATGAGTGCCAGCTGGTGCAAACACTGCAAATACCTGAGCTCAGGAGTGGGTTGTGCGCCTGTCTGGACAGTTGGCCAAACTGAAGTTTTGGGGCTGTCCTTGCTGCATTTGGGCTTTTCCCCTAGCCAAACTTTGCCCAAAACACACAGAAGGCAAAAACTCAGCTCTCAAAGTTTGACCATCAAGCTGGGGAACAAACTGCTGCTGGGTTGGGTTTGAGTGGTAAGCATGGGAAGTTGCAGAGCCACCACTGCACTGAATGTTGTTTCTCAAAAGCAATGCTTTYTACAGCTGAGAGGCAACAGTTTAGAAAAAAAAAAAGGCTATTTCTGAGAAAGCTCTTCCTAATAAATATTTGAAAATGTTTTAAAATGCTCTGCTTAGGAACATAGAGTAGCTTAGGCTGGAAACATCTCTGGAGAGCCAAACACCCGCCACAGGGCGAGCTTCTGAGTTGGATCCCGCTTTGAATTTGCACCTTGTTTTTGCACTTCTGAATGCAAGTTGGAGGTTTTCATTCTGAAGCAACCTTCAAAATCTGTATTGATCTGTATTAAAGACTATAACCAAAATATCTGCTGAAAATAGTCAAAAAGGGTGCTGTGAAAACGGGCATTTCAACATAAATCATTTAGTGACCTGCTATGGATTCTTTTTCAGAGACCTTCATTTCAGTTTGACTTTTTGGTTTGTTTTGGCAGGAACATACTTTAATCTCCAAGTCTGGATCTGGACAGGGAGAGGTTGGACATCTGGGTGCCCTCAATGACTGAGCCCCCTTCACACTGCTCCCCTACACCTGACCACCCACTGTGTCGGTAGCTGTGGGGCAGGGAGGTGACAGTGACAGTTCGGATACTTGCATCAAGGTGGGGTTTGGCCACCCTGGCAACAGGTTTGACTCCCTCCTCTAAGCAGGGTGCTTTGCTTGAGGAGGAAGGTGCTGCTGGTGGGGTGTGAATTAGGGGTGTGGATTAGCTAGGCTCGCCAGCAGCGTGTCCAGCCTGCCTGGAGGTGTCGGGTTTGGTGATAATACCAGAAATGATCATATTCTCATTACTCCTTCCCCATTGCAAGTGTGCAGGACTCAAAGCTCCACAGTGAGCAGACAACTTGCCATCTCACCAGCCCCAAATCTGCAGCTGCTACCAGGAGCTGGATCATGGTACTGAGCACCCTGGGGCCCTGAGCTCACCCAGACCTACACAACATGCACCCTATGGGAAGGGATATCCTGGATGGCGATCTGAGAAGCATGAGGGCCGAGTAGCCAGACCCTCCGGAGCTCTGCTCCAGACCCCCGCACACAGCAGGACTGCAGCAGGTAACCAGCCCCTTGCTGTGTGGCACCTGCTGTTTCGCAGCTCGTGCAGCTGTGATTGAGAATCTCCACTTCTATTAAAAACTGCGAAAGACTCAGTTTAAACATCTCGCCATAAAGCACAGCTGCAAAATGAGACTTTTAAACACAAAGAAAAGCCAGCATATGCACAAAAGGATATGTATTATCGCTCTAACTCTGTTTTTTTTTTTTTTTGTTCCTAATCACATTATGTTTAGGAGTGTAAATTTAGGTTGGCACAAATCTGTATTGCTAAAATATTTTACCTTAMGTTGTTAGAAGCTCTCCCCATCTGTGAGGATAATGCTAAGTATTAATTAACTAGCTAATCCTATGCAGGGCTTGGAAAACATAAAACACAATGTAGAAGCAAGTCCAAAGTATGAATCTGACTTAATAAAAGCAAATCTGTCCTTTCTTCCAGAGGAGAATGCTTTGGGATTACCTCTTCCCTTGATAACGGCACTCAACGTGCTTCAAATACCTGCTTAAAGCTGTAAATCACTGTTTGAATTGCAAAGAGTGACATGAATATGAGGGAAAGGTGCTGCTTGCAGCACTGGGTGCTCCTGCCCASGGGAGCTGAGCTTCCCCCAGCAGCACATCTCACACAGGCAGAAGGGGAGTTGATCTGGGACGAGAGCTCCTATGTTATACCTTAGACCAGACGTTACTTTTTGGATCGTTGGGCTTGCTCCCCCTGCACGCTTGTCTATTTGTGGCTCCTTGGCTTACTGCAGTGCTCTGCAATCCTGTAATAGACTCATATTTAGTAGTGGACCTGTTGTCTGGGGAAGTTTGCGCTGCCGATACAGCAAGCCCCTCCAAGGACGGYTGTGTGGTGCCTGGGGCACTGGGATTCTGCCTGTGTCGGAGGAAGCTCCGGAGTGAGCACACGTAAATAGTGAGTTAGGCTCCGTATTGACAGGCTGGCAGGCTCCCTGCTTCATGTCACTGCCTCCAYGTCCTCTGTGACATTCCGAGGTTTGTGGGCACATATTTTAATAATATGTGGCAGAGTGCAAATTRTGAAGAAATAATAAGCTTCAGGGCAGCCTCAGGACCCAAGTGGCTGTTAAAGAGGGTAATATTTGGGATAAAACATAGGGCTCAGCTCTAGGGAAGGTGCAGTCCTTGCCTGAGCGCTGGTGAGATGCAGTAAGCAGGAGGAGAGTGAATTTTCATAGCTCTGTGCTTCTCACTAATGCTCTGCCAAACAATGGGCTCGAGGTTTGGAGAGCGTGCCATCTATGTAGGGGCAAGGAGTGTCGTGAAAAATCCCAGGTTTGTGCCTGTGTCATGGGCGATTTTGCAGAGCCCTGCCTTCAGGGCTGATGTCTGCAGCCTTTTGCAGAAGTTTGGCTCTGTTCTCCTTGGCAAACAACACCAAGTGAAATGATTATCTTTTAATATAATCGGAGTGCCCAGCTTGATGCGATTGGGTTCACTGTGTTCACTACGTAGCCACAGCTGCTGATCTGCTCTGTGTGTTTTTACCTTCTGCACCCAGAGCTGGGTGAGACAGTGTGGGTGCAAGCGAGGCCAACCTCGGCCAACCTCTTCCTCTTCAGCTCCTGGCTCCATTTATCAGCCCTGCACAGGGTACCTGTGCGGAATCTTGGATTAATTGGAAYGGGGTGGTCGGGTTCCTGGTCATTCAAGGCAAAACTGGTCTCTGTGCACCAGAGAGCGTGTGTAATCCCAGCTCTGAGCTGGTCGAGTTGGTGGCTGCCAGGAGGAGCCGTGCTGGGGCTTCCAGTCCTGTCGCCGAACTGCAGCGAGGCTGCTAACGTGTTGGCACAGACGGGAGYGTGGAATAAGGATCTGCCTCCGCTTGCTGCTGCTTTGTGTCGTGTTCTCAGAAGCACTTTGAACCGTCCATTAGGAACTTACAAGACCTCTTGGCTGGGCTCTGCGGGGAGACGAAGCCGGAGGCGAAGGGCTGGCTGGTGCCTGGGGAGCTCCTGCTGCGGCGTGGGGAGCGCGTCCTGCAGCGGTGCAGCAAAAATCAAGGACGGTTCTTTTTTTTTGCGKTTTTTTTTCCAGCTACTCGGTCCTGTTCACTCCAGTGGCCAAATRATCTTTGACATTTTTATAATAGAAACATTATGATTCTTCYATTACCTACATCAGTCAAGGGCAACAGGGTTATGCACCAAAGGGGAACGTGCAAAGCAGCTCTGGTGCTAGTGCAGTAGGCAGGGGTGGTTGGAGCCTGCCAGGTCAAATGCCCCTTCCCTGTGAGCAGAGGGCAGGTCTGATACTATTTTGTTATGGAAGGTTCTCTGCACACCTGATGTCCCAGGAGCTGAGGAGCTCCAGCTTTTGCCTCTGGTGTGCTCTGCAATAGTACTGACTAGCAGAAATTCAGCCTCTGCTGTTGTTAAGTAGTGAGGATTAAAGAAAGTCAATACATTTCTAYGTAGCATTTACTATCGGGGGGAACCAACTCCTGGACTGAGTCACCGGTTAATAAAAGCTGGCTGTTGGAGCATATATAATTCAGCTGCACGGATCCCACCAAGTGCTCCTCAAGGGCATGCTCTGGTGAGAAGCTTTCTGTGCCTCCAAAACGCAATCCCTGGCTGTCCCAACACAGCCCTCTGAACTGCGCCTGGATGTGGTGGCCAGGATGTGGTCAGGGAACCTGTATGATGTKTTCCTTGGGCTACTGGTGACTGAGCGATGATAGCCCGAGCCTTTCCAGCCTGCCAGGGCTTCGAAGCGATGTGGCTGCTATTCCTGTGCTTGTTAACTCTATTGTGGAAGATTTTTGAGGTCCCAAGGGATCTTGAGGCTCCAAGTCATGTGGGATATCTTGGTGTTGCTGTGCATGGGGCAGGCCCCATGGTGAAACTTGGGAGGTTGTCTCCAAGCAGCCCTCCAGGGATGGGGAGGTCGCTGAGGGGAAACAGAAGCAGCCAACAGCCCTAGGTGCACAGAAGCCAGCAARTATCTTCCAAACTCAGGCACGTGGGCATCACTGTCCTCCCACGTGGTGCAGCAAGGACCTTCAGGCTCTGCAGTCAGGCTCACAAAGCCCAGGAGTGTTTTTGGAGGCGTGTGGCAAGGGTGGTCAACCCTTGTTGGTCTTCGCTCTGTCAAGAGGCAATCTGGTTCTGCYGCAGTTATGGTGGAGTCCTGATACCACTCTGTTCTTGCCTTCAAATCAAACTCCTACACTGCTTTCTGCTTTAAATGCTCACTCTTTCTTCACTCATCTCAACCCTGCAAAGCAATCTGTGTTGAGTGTGAACTAGGACACACGAGGGGTGATAAACTGAGGCTGGAGATGGAGGTGTAAGGCAACTGGTTGACCTAGTGGTCAAGGCAACATATGCCAAGCCAGTACACCCACGTTCAGTCCCAGGCTCTGTTCCTGCCTTGTCATCAGGCCTTTGTACATCTCCCTCGCCTCTCTGCGCCCTTGTGAAGACGTCTGTGAAACGGGGTGATAGCTAATAGCATGGAGGGGTGTTGCAATGTGCAATGAGTGTTTGAGCTGTGTGTTGAGCCCCTGTGCTGCGGGGGCARAGGGGTGTCACATATTGTTTTTGTTGGCCATTTAGCTTGTGGTGCTCTCCTTGCCTCCAGCCTGGGCATTGAAAACCTATAGCTGATTGCTGAGTCCATTGGAGACCAGTGCTGATGCACCAATTCACAGAGAGAGGCTAAGGCTAGAAAACACAGCAATAAAAACCTCGAGCTCCTGTCCAATTATCCAGACCTAGCAAGGCCTTGCCCTTGCTTTCACAAACCCATGTCTAGGAAGACCCACCTGCTACAAATTGTACTCTTCTGTTAGACTTGAATTTGTGTTAGAGTTTGAGAAATTCGTACTGCTCTTTGAAAAATGCACATCTAAAGAAATGTATAAAGAAGGCAAGGCAGTGATTAAGGGTGGGATATGATATTTTTTAGTAGCGTAATGCAAGGAGCTACAGTGCATGAAGTCAATTTTGGTCCTGAACATGGAGAAAAACMAAGTGAAGAGTGTGAGGGAATACAAAAAAGAATTGGAGGCCAAGTGCTGGATGTATACCAGCAGTTATAAAGCAAGAGACTATTTCCTACCACACTGCCTGTAGAGACTTGCTGCTGTAATGAAATGTTCCCAGGACGTCTGAGCAGTGGGGTCCTCTCTGGGCAATGTGTTGCTGCTGGCCCTGGATGTGGAGCAGACTCCATGAGCTTGCGGTGTCCTCCTGCGCAATGGCTAGTGTATCGCAGCTGGTGAGTCTGGGGTCGGAGCTGCTGGGGGGGGTCTGCGTCCACCCCAACCCCTTGTGTGTCACTGCTGTTTGTGGCAGCAGTGCCACCAATCAGTGCTCTGGTGCAGTTCCTGACTTTGCTTTGCCCGCTGTCCTGGGAATATGCAGGGTCTACCCCTGTGCTGTGAGTGGCTTTTCTGTGCTCGGTCTTGGCAAGTGGCAGCATCTGCTTGCAGAGCTCAGGTTCTCCTAAAGCATCAAAGTTCATCAACAAAAAATCCAGAAAAGCAGGATACGAGCTGGAAATGGTCCTACACTACCTGCAGAGTCATTGCTGCTCAGCATCAGAGAACACCACCGCTTGCAATGAATATGCTAAAAATGCTGCCACTTTTAATTTTCAGATCAGTTTGAAACCATTACTAAACTAAGCAAACAAGCATGCAAGGCCAGAAGAACAGTATGCCCCTCCAGTGGCTCTTACCCAGAGGTGAGACACTGCTCCTCAAGGCCAACGAGGATGCGCTACTGACAAATGTTCCCATTGCAGAAGACACTTGTCAGCAGAGGCAGGTCTTGAGAGCCTTGGGCTAGTGCTGTGTCCACTGACCTGGGTGTMCTCCCATCCTGCCCAGAATCTCTGCCGATTGGCATCTGGTCCAGTGTTCTGGTGTTACAAAACTTTTTCATCTTGAATACTTGTTTTTTGATCCCAAATAGTAAATGACTGTTGTCCCCCTGCTCAGAGCTGAGGAAAGATTATATACTTCATTATTTGTAACTCCGTTGGTGCTGGAAGGGTTTGAGAGAAGTATTGGTGTGGATGGGTTCCCGGTCCCTGGAAACTTTGAAAAACAATCATTAGCCAAGGGGCTGGGCATCTACAACTCTGCCCAATGAGGAACACAACAGCTCCAGGAAAGCAACAGCTTCTAGGTACATGATTTAAACCCAGTTGCCTCCTGTTGCCCTGCTCTTCAAGCAGGCAGCAGTGGGATCATTTCTCCCGTAGTTTCTGGACTCTAGGAATCCTTTGTGCAGTCTTGTTGCAAGTCACTGCTCAGGCAGGTCTGTATGAGTGTTTTAGCTTCATGCTAATCTGATGTGACGTGCCACATCTGTCCCGCTCGCAATGAGAGCATTGTCTGCGCTAGACGAGGTAGCACTAGAGTTGCAAGCCCTCCTGGCATGGATTCACCTTACACTGGCTGGAGGTACTTTTGTTCCGTGGCTTCTGCCAGTTCTCTCTGTGACATAAGCTGTCCTGGAAGTGCTTTTTGCTGCTTTAAATGCAGAAGGATTTCTGCCAGTCTCGTAATGACATGTGAAATTCTCTACTTCTGCACGCATGCCTGTTATTACTACAGCGGCAGAAGATCCTAATGCAGGCTTGGCCACACCTCTCCAGTTTGGCAAATTGGTGCAAAATTTGATTGCCTACTTACCCAAAAAGTCTAGTTCCAAGAAGACTTTTGCCTGTGGCCTGGCTGTGCCTTTTATCAGGCTTTGAAATGCTGTCTCCGAGCTTGGTCAGGCAGCCTTTGTGAGGCAGCGATTCCTCTCAGGAAATGCATCTTCTCTCTTGACCCTGGGGTCTGTAGTGTTGCCTGTCTCTGCAGCAGCAGCAGATCTGGAAGCATTTGGTGTTCCCCACTTCTGATCAGTCCATTTTCCGTCTCCTGAATGCTACCACTCAATTCCAGGAGCTCAATCAGGATGCAGCATAGCTGTTGTCCATGTTCCTCCTTTTAAGAGCTTCCTCAGATCTGTTTATAGACATCTGTGAAATCCTCACTTTGTTGAAGTCAAAGACCAAGCTTCTGTTGACTTGAAAGGCACAAGGATTTCATGCTGAGTCTGTATCTCCCATCCTCCCATTCTTCAGCTCCTGCTCCTGGACTTTTAGATCTTCTCCTTTAACTCAACATGATTTGTACAGTCTAGGGTTATTTTTGGGTTGAAATCAGTTGTTTGCCCCTAACATCTTTTGATGAGCGGTTTCAAACTGAGTTTTGCATCACTTGTAAAGAGGCCGTGTCATGCTCATGTACTGTGTAGGATGTGTTTCCTATAAGGAGCTATGGAGCTGCTCTGAGAGCAGATGTCTCTGAAGGCATCAGTCATGCCCTTTGAGAGATTTTTTTTTCCCATTCTGGAATTCAGCTTTTCTTTGACTTGGAAAAACACCGTATTTTTTTCTATGGGCATGAATAAAATTCAGCTGTAGGCCTGTGTGCTTGGCCCTGCCCTAGTGCTATGGGCCTTTGGACCCTAGGGAATCTCTGTTTCAAGGGCAACTGTTAAACCTGCCTGCTTTCTGTGTGGGCTTAATCAACCTCTCCATGGCCCTTCCCAGTTTTGACAAATCACCAATTACTATCAGGAAATTTTGTTCTGAATTCTTCTGGCTACCACTATATTGAGACCTCATCAAATGACAGAGGCAGAAACATCCTCCCTTKCCCATTAAGACATCTGTGGCAGCCAGGGCTGCTGAATTCAGGATGCTGAGATACCTCCAAAGAAATGYAACTCATTGCTCTGGAATTATTCTGAAATTTCACAGTGTCACTAAATGCACTATGAGCCCCTCTCTAATTATGTGTTTTTTCTGGTACTTCATATTTTCCTCTCAGCTTCACAATATATTCCAATAATTACAGCCTTTTCCCCATCCCTTTAGCTTTAATTTGCAGCCCATCACAATGTTGGTTAAGCGAATCAATCTTGAAGGTCATTACCTCAAGCTTTTTCCCAATATGTTCTCCTGTAGTTTGAATAGATTGTAGTGCTCTTCCTTCAGATCTTTATTTTTTCTCCTCTGTGTCTGATTGAGACAAATTACCCCTGGTGAGGAACAAGCCCAATGCAATGTCCTCAATGCTGAGCATCATCAGGGTTGGCTCCAATGAGCACAAGGGAGCTCTGACAAGAACACGGCCTCTGAAGCGTAACTGGAAACGTTTGGTAATGATATTGTGGTCTCTCGCTTTGGCTCTACGAGAGGATTGATCATTTCAGCACCTGCAGTGAGGTATCCCTAAGGGGGAATCCAGGACACACTGAATGACTTTACCTGGGTGGTCAGYACACCAAAGTCCTCCTAACAGAGGTACTCACCAAAGTGCCACCCACTCCACCTCTGCAAGAGAGGTAATGACATGGGGTTTGGCATGTCTTTTCCTTCAAAAACTCTCAGAAGACAGTATCTTTTGCTTCACTGTGTGCTGTGTCCTCAGCAACCCTCTTGGCCTGCCATCCTACCTGCTTGAATCCATATTCTAGTTTGTGCAAGACCGAGGAATATGGAAGGACGAAGTGACTCCACTGTTTCTGAGGATGGAAGGATCAAGTGATGTTGCCCTGCTTAGTCTTTCTACATGGTGTAGAACATTAAGAGCGCAGACCTCTGCAGCAAGGGGAGCCTGGGATCACGTTCAGAAATCCTCATTGTCTATGCTTCTCCATATGGAGGTTGTGCTTGTTYTCCCTCTCCCTGCTTTATTTTTTGAGAGTAAAATTCACTGGGGAGGAAAGGGCATGTGTTTTCTGTGCATGGGACAGAGGGAATGGTGTTATCCCACCGGATTACTCCTTGTGTTCATGGCCTTGGGCTGCAGCCCCGCTCCTAAGCGGGCCCAATGACTGCTGTCCTTCCTTGTGCATGACTCCCCGTGGGGCTGTGCCCCTCTTTGCTGCACGTGCTTGTGAAATCCGTGGGGCCACCATAGAGGATGTGCTGACTTTACTTTTTATTCATTAAYTGTAAGCCGAAGAGAAGGCAGACACCAATGTCTATCCCCAAGGAAGTTCATTTTATCTTATTGGCCTGGTGGGATCCCCGTTGGCCAAGCAAGCTAGGACATGATGGCTGTCATGGGTCAATTTGATTTGCAGAAGTGCTCGGGCTTCCCAGCACGACGTGGGAGCTGCTGCACGTGGTCCTGATGTGACATCAGTGCGATATAAGATACGGGCAATGTCAGAAAAATGTGATACCGCTTTTCATTTCCTCTGCCCTTCAGTGTGTAGCAAGGGCAGTTCAATGTAATATATAATTATAGCTGCAGAGCAAAATAGTGCTGTATATGAGGAGAGTTTTTGTTCCCGCGTGCTGACTATAAATCACTCCTCAATACTGAACACTACCTGTAAAAGCTGAAGCTTCCCTCGGTACCTCGGCATCCCCAGTGGACAGTGATGCTGCACAAGGCTCTGTTCATGTTGTGAGAAACTCTGCAACTCTGCAGTATTTCAAATATTGGTCTATTGTAGGAGCAGCTTTTTCGTATGGCCCTTCAGTTGGCTATGGGGTGCGGAGAGTGTTTAGCTGCAAGCAACTTTTTTTTTTTTTTTTTAAGTTACCTTTCCTTAGTGCTATAGAAAAAGGAGGAGAAGTAGTTAAGACTTGAAGCACAAGACCTCAAGCAAAGTTTTTATTTTGATGGCATCCCTTTTCTTTGCTGCTTTCAACCGAAGTAAGATTTTGTAACCTTATTTGGCTGCTGTCTAGATAGGGTTAAGGATGAAAATAGCTGTCTTTTCTGTGGGAGAGGAAGACAAAAATCAGTCAATAGCTGCTGGAGGAGTTGCTGCTGTGCTGGGTGTCTGATCCTCGTTCTTTGAGGGCAGGAAAAGCAAAAGGGAGGAGGAACAGTGGTGGAAGCATCTCTCCTCATAGCAGGACAAATTCTTGCCCTTACTGCCCATAGCAAGGTCTGRTGGGCAGCTGAGATTCCTGCTCTGCTCATGCCTTGGTGTGGGGAGCCCCTGGGTGTCATGGGGTCCCATGTGAGGGGGTAGCCCCATTGAAAAGGTCTTAGCACTGTGTCCTGCCTTGAGAGGAGCTGCCCAGCTCCCTCTGTCCCAATGGTGCTTGCAAAGCTGCTGGGCACGTTCTAGGTGCTCTGCTAGAATATTTGGACAGAGTGCAAAGTCCCAGCACATCAAAACCTGCAGTACAGGACACATCCTAACCCCATCTTTGCTGTCTTGAGCTCTTAATGCAGATTTATTCATGCTACTGTATCCTGTTTGTTGCCTGACCATGTTGTGAGAGGTCTGTGGTCCTGTCCTACATCCTCTTTTCCAGAGCTGAGTGAGGAACAGGGGCAGTGTTTGGAGACCACCCTGCTGTCCTTGGGGAGCTCCCAATCCACAGGTGCCTCCTGTGCATCTGAACAGTTTTCCAGCTTGGGAAGAAAAGCCCAGTGAGATGCCTACTTCAGAGCATGTTCCCTGTGTCCTGGCGGGAGCTGGGTAAGGTAGGAGCACGAATCACCCTTCCTCCATCACAGTGTTCAGATGCAGGCTCTCGTGACCCCACGGAGCTCAGCAGCCCCTGAGCCGCAGTGGGGTGTGGGGATGATGAGGAGCCGCTCTGTGTCCTGCTTTATCATCCCCCAGCACCGGGTGCAGCTCGGTCTCTGCCCCTGGGGCTCTTAGGAGCGCAGCTCCTATCCCTCAGSCATGTGCGTGTGCACGGCAGTCCCGGCCCCAAACCCACATGCACAAGGTTACAGGTGTCTTGGATGCATCTGCAGCTCCTCGGCTCCTCGGAGCTGGTGGAGGAAGAGCCTTCGGAGCAGCTCGCAGCCTCGGCTCCCCGGGATTTGTTTGCTTTGTTTCCCGCTCTTGTTGACTTTGCAGGAGCAATCTGTGCACGCGGGGGACCTGAATACAGATGTCCCTGCGAAGCTGGGAGCCGAATCGCACTTTACGCAATCAACTGCTTGCTGCCTCTTTCTGCAGCCCGAGYCCTGCTGACAGGGAATTTAAGGGCTTTTATTATCACTTGTGCAGAGATTTTTCTTTGTCAGGCTGCTCAGGCTGCTCTCTAAAGAGCACGGGCTCCACAGCCCCTCACAAGCAAGCGCCATCCTCACRGCCCCAGTATTAATAGCTGCATTTCTCTTTCATGTGTGAGGCCCAGCACTTTTATTGCAGGCGAGAAGCCTGCGATACTCTTTAGATATACTTTAGGTGTTTCCAATTCTCCCAGCAATGTCTTCTCCTATTTCAAATTCTTGCTTGCTCTTTTTATTTCCTTTTATCTCAAATCCCTTTTTTCCCTACCCAGGAATGATCCCGCCAGAGGGCGATTTCATCGGTAACATCGCTTTTGCATTTTAGACTTTTCAAGGACTAATGAACTTTATTAGATTATAATGAACTTATTACTCAGTGCTGCTGACCTGCTTTCTAAAGAACTTGAATTATTATTTGGAACAAGCCTGTTGAGGGACTGTATCTCTCTTTTTTTTCTTTTTTTTTTTTTTGAAGAGCAGTGTGGGTATTTTAACTCTTCAGAGGCAGATTTTTTCTTTTTTTGGCTTTGGATGCTGCTCAGCTGCAGCTGTGTTTGATAGGAAGCCGCTGTAATTTCACCACAGAGCCGGGCCGGGTGTCAGGGACGTGCTCAGCSATGAGCAGCCGCGTCCTCCGAGCGGGCCGGGGGAGCTGCGCCGTGGCGGTTACTCAGCTCCTCTTCCTCCCTAGGGACAGTCACCGTCCCTGGGGTTCACATCTTTGTCAGGCTGCGGTCTGGTCTCCGTGGGTCCAGCAGAGCAGCTCCTGCCCAGTCCCTGAGGAGTCTCAGGGGGCTTTTAAGGAATGTGTAAAACCTTGGCTTAGAGGGTAGTCTGACTCCGGCTCTGTCGTTTGCTGTCATGCTGGGCTCCTGAGCTAAACCATCGTGATTCCCCATGAGACCAGCAGCAGGTTCCTCCACCAGGTCCCTATGGCACCATCCCAACCCCCTTAGGCCCAGAAGAGGTTTACAGATCTGCGTATGCCCCTGGGCACCCTGACTCTGGTCTCAGGGCCCCTTCTCACCTGTACCCCCATGGGTCCARTCTGGGCCATCTCTGAACCCACGGTATCTTCTTTGACCTGAAATGGGTGGAGGAAAGGAGAAGTTGAGCAGGGTACATGGGATTGGAAGCAGAGACAGGACTGAATCTGAAAAGACCCTTCTCATGTTCAAGTACCCTTGCTGTGTGTGCTGACAGGTGGCACCCAAAAATGTCTGGGAGCAGGGCAAAAAGCTTGGACAAGATCCATTCAGCTTCATGCAGGGCTGCTCCATGCAGAGGAGCCGGTGACCTTGCTGTGTTTGAGCAGGGGGCTCAGAGAGGCCCCTTCCTTCCCTCTGCACGAGCAGGGGCCTCGGTGCAGGGAGGCAGTGGAGGCGCCGGGTGAGCGGCTCCGGCACCGCACGCAGTGGTCCTGGCCAGGCCATGGCCACRTGCTGGCCGGGATGCGATTGCAAGTTCCAGCAGTTGTGCGTCAATCAGTGGCAATAAAATGATGCCGTCAACACCCTTTCCTGAGGAGCATGGGGAAAGCAAAGCAGCCAGTGGCGGGAGAGGCCATAATGTGTCGCTCCCACCGGAGCGAGGCCCGGGGACTGGAGCCAGCGGCTGAGCGGGGCTCCAGGTGCTGTTCCTACCTGGGTGCCACATCGTTGCCCTCGGAGGGCTGTGCACAGACTAGCTGCGTGTCACTCTCCAGCGTGGGCGCCGTCGGGTCCCCATGCCGCCCTGTGTGATCCCGCAGCTCTAATTTTCTTTAGTGGCTGCTCTCGGATCCGTTCTGTGCCTTGTGTTCCCCGGCCACGCGCCCTAGCGATAACTTCTTGCTTGGTGGGCGGTGGTTCCTAATTCTCACCTTTGCGTCTCACCTCCTGCCATGTAAATCCCTGGTGTGCTCTGCCACGCGTTGTGACTGTTCGTCCGTCCCGCTTCACGCCTYAGTTTTGCATCATTTTTTTTTCCCCCTCCTTTTAAAACTTCTGGATGCCTGCACTGCCCTGCTGCGCTCGCTCCTCAGCCGCCGATGGTTTATGAGCAGTGGGGGGATGTACGTGGGGGATGAGTCAGGCTTTGGCAGGGCACCAGTTCCTCGCAAATCAATTCTCACCTGCCTGAAGTCTGGGCTGCCAGCTCGGAGGAGAAGAGGGAGCACGTGGGGGACAGAGCAAAGAGCGTGGGCTCCAGGGTTGGATGATAGCCAGCACCCACCTGCAGCCCTCGCCGAAGAGCTGGAGGGGAGAGTAAGGCCAGCAAAGGGTTGGCTCCCTCCCTTTCGTGGCTCCTGTAGCCGCAGCACGGATCTCTGTAAGTTTCTGAGCAGCCAGGATGGGGAATTAATGCAGCTGGGATGGATGCACAAGGTTTGTGAGGCTGCACCGTGGAGGGGAGACCCCCAGCCCTGCGCCCTGCTCTCCGCGCACGGCTCCTCTGCATAGAAACCCGTCCTGCTCCTGCAGTGCTCCCTGCAGCACAGGTAGAGGCTTCTCCCGGGCTGCCCAAGTGSCCCCAGGTCCCTCTGGAAGGACTTTATTCCAGTGCCACCCAAGGACAGCCATGACCAAAAGAGATGGCCGGGGTGCCCAGCTATCTCGAGTGCGCAGCCCGTCCTGTYGCAAGGGGTGAAATAGTCATGAAAGGGGTAGACTGAGGCTCATAGGCCAGGCGAGGCCAGCCGAAATATTTGTCATATGCCTGAGGCATCTCCCACACATCCAACCCCTGCCCGGGTTTGGTCGGTGAAGACGAGATGCAATAAACAGCTCCGGTGCCCCTAATAACTGCATGAAGATAACAGCGACCTTTTCTTCTGTAATTATCTTTTCTCATAAAAACCACGYGCACAGTTTAATAAAACACAGGAAAAAGGCAGCAAGGGCTTCGCCGGAGCCACCTAGATCAAATCGGCATGAGGCTAATCCACTCATCCGAGCCCGGATGGATGCGGGACCCCTTTCACTATTCCAGAGGAGGAGATGCAGCCGCTGCGCTGGCTGTTCCCCACCGGCTCTCCCTGCAGCAGCCAGCAGTGCTGGACTCGGGTGCGTTGTGGCACCTGACACGCAGGGAAGGCTTGGGAATGAGGCGGGCTGCTCGAGCAGCAGATGCCTGGGATGAAGTCAAAGTGACTGTGTTTTCCAGAGGCAGCAGCAGCTCAGGATGGAGCTGTGTGCTGTGAGGCTGTGCCCAGGAACACGCTCACTATGGCCATTGGACCTCCGGCATCCTGCCAGCCCTGGAGTCCTGGAGCTCCACGTACTTACACAGGGCAGCCGCGGGTGTGCTCGGAGCGCGCAGGACAACGTCTGGGCAGGGCTGTACTGGGAGCTGTTCCGTGTCTGCCGCCACGAGCCGAGTCCTTGGGAGGGCACTGAGCCACCACGGTGGCCAGAGTCGGGCATTTACATCCAAGGTGCGAACAGAGATGGGAAGAGACTCCAAGGATCCTACCAACCCCCCGCTTGCCTCATACAAGAAGCCACGTGCAAGCCCTATGATTAATGGATAGGCTCTATTTGCACCTTGCAACAAAAGTCAGTCAGCATGCTCAGTGCCAGCCTTTTTTTTTTTTTTTTTTTCATGGTTTATTTAAATCTTGTATTTCTTCTCAGTGCTGTTGGGCAAAGAAGGTGCCTATGAATCTCCAAACGCCTGTGTCCTGATCCTGCCTCTCAGATGCCATTAAAGCCCATGTAACATTTATTCAAGGGTGGCAAGAGCATCCAAAGTTAGAGGCAGAGCCCGGGCTATTGAGGCATGGAAAGCAGAGGTGTTTTAGGCAGGATAGAGCAGCGGGCTGTAGGAACGGCCAGTTTCCACTCTCCACGCTGGAGCTATTGAACCTCGCTTGCATCCTTCAGACAGAGCAGCTTTAATTTATTGTGTGCCCTGTTTATCACTTGGTCTGAGATTGTGCTGTGTTACTTAACTTAAGGCTCCCTCCAGGCCCTAGGCCAATGCTTAGATGGAGTCAGAGCACTGGGACGCAGTGGCCAAGARCACCTGCAGAGCAGACTGTCCTCCTTGCACCTTCGCCCACCAGGGCACCGAGCGAGGCCAGGCATGGCTGTTGCAGCCACACAGGGTCTTTCGGGGTCCTCCACATGTCCGGGATGCTTGTGCATTGGGGCCCAGCTCACATGTAAGGTCCAGAGACAGCAATGATTTGTAAACATGCAGCTGATGGGCAGGGGCAACCAAAAACTCACGATAAGAGATGATCGTTGAGGGTTCAGTTGTGGGGAGGGTGTGCGCATCCAGCAGCAGCTCAGGTGCTTGCTGGGCAAGTGCTCCTGTCATGGCAGGAGCTGCGTGTCATAGAATCATAGAATGCTTAAGGTTGGAAGGGACCTCTAGAGATCATCCAGTCCAACGCCCTGCACATGCAGGGTCACCCCCAGCACGTGGCACAGGCTGCGTCCAAGCAGGTTTTGAAGATCTCCAGAGAAGGGGACTCCACAACCTCTCTGGGAAGCCTGTTCCAGCCTGTGGAACCTGTTCCCTCCTGCAGGGAGCCTGTGTCCTCCCTGATCTGCGTAGGAGATGACTTCCCTCATGCCTGAATATCTCAGATGCACCCYGTGAGCTGTGGGGTTGGCTGCCTGGCAGGGCTCTCTGCCATCTGCTACTCCAGGGCTTCCCAAGCCAGCTGAGGAAGCTCAAAGCAACGAAAGCAAAGCAAAGTCAGCGGGATTTGGGTGCTTAGCTCTGAAAGACTCCCCTGAGATCCCTGTGGTATCTTCCTCCTCYGGCTCTGGGCATGGCAATGCCTCCCAGCAGCGAGATTTTGGATCGTGCAGCTCTCTAATTAACCAGCAAGCCTGACTGCCTTCTCCACAGGCTTTGAATGACTGGCTAGACATGCTGCTCGTGTGACTTCCCCACGGCAGCGGCAGTGACGCTGGCCTGCTGGTTTCTCTTTGCCAACACGAATTAGTTGCATGCTCAGCCGAGGGGCCATGTGCTCCTCTGCAGAGGTCGAGGGCACGACTGGTGCTGTGATTTCCGAGCACTGCGAGGAGAAGTTAAGTAGAGCCAATCACTTGGGCAGGGGCAACGTGAGACTGATGTTGCTGGGTGTGCATTTATGGGTGAATATCGCTGGCAATTATAATAATGGCTGGGATATCCAAACTTGACATCTTCCTCACAGATGATGAATAAGCTGTCTGACTCTTGTTCATTTTTTATTCAAAACTTCGATGCTGGTTATTCCAGAACTCCTAGGACTAAATGCTAATGAGGAACATGTTGCCTGACTCCCATACTTAACAGGAAAACAACTCCTGGGATCAAGGGGGTTAAGTATTGAAATTGTCTCGTACATTAAATAATTAGTAGACAAACAGATTGACTTCTCGAGCCATCACCAGCCCCATCTGTTTTCTGTGCGTTTGCTCTCTCTCTGCTTGATCAGATAATTGGGTAGGGTTCTACCGAGTGGCACTTTTCTTTATTTGGGCAGTTGCAGCATGTCAGAAGGGGAAATATAATGTTGTGGCTCTAATTGAGGCTGGCTGTAAAGCAGCAGTAAGATCAAACCGCAGCTATGTGGTACCAAAATAAAGCCATGGAAACCGGGGATGGGACAGCTGGTCCGTGGCTTGTGTGTGGACCCTGTTTGGTGGCGTGATCTGCTCTGAAGCACCGGGATCTTTTTTATTTTTCCCACAAATTCCAGACGGCTTCTTCCCAGTGGGACTTTTTAGGTTGTTTCAGGTCCAAAGGGAAAGATGGGAGGTGATCGGACGGGTGAAACAAGGGCAGGGGAACGCAGGCTCCTTTGGCTGCGTTCAGGTTCAGTCTTTGGGGTAAGAAAGCGCATGCCTCTGTGCAAGAGTGGAGGGCAGAACCCTAGGAGAAACAGTTCCTGTTCAGTTCTGTGCAATTCGCAGTGAAAGAGCGTGAAATACAAACTCCGTGCAGCCCAACCAAGAGGGAATGCTTTAAAAAGCCATTTGCTGCACCGAGATGTTTTTGTAGATGTTTCAGATGGGGTTTTGAAAGCTTTTATTCTTTTATTTCTTTTTCGCTTCTAATGCTTGGAGGTTTCTTATAATTGCTTCCCTGTTTTTACTGCTCCATGGCTCTTCTGAAATATTTTTGTTTTAATTACAATATTGATTTAGATACAGCGCTAAAAAGACCCCTGAAAAAGGTAATGAAAAGCAATTACTAAAGAGTGCTCTAATGGAAAGGAGCCTCACGTGGGGAATCGGCCCAGACGTCAGCACTTATTATTATTTATAGAGCCCTGAAAACAAGCACTTGGCCATCCTGGCATGAAGAGTTATAGATGGGCAGGCTGTTTCTATCGATAAAACACTGAGGGGTTCGCGTAGCGCATGCAGACACAGGCTCGTTGCTCTTCTCCTTCATTGCCCCTGCTTGCYTGTGTTGCCCTTGAACTATCCATCCCGAGGGCTCCTTTGGGGCATCTGACAAGGGCTTGGCAAGCTGGAGAGAGACCTGATTTTGTCTACCTGGACCCATGGTGCTGTCAGACCCATTGGCTTCTCTCTGCCATGCTGAAGAGCTTGCTACCACTGAGCAAACAGCAACGCAGAGAGATACGAGCTGATCCACAGCAGCAGAGTAGTCCTAAGGGTAGGAGAAAACCCCGCTTTGCAGCAGAAAGCATGGGCGCCCATTCAAGAACAACAGCTTTAGTGCAATGAGGTGGCTTCGAGCACCAGCGAGGTCACCAATGCGCCCACGAGGGCCAACGCACCAAGGTTAATTGCAACGAAGGCAATTTAAGCATGAAACTGCTTTGAATGTGTTAGAAAGAAAACACAGGCTACCTTTTGTGTTATGGTGTGTGTGTGTGTGTGTGTGTTTTTTTTTTAAGGCTCTCCCACAAGGCTGTTACCATGACAGATCACTATTCAACTAGAATAGCGTGTGAGGGTTATGTGGGCTGTGGAAAGAAAGGGATGCATTGAAAGAGGAGTTGAATGTTATCTTGTCAAGGTAATAAAAGGAAGGAACCTTAGGCATGTCATAAAGAGGAAGTTGACTTTTTCTGGAATATATAAGACATATTGCTGGGAAAACTCTATTAAGAATTTTAAAAGGTGAAAACCTTTCATCCAGTTGACTCTTGAGAAAGGTTCCTCGGCACAGAATAGATAAATAGAGGCTTTTGCCCTTAGCTATTCTAGCATGAAAGGAATGTCTTATGAATACTTACCGGATTAATGAGACAGAGGGCTCATAAATATGTCAGAAAAACACAATAGTTGGCGATGAAATAGATGCCTCATCGGAGTGCGGATTAATATTCAGGAGGGCGCAGAGTTTGCCGGGGGCTGCCCCAGGAGTGGGCTGTGCTGCCTGCCCATGGAGGGCAGGATCCCATGGGATGGCAGCAAGGAGGATGGCCCGAACACCGGGGCACCCAGCCTGGGGACCGGGCTCATCCATTGCGGAAGGGCTTCATCCCACGAGGGCATGGCAGGGCTGGGAGAGCAGGTGGCCTTGGCTGTCCCTCCAGAGGAGCAAGGTTTGGCCAGCACTCATCAGTGGGGTGCAGGACTGTGGCTGCTGTAAAAAGCTGCTTTTTATTGGTGTGTTGAAGCGTTAGGTTTGGACTCTCACAATTGTGTGAGGTAGAAGCGAGCACAGGCTGCCAAAGGAAGAGCAGCAGTTCCCCAGGCATGTTCCCAAAATTCCCTGTGGCCTCCAGTGGGCAGAAAGGCAGAAGAAAAACCATATATAATAGATCACCAGGCAGCCATCAGGGTGTTGCATGAGCAGAGGCTGGCAGAGATCTTGTCCAAGCTGATTTCCCTGTGGAAAGCGAGAAGTCCCTCCAAGCAAAGGCAGTTGCGGTCCCTAACTGCTGGAGGATGCCCTGCATTATTGCTGCCCCTCAGTCCCTGCTCTGGGCCTGCCCTCCCATACGATCCTTTCAGGAACTAGAAAGACAGCGCTGTTGCTGTTTCGTGCTCGGGGAAGGAGGCGGYGTTGTGCTCCCTCCGGCAGGTATTTATCCCTCAGTGACTTGCCTTGCTTGTCTGATGTTCTTAGCTGTGCATGGAGCGCTGCTTTGCTCCGCTGTACTGCAGACTAGGCTGGAAACGCTCTGTCTTCTGCTGTGTTTGCTGCTTGCTCCGAGCGCAGCAGGTTTGAAGACCTTGGGGACCTCCCCGTAGGCTGCAAGCAGCGACTGAGGGCTGCGGGCTTGGGGGACAGGCTGCCTGCTGCTTCTGTCTCCTGTCATCTCCTGCCCTGTGCAGCTAATGTGCTTCATAGTGCATTTTAACATAGCATCTCGTGGCAGGTTCGGCTCCAAAGCTCCAAATTATCCAAGTCCTGCGGGGAGTGCCGTGGGTCGCTGTGCGAGCCTCCCATGCCCACTGCAGGCTGTGAACAGACACTGTAGCACCGGGGGCAATCGGAGGCACGGCCAGCTGGAGCGGAGCCAGGGCTCGTCTGGCCCTGCCTTGACGTGGGAAGGCAAAGGCGGTATTTTGCTATAGCACATCATAAAAACRCGACCATGTGGATGTTCATAACAAAGATTTCCAAGTTTGCAGCTGGTGCCCTTTAAGCCTCAGAGGCCTAAAGATGCCCCTGTGAGAGATGCCAAGCGCTTTGAATCCCAGGTATGAGTGTTCCGAAGGTACTTACCATCCTCTCTGGCTCTCCCGCTTCTTCCCACCTACCCCGCTGCAAATGCTGAAGCAGTAAAATACTATTTATAACAACTCCGCCGCCCGCACATTTTCCAGGCAGGAGTTAATGCCATGCAGAATCCAACTCTGCTCCGCAAGGCCAAAACCCAGTGCAGGTCGCTCCTGCCCGGGTAACACTGGTGTGGAAGGGAAGTGGCGCTGGGCGCAGGGTCGGAGCGGGCCGTGGCGCCCGGCGGGCGGGCGAGGGGTCGCGCAGCTGCGCTCTGCGGCGAGGCAGCTGCGCGTGCACATCCTGGAACGAGCCCCACTGGGAGCTGGCAGCAGAACCGCCCGCCTGCACTGGGCTCCTCTTCAGAGCGGCACCCGGGGGCTATGGGAACGCTCTGCCCCAAACAAGCGGCCTTTGAGCGGCGCGGAGACGTGCTCTTTGTTGCCTTTGTGGGTGTGTGGAAGGAGAAACAGAGGCCCCTCTTTATGCTGCCTCTGTCCCATCCTCCCCTCTCCCTGTTGGCGCTGGGCATTAAAACCAGGCTGTGTTTGGGCAGGTCCCTGCAGTGGCAGCTTCTGCAGCCGCTGCCTCCTGTGCCCGCTGGCGCAGGCCGTGCCCTCGTGCCCGCCGCGCTCGCCTCTTGCCCCAGGAGACACTCGAAGCGGGGACGAGGGCAGCRGCTGCCACATGAAAACCAAGTAAGGGCCCTCAGGAAGGTGCCGAGGAGGCAGCGATCCTGAAAGGTGCTGCGTCTATCACACAGCACCTCAGAGCWGGAGGCGGCTCCAGGCGCCCCACGCTGCAGAGGCAGACGTTGTGAGGGGCCTGTCCCTCAGGCACCCGCAGATGGGGTCCCTACGTCCCCCCAGCACTGCTGCTCTCAGCCTCTTCCCCACACTGAGGCACCCAAGGTGCGTCGTGGATGGCTGAGGAGAGGCCTTAGGAGCTGGGTGCTCCCTGCRGGCTGTGGTTTCAGCCCACTCATCCCTTCGGCTCCTGCTGTCAGGCCCCCTTGCGTGGCCTGAGCCTGAGGAAGGTTCCCTGCGACCGTCGAGTGGCTCCATGTCCAGCTCCACGGCAGCAGAGGTGGCTGCTCGAGGTGCAGCACGAGGGCCATGGCAGCAGCGACTCCTCGAGGGCTGGGGACACCCCCCCTTGCCGAGTGTAGGTGTTTAATGGGACTATCGCGGAGCGCCCCGCTGGGCACCATGGCAACAAGGCCGCGGTAAACAGCCTGAAATCATCCYGGCAAATATCACGCGAGCGCTCACAGGGGCCCTAATAGGAATTAACAGCCAAGCTGGCGGTGACTCAGTGTAGCGTGAAGCGCCGCAGCCGCGTCCCGGAGGGCAAGCGCAGATCTCCCCGCCGGGCCAGGCACAGGGCACGTGTGGGTTGTGTGCGAGGCAATGCAGCGCTCCATGCTGAAAGCCCTCTGCCCCGGCGTGGAGGCCGGGAGGTGGCTTGGCAGCAATGAGCAGGAGCTGAAATATRTCCTTGAGCGTGTTGTGTGCTGCCCGGAGCCAGAATGGTCCTCCCTGGGAAATGTCCCACAGCTCCACTAAGGTGCACGCTTAGCGCACGCCTTGCACGGCCTGCTGGAGGTACTGCTGCAGACGAGCACCACCTCTGCAAGGGCTCTCAGCTCATTACGGGTTTGCAAAATCAACGTATTTCATTGTCTTTCACTGCCTTTAAAATGTTGCCGGGGTTTCATCTCCCAGAGTGCCTGGTCAGGGGTGAGCATRTAGCTTGCTGGTGAGTTTGCAGAGCAAGCAGGAGGTTGGAGTTGGCTGTGCAGRGATAGCAGAGTCCAGGCTCAGGACCCGCCATGCCCTGCCCAGGGATCAGCGCAGGGTGGGAGATTGCAAGGACAGAGGGCTCACGCCTGGCTGAGCGATTTTGTCACACGCTGACAACAAGCCAGGGAGGCTCGAAAATTTGTGATCGGAGTCTAAACGGAGGCTTTAGAGCCTCAAGCCTTTCCTGGGGCCCTTAGTCGTGCAACGCTAAGCCTGGTGCTATACTGTCTGTGCTGGCCTTCCTGGGCTGCTCTTTGCTCTTTCCAGGACCCTGAAGACTTCCTAGGAGGTCTCGAGCACTGAGGATGCTCATGGCATGTGTGATAGCTGCTGGAATTAGCTAGCTAGTTCAGTGGAGAGCATCTTGCTTTTCTCATGACACTTAATCCCTTCCGTTCCAAGGGATGTGCCTTGTCTCCTTAAGACAAGCTCTTGCTTAAAAGCTTATTTAGGAAATATTGATGCCATAAAAAGCCTATGGACCTCTATGTGGACCACACGCAACCGTGCTGTCTGTCTCTGCAGAGGCTTCCAGGGACCAGAAGCAAGGGTTAAACATGATGCAGAAACTGCTGCCAAGCTTTCCCTGAGCTCCATCTGGGAACAACAGCAGAGAGGAGCAGCCTCCTCTGCTCTGAATGCACCTGGGCAGGGTCATAAGCAGATGACACAGCTTGCTCTCCCGCACTGGACCCTCCATTGGTAAGAGAAGTCTCTGGGTGCCTATGGTGCCACGCGGATCCTTTCCACGTTTATGGACACCACATTAGTCATTGTCATGGAAACAGCGAGCCAACGATAAACAACAGGAAATGATCCCTGAAAACTGTCCCACTGCTCTCCACACAGGTCTCTGGAGCACGAATTAGCCACCAAGGAGGAGATGATTCAGTGTAATGTTAAGCCCAACGATTCAGCAGCTTCCCTTCGAGGGAATTACAGGCACATTGGTGGAAAAGGGCTGAGAGGACAATGACAGAACGAGGCCCAGGTGGTCCCAGTCCCATTTTGCAAAACCTTTTGTTGACGAGGAGCCCCCAGGGTCTGGCCAGCATAGTCAGGAGGACTATGTCGTCCCTCCCAAGCTTTTGTAAGAGCAGCTGTGGCCACTCAACATCTCCATGCAATGTGGCATGGGTCCAGAGGCTTTCTCCTCTTGCCCCAAGCAGCAGCAGGAACAAGATCCTGAAGATGTTGGCATTAAAGCATCACAGCGTTGTGCAGAGATGTGTGATCATCACCAGGGCCCTGCGAGCCTGTGTTTGGAGAGGGGACAGCGGCGGTTGGACAGGAGCCAATTTATGACTCCGAGTGTGTTTTCCCTTGATCTTCACCAGCAACTTGATATGAGGGAAATAGCCTACAAGTGCCAAGCCTGACAGCTCTGCCTAAGCAGGGTGGGCTGAGGAGCAAATTGGCCCCAAGGCCAAGGGCTGAGGAAGACTCCTCTTGGGGGTTGAGCAACCTGCATGGTGAAGGGCTGCGCACAGGGAAGTCCTGGCAACCAGCTCTGAGTAGGCTTTGGTATCTTGTCTTGCTTTCAAAGCTTCAGAAACCTTCTGGTTTGAAAGGGAGTACATCTGTGTGCTATGTTGTAGAGCCTAGACCCACTTCCAGCAGCTCAGTGCCTGTTAGTCCAAAAGGCAATGCCAGGGAAGGGTCACTGTACCTTTGTCTATTTCTGCTTTTGTATCTGTCATTTAATGAAGGCTCCAAATGTCCTTCCTACCCATCTTAGTTTTTCTTCCTGAGTTTCCTCACGCCGGAATTACCGAGGCTGTTTCAAGGTTAGAGTGATCTCCTTGCATTGCAGCGACTGGAGCTCTGCGCTAGCCTCACCAGGAGAAGGTTAAAGGATGCAAATTGTTGATAGAGGGCTCTTCAATTTAGCATGCAAAGGATCTGATAGTTGAAAGGTGAAGCTGGACAAATTCAGAGTAACAGAAGGGGAGATTGGTAATTGGAACAATTTACCAAGACCCATGACGGGTTCTCTTTCATAGCTGATTTTAAAATTAGGATTGGATGCTTTTCTAAAACATGTAGTCTACTTCAATAAGCATTAATTCTGGGAAATGCTTTACAGGAGATTAGGCTGATGATGCCTAGAGTTCTTCTGGTCTTATCTGTGAATTCATGAGCCCTGCAGCCCTATTAGATTTTAGTGCATCTCCTCCTCAGCCTTTATCACAGACCTTTCAGGCATGTAAGGCTCAGGAGCTGAAGGGTGCCCAGGGGATGGTCTCACTGCCAGTGCGGGGTGAGCTGAGGACACACCTGCATCCAGACTTGCTCACAGGCCAGCTTGAGGACCAAATGTGCCCTCCTCCCAGCTCTGAGGTGAAGCCCTTCTACTGATGGAGGCCACCATCTCTTGGCCACAGAGAGGACCTCTCCCAGCTGTACAATTTGCCCATTCCTCTGTGCTCCATGTGAGGACACCAAGCCCCAAAGCCTTTTCATTAAAGTGCAGCATAACGTTGCTTTACCAACTTTGGCTAAGCCAAAGTCTGGCTTCCTATGAGTGAGGCAGGTCTGCAGGTCCTTCCACCCTACTGCAGGTCCTTCCACCAGTCACCGTCCCTTCCCCTCATCCTTCCCTGGAGGCTGTTGACCCAGAAACACAGATGTGGGTCACCATGGACCATACCTCCAACACAATCATTCATCCACCGTGGTCTTGCCTCTCCGGCGCCCTTGGTTGTTGCACACTCCGCAAGCCTGCTGTCCTCACCAGGCTGAGAGTTCCAGGAGCCCACGGTTCTTATCAGTGGCTTATCACCTCTGCTCCCAGCCTTCCCCCAGACACCTCTCCAGCATCAAGTGACTGATGGGATCTCTGCGTCGTTCTCTCTCACGTGCTGATCCCTGACACTTTTTGTGTCTTTTTGTTAAGCGCAATTGCTGGGAGTGAATGTCAACTTTTTTCCCCCATGAATAGTAATAAATCAGAGCATGGCACAGCACATTTCAGTTCAGCAGCACCTGGGTGCCTTTCTGGGAAGCCAACCCCTCGCTGCTCCGCGATACTCGGTACTACAAGGAAACGGGGGAGGTTTTATGTTATTTTTATTGTTTAATGTTTTCAGTACATGGTCTTCAGAACGACTGTCCTCTCCTCTGCTCTGTAACTCAGATGTGCCTCTTGGGTTCATTTAAACCATTTGCCTTGCCCTTCCTTCCTTCCTTCCTTCCTTCCTTCCTTCCTTCCTTCCTTCCTTCCTTCCTTCCTTCCTTCCTTCCTTCCTTCCTTCCTTCCTTCCTTCCT
>NW_020454827.1:556007-636983 GCF_003342845.1 Nothoprocta perdicaria
TTTTTCTTTCTTTTTTTATGGAATGTAGTGCCAAGCTGACAGATCTTGAAAATAGTATCCAATTCTCTATCCTTCCAGTGGTGCATGAGGACTGCTGCCATCTGACCTCTGAGCATAGTAGTAAAGCCTTGGCCAGAAGGGGCCACTCTGCAATGGGGTAAATTTGTACCATCTGGCTCTTCACTCATATTTTTAGTATTTCTACTGACATAAGAGCCAAATGGCACATAGGCCATATGATGCCTCCTGGCTTTTAGCAGCAACAAACACTGATTTTCCATGCTTGAAAATTGGTGGGACAATCAGTATCTAGCTCCTATTAATGGTATTGTTGATATTTATTAGCAATAATGGCAATTATGCTCATAATGCTGTCATCTTTTTTTACTTCTTGGGCATCAGTATGGGCCTCAGCTTCCAGCAAGTGCACGGAGACTGCCAGCTTAGTTCACATTCTCTTGGGAATGTACCCTAGTTCAGGCACTAACAAACTATATCACATTAAATTCAACAGCCAAGGAGTGAGACYTGGTGTCTTTTCATCATTCTCATGCTTTTCATTTAATTTAGAGCTGTGTCCTTCATAACTTTCAAACAAAGTACTGTGTAGTTTGGGCGTTCAGATCTAAGAATCTTTGCTCTGTGCAGTGGGTATTGAAGAAAAGTAATGAATGTCTCAGGCTTAATGGTCGAAAAGGCTTTCTTGCAGTACAAAACAACAACAAAAAACAGCATTCCCAGATCCATTTTCATTTATAATATAATGAGCAATTCTACTGGCAGCAATTCTCCCTTCACGTATATATTTATTAGAGGGAGAAATTCCCCATCCTAAAATAATGTTCTTGCTTGAATCAAATAGCTAAGATGCAGAAATTTCAAGCTCTGGTGCTCTGTTTAACCATTTCAGTGTGTCCCACTTGTTATTTTATCACATATTTTGCAGAACGTACTGTTACTCTCAGAGTAGATGACACCTGTGAACACAAAGTAAACTGCTGAGAAGCAGAAAGAGGCAACACACAGAACACAAAATCACAGCAGCTGCAGTACAAGTTGAGCCATTTTTATGAGAGCAGAAAGCCAGGAGGATTCGTACCCTGCTTCCAGAGCTGTGCAGTCCTAGGTTTGTTCCTGAATGTTAATTTGATTACGTGAAGCTTCAGAGTTTTATTATTTTTCCCCACAGAGCTTCCAGTCTGTAGCTGGTGTGAGCTGCTGGAGCAACTCGGCTTGTATCAGCAGAGGATCTGGCTCGTAATCTTTTCAGATCCATCTCCTCCATGCAGTGGGTTTGTCGCTGCTTTTATGCTATGTTCATGYTGAAAGCATCACTCCTTCTTACTTGGTCAGTCTGCTCTGCAGGGAGCACAGAGCTGAGCGGGGTGCTCCTCACGCGGCGCTCCCAGGGTGGTGGAGATCTGTCGGTGCTTTACCTGTTGCTTAACTTATGAAGACACCACAYGTGAGGCCCTGGTCTCACTACAAGGCTCTACCTAATATTCCTGTGACCTAATATTCCATTTCTGGCACTGTGGGAAGGAGAGGGAGAGAAGTGGATGCTGACTGGAAGGAGGAGGACGAGGCTACTACAACCTGGGCTAGAGACCTCAGAAATCTTGGTCAGCTCTGAGCATTTGCTGGTGATTGGGGGCACTGTCTTCTGATGAGCAGGGTATTTTTCATCATGTCGGTGATAAATGGCTCTCGGTTGAGTAGAAAAATGGTTTATTGATTAGATAGCAGAGGTGTGCACAGGGAGTGTGCAGCTGATACACTGTGCCTGTTCTGCCAGCTGCTTTCCACAAGCACCGCTCGGGAGAGGCAGAGGGACGTAGCCAAAGCCTAARCCCCAGTGCCAGCAGAGCTTAAGGGAGCCTCTTCTTGCTCCTTTCACTGGCTCCCTTTGGCGCTCACTGAAGAGGGAGAGGTCACCATCCTCAAAGGCAAGGAATGACCTGGCTCCGAGGGCTGCCCATATGCAGCAGGTTCAGCTTTGCGTGTTACGTCTTGGTCAGTCTCTTTGCTTTCCTTTGTACCTCCTTTTCATGACCACTCGCTCTAAAGCTGGCTCTAGCAAAGCTTTTAAATGCCAAATCTCACGGAGCTTAACTGATCTATTCAAGTGAAGTGTGTTTAGATTCTGTAGCATGTGAACCCGTGGAAGTTAACTAGAACTGACCAGGAAGGCTGCAGTTGTCAGGGACCTCTCCCTGCTCATAGCTTGGTGCCTGGAAAAGAAAAATCAGTCCATTTACTTTTTCTCTTTTGGTTTTAGTACTTGTCTTTAGCCCTCGTGCTCTACCAACAGCACACCTTGAACAACTTGAGCATAATTAATCACAGTTTGCTTCCCTCCATTTGCATGGGATTCTTAATCCGCAGTAAATCCTTTGGGGAACAGATGCAATTATGAAAGAAATGCTTATTAAAAAGAACTATACGTGCCATAAAAAAATGTCAGGACAATTGTCCTTTAGTTGTTTGCAATGTTGCCAGCTGTAATATATGATCCTAGCGCTATGTCCCAGCTGTCTCTGTCCCCTGGTATAATGTGCTTCGGTGATAGCTTGTGCTGGATTTCATGTGCAGCTGCACAAAGCCCACAGATTTCAGCTGTTCCTCCTTCTTGCTCTCTCTCCCCATGCTGTGAGCACCTATTCTTAACTTGTCAAGCAAAAGGCTGTCACGGCCACAAATCTCCTGTAGCAAACACTATTTTTGATCTCCCCTGACTGAAATGGATGATGAGCTGCTTGGAATTAATATCTTCTGCACGTGTCAATGTGACCAGCCACCGAAAGAAGGTATATTTGACAGTGATTTGTTGGTTTGACCAGCTTGGCCGAATAAGGACTGGAGCAACCGAGCTGCAAACGTGTGCTGCACTTTTCCCTCTAGAGTGTTTTCTTATAAGCAGTGAAGAAGGAAGCTGCAAGCCCTTTTACAGCAAAAAAAATCTGTGTTGTGAGACTTGTTCTCTACTCCTGGCGTGGCACTACTAGAGAAGAGCATGGCAAAGGATGTGAAGATTTAGGGTTCTGTTCTCAAATTTGATCAGCCAGTTCCTCTTCCTGCGGCCTAGTTTTTCACCTGTAGGACTGGTGAAGTGATGTCAAACCACTTGGGCAGAGCAGTCTGAAGGAGCAGCCAAAGAAAGAGAGGCAAACAGAGATCTCCAGGAGAGCTCTTCACTAGCACAGAGTCAGCAAGTCTACAACTGAGGCCAAATAATCCACGGGAATGAGACAGTACTAGTGCAGGGAGCAACTTGTTTGGAAAGAATGGGCAGAGGAAAGGGGTTTTATTGTGTGTATTACAGAAATGCATCCTCGCTGCAAGCACTGGGGAATAAAGGGGTGTTGAAACTACTGCAAAAACACAGGTATTCAGTAAATGTGGTCCCATCATTGCAGGGCCATTGCTGCTCCCCTTAGGGTGCAGCAGGCCTTTCTGTGGGCATGGGAGAGCCATCCAAAACTCAGGACATGGAGGGATAGGAAACACCGGAGCCGGAGCTAACCTCGCTCAGCTGAGCTCCCTGCAGGGAGTGGAGCAAGGCTTGCAGGGATGGAAGATGAGTAGGCTGGCATGGGCAGATGGGGCTAAAGCAGAGAGGTCAGGGTGCCAAATGCCGTGCAAACAGCAAGGACTGTCAGGGGTAATAAGAATCTATAGTAGATAAGGGAAGTACTTTCAAATTGACCAAGCTTGAATTTCATCCTAGGTTACCTACGGAACTGCCTGAAGCTACCTCAGGGCTGTGACGTTGTTCCAAGAGAGCAGCAGAGGCAAAGGTAACATMTGTGTTTACGACAGGGTGGAAGGAGGAGGTATGAGAATTATTATTGCTATTATAATCTAACCAGTTTAAAGTCAGTTCCCAGAAAAGTACCATTTCTAGGTACTAAAAATAGAATCCTCAATAAAAGGAAGAAAAAGAAAAAAAAGAAAAAACCCTTTGTCAAGCCAATCTGATTTGCCCCTGTGACAAGCTATTAGATGTTTTGGATAGGAGAGATGCAATAGATGTCAGATGTCTTGGCTTTGCTAAGACCTTGCTGAGATTCACATGATACTCTTTTTTAGCAAGGTTGCTAAGCAGAACTCCATAAAACTGCTGTGGGAGGGATGCAAAACATGTTTGGAAAACAGACAAGAGAAATCAATGATTTGCTGTCAAATGAAAGGATGGATCGAGTGACTTCCCGCAGGAATCTGTCCTTGCTCTAACAGGAGTCAGTATTTTCCCTAACAATCTACATGACGGAATATTCTGTGTTAAACTTGMGGAGATTCAGGATGGGAATTACTGCTGCAATTTCAGCGACGGAGATTTCTGATCTTGTAGCAGTAATGACAACTAAGCACGGGTCTAGTTCGCCTAGGGAGGCTATGAAGGCTCTGTCATTACAAGTATATAAGAAGCGTTTAGAAAAGTATCAGTCAGGAATAACGTAGAGATAAGCCCACCTTGAGGCAGATGTTAAGAGCCTTTACAGTGTTATTTTCTGTGATTCTGGGCCAGCCTAAAATTCAGGAGATGGGAATCTCCTGTTATTTTCAGGGGAAAGTGTAAAATATAATATAAAAAGCTGAAATTAAGTCTTACTGATATAGCAAAGCATTTAGCTTGCGATAATGAAACAAGGAGGAGGAGGAGATTTGTATGAAATGGGAATGAAAAGAAAAAAACTTCCATAGACTCCTCTGGCAAAGAGAGCTGGGCATTTGGAGTGGCTTGTACTTGAAATGCAAAATGCACCTCATTGGAGAGTTGTTTCATGCAGTTCATCTCGAGAGGAGGCTCCTTGGGCTCGCCCACAATGTGCAGCCATAAACCGCGTTTTCTGAAAGGGCTCTGCCTGGCTCGGTGCAGAGCAAAGGCTGCGAATGTCAGACATCTCCGTCCCCCACTGCAGCCTGCATTGCTCAGAGCAAGATGACTTGCAAACATCCAACACAAATGAGGAAGATGGATCGTATGCAAGGTCAGGCTCAATGCCAGAAAACTGATGGAGGCAAAAGTGGTTAATTGCTTTAGAGTCCAGCAACCAAAAAACGTGCCCTGTGTACAGACAGCCTTCCCTGTGCGGTGATGGGCCTCACCATCCGATCTGGCAAATAAAATAGGAAATGGAGGTGCTCATCATGATTTTTAATGTCAGAATTAGCTTCACGGTTGCCTTATGGTCTCTCTAATTACTAGACATCACTCATCATTTTTCTCAGCTCATGGGATACTCTGTTATTGACCYCACTGGGAAGATATAAATACATTGGCAAATGGAAATATCACCCTTTTACTATTTYGGAAAAGTCTTTATCACAGCTCACAGGACTCTGAAATCTGTATCTTGGTGCACMTATGACAGAGTCTCTGACACTGCTGATGCTATGGCAAGCCACTACTAATAAGATTTTAGAGGGAAAAACATTGCAGGTCATTAGAGGAGAGCAACAGCAGCAAAGCAGAAAGGAAGGAGGAACTTGCTGCAGCCAAACCACTAAAAATAACGTGCCCAGCGAGCACAGCTTAGCGAGGGATGGAAGTGGCCTGAGGCTGGCAGGCCCAGCTGGCCTCGCTCATCCTCTCCGGTGGGGCCATGAGAGCTCCAGGGAGCGTGGCCGGCGCCAGCGAGCCGCGGGAGATGAGGGGTGTTATTTATGTATTTATGTGTGAGCGCTGGAAGCGGGGAGAGGCCAGAGAGCTGGCGAGCTCTTAGCTAGGGTTTACTTGGACAGGGCTGGCAGAGCGCTTTCGTGCTTCTTGTCCTCTTTTAAAGCCACCATCAAAGAGCTCCCTGCRTTAGATTCCTGATGCTTTGTGGAGACTCACAGGTTTCATCCAGGAGGGCCCATTCGYGCCACTGCCTCCTGTAGATTATCAAGCACAGACCTTCTCCTGCGAGCTGGTGCCCTCAGCTCCCTTCTGCCTTCACACAGATCTTCCATCAGGCATGGAGACCTGGGTGGAAAGGAAGTGGCAAACACAGCCGCCTCTCGGTGATACCTCCAGCAGCTCGTGCCTCAGTACTGGGTGACGGAGCCCTGGAACAGGCTGCCAAGTGAGGCTCTGGAGTCTCCTTCTCTGGAGATCTTCCAAACATGCATGGATGCACAATGCCGCCTGCTCTGGGTGACTCCGCGTGTGCAAGGAGGTAGGACTAGATGATCTGTAGAGGTCCCTTCCAACCTTAAGTGTTCTATGATTCTATGAAAGAGGGCCTGTATTTTGAGTCAGAAGTTGAACGAGTGGTTCAAGGGCWGTTTCTGGGGAGGCTAGTCAGGAGCAGCAGGCTCGTGGACTGGAGCGAGAGGACAGGCCCGGCCCCTGGTGTCCCCCGCTTCTTGGTGGGGCCGCATCTCCCTCCTCTACCGCCCACAGCGTCAACAGAGCGTGCAGGGGGGTGGGCGTCATGGCGGCCTCCTGCTCCTGGCCTGGGGCAGAGCGGTGTGGGGCCGCCACAGCTGAGCGCTGAGCGCAGCCCAGGGAGGCACCGGGCTGGGCACYGTGGGGCTTGTCCGCCCCGCCACACCGTCTGTGTCCCCTCGCGCGCCACGCTGCACGAGCTCTTCCTCGCGCCGCTCACGAGCTCAGGCCTCTCAGGGCTGGCACCCTGCTCGTGCCTCCCTCCATGAAACTGCCCTGTCAGCAAGGCACCCGGGAGCCCAGCACAGCCCGCAGGGAGAGCCGGGCCTGCAAATCCTTTGCGTGTAGGTGCTTATTTCAGGTTATTGAACCAGGGAGGTTTCTCTGCTTTCTATTTTTGGCTGAGCTCCCTTTGTATTTATTTACAATCACCGGAGCAGCTTGTAGCTGGTTGTTGGAGAAAATTGCTGTGAAAGCAAGGAAATTGCCTTCTCACCTTGGGCAAACGCAGCGGGCTGCGCTCCCCGGAGCCGCTGCTCCACCGCAAGGGCCGCAGGTCCACACTGGGTCCTGTGACCTCCCATGCCCTAAGCCCACAGCATCTACATCCAGTGTGGGTCCGTGCTGCTGCAATTGCAGGTTTGCAGGTACATCCCAGGTAGCAGGTTTGAGGTTGCACCTCTGGATATGCTCAGTGATTCCTGCAAAACCTGCCAGTAAAGTTTGACCCTTTGAGCATTCAATGCTGATATTGCTACACCTAAGATGCAAGTCATCAACTTTTGAGTTAGTCCCCATGTGTTTTGGGAAGCTGCAGTCTCCCATGAGATGCATCTTAGCAGAGTAAAGGAGCAGCAAAACCAGTGAGGAGACGGCTGGGGTGCGGAGCGGCAGAGCTCTGGGTCACCACAAGCCAGCAATCTGCCTGCGCGCAGCTTTATGTTTGCCTCTAGCATCGCAGCTCAGAAGAGTGGTGGTAGTTTGAGCTTTCCAAGCCTAGGGATGGGAAAGCTGCCTTATTCCAAGGCACTTACACCCAGAAAACCCTGCAATGCACCTGACTCTGCAAGTCACCTTACCCACGGGGTGCTGAGCATGGAGTCCTCAAGGGAACTCCTTTCCTGACGTCCCCACGAGCACAGGGGCTCAATACAGCTCTGCCTTCCCCTGGCCAAAGCGAAGAGCAAAAATGTGCTCTGCAACTACTGYAAATGTCATGCCAGTGTCTGTAAGTGGCCTAACGTATTAAAGATCAGGCAGCGAGGGGAGGGAAGATGACCTTTTACATTTTGCCCRGAGCAGGCAAGGATAATGTAATTATAATTTCATGTAATTTATCTCTTGATGCTGTGTAATAGCTGAACTCAGTCCTGCCAGGCCAGGGATGGAGCAGAGAGAGACAGGAGGGCAGGAGCCCTTGGTTTGCCAGTGCTGCTCCGTGTCCTGGCACCCATCTCGGAGAGCAGCCCCAAGCCCTGCGCCCTGCAGTCGCAGCCCCTTCCTGCCCTCACACAGCTCATCTGCTACCAAAACCGCCTCTGACCTGGCCAGGGGTGCAGCTGAGTCCTTCCCTCCTTGCAGGGGGTTGCCAGGGCCATTAGCTGAAAGCTGCCACGTTTGGAGGCCAGCAGCTCTCAAGGCTTCCCGGGATGCAGGAGCATTTGGCACGAGAGCGGCCGGGCAGCTTGCTCTGTGAGAGTGTCAATCTGCTACTCTAATTGGTGTAAGCTTTCCTCCTTCCCTCTGCAGTGCTGCRGTCTGGGCTGTGCTTTTCTAATTGCATAAAATATGGAACTTCCCTCTGACACTGGGGATGGGAAGACAGGGGCTGTCCCTGCTCCAAACCCAGGTGTGAGGGGGATTGATCTGTGTCATGGTCTCAATGAACCACTTGGCCTAGTAAAAGTGTCCAATTCCTACCCACTGTGGCTAAACTGGCAATTATTTTGTTGTGAAGTTGCTGTCGTAGTAAGCGGGGCTGGATACGGTGCTCCGGGTCTGCGGCACTCCTGGCTCCTCAGGTTCRTGCCTGGGTGGCAGTGACCGCTGGCCATGGTGCACCTTTGAAGCAGGCAGCACATTTGAAGCAGAATGTTTTATTGCCAAGGTAGATGCTGTATCTTCACACACAAAGTTACACCTGTTTAAAGCCACTGCTGCTTGAAATTTATTTTTCATCACTAACTGATTAAATTCTGCTAGTCATAGATTCATATCCTGGAGACATCCTCCAGGAGCCTCTAATAGCAGAGTCAATCTTTATAAAATCTGGAACAATAAAACAAGAGACCTTGTTTTGCTTCAGGTTTTATCTGTGAGTACTGGCTCCGAGTGTCCACCAGCTCCATTACCTCCCAACACCCAGCAGGAAGCATGAAATATTTATTTAAAAGGTTTTCATTCCTGATCAGTGACATGGAAACCAGCAAAGATTAAATGGTTTTGTTAATATAACTGCTTTGCAGGAGAGAGAGCTGTGTTATGTACCTCAGGGGACCAAGGAGCAAGAGATACACACTCGTACAAATGCTTCACCATCTACCTGCTCCTCCTGGTTCGGGCTGAGACAGGCCAGGGGCTGGAGGGCATCAACTGTTYCTACAACACTAAGGAGAGTCTTCTCCTCCACTCTTGGTAAGACCAACCCTCCTTCCACGGACATCTTGCTCAGGAATGGGAAAGCCTCTGCTCCAAGGGTACTGTTCTTGCCTTGCAGATGGGAGCATGGAGAGCAGGGACCTGCTCCACACTGGTAATGGGGCTAGAAGAAGAGCTGAAGGGCATTTTAGAGGTGCATTTATGAGAGCCACAGGTCATCACATGGTGCTTGAGCCTAACGAACGATCTGTTGATCCCCTCGGGAAGCTTGCACCATGTAGCATGAGAACTAGCCCATGGCTGATCTTACAGCCTGCATGGAGATCTCCTCAGCACAAAGATGCTGCAAAACCAGTTGTGTCTCATGAGGAAAGGGACGTGGCACAACCTCCTTCAGTAGTAGGCGCTGGTTTTGGCAGAATGCTGTGGAGAGAGGACTCAAGGGAGCCTGGTCACAGCTGAGATATGGTTACTACCATTCTCCTCATCCGACATCCCCTTCTGCCTGAGCTCAGCAAGCAGTGGAGAACTAGGGGTCTTGAAGGCTTTCTGGAAGGAACTGGCTTATCCTGTTCAGGCCAAAAAGCCAGGTCACCTCCAGCACCTGCTAAGGGTATCCTTTGCAAATGCTACYTGTCCTATGTGGCTATGTTCCTAGTACATTTAAACCGAGGGGATAATAAGTGACTTAGGGCAACTTTTTCATGGAACATGTCCTCCTTCAAACTGGTAACAAACCCAAGCACTCAAGCATCAAGTGTTTGACAACCTAGGAGGCTTGAAATGTGCTGCCAGGTTCCAGGATCGTGCATAGCTTTGGGGTATATTCTGAGGCATTCAGATAAATTTGCCAGGGGATTTCGTTACTAGATGAATATGGCATCAGCTAACATGCTCAGTATGGTAGCCTCCACTTTGCTTCCTGTTGGAGATGACARCTATCGTGTTCTGTCTCCATGGCTGCAGTCCTCAAAGGACAGAAGCAGTGCACGCCGCCGTAGCTGCCGAGGACCTGCGTATTTCGGTCTGTTCTAGCAACTGCAGGTGTATTCCTAAAATTCCCAGCGGGGGAAGAAGCCAGCCATTCCTGCCTGCAGCTTGTCGCATGCAAGTTACAACGCTAAAATCTCATAAGGCCAAAGGGCTGGGTTGGGTCTTCTCCCCTGTGGTCCATGCAGGGGAGCACTGAGACCTGTGAAGCTGAAGGCAGTGCTAGTGCAGGTCCCCAAGGCTGCCTGAAGGGTGGCCCTGGAGCTTGCCCTTGGCACCTGTATGTCCTCCATCACATGGAGGGACACAGAGCTGCTGCGGGATGGGGTACTGGCATCCTGGGAATGGCACCGAGTGATGACGGGTGCAGTCAGCGTGGATCTCCAGGAGTGTGTTTCCACCTCCAGGATGCCTGGTGTTCCCCTTATCTAAAACCTGGCTGTCAGCATCATTAGGAGGCCCTCAGTGGTTGTTTGACACAGAAAGAAGTACCTGTGAAACCGTTCAGGACATCTCATCATACAGTGTGCTGTAGTCTGGACTTGCAAACCCCAGAAAAAATGCCCCAGCCCAGATATCACCAAAGAAGCTCCTTCATCAGCTTTGGATTTTATGGGCAGCAGTGCTCTTAGCAGAGTCTCAATCAATGAAAACAATCTCATAAATATCGGCCTCTAATTCATCTCCTTCGCCTTGCCCTGCATGCCTTCTGCGGATCCTTCACAGCAGTCGTTTTGAAGCCCTCCATAAATGTATCTTCTCTTCTTAAAAATTACCCAGGCCTTGGCTAGGTGAGGTAGATTTGCTGGCTTTTCCTGCGCAGGAAGATGGTGTCTGCATGTTCTCTGATTTTATCTTCCTAAGGACAGGGCAGGGGGACTGTCCAGGGGATCCCTTTTATCAGTGTTAAGAAATATTCCATGATTTCTCAAACTCTTAAAAGACGGATGCTTATGGGCCCCCTCCTCCTCCAGCTCATCTGTAGCAGCAGCTCTGTAGGGCAGCTCATCTATGTGGATGAAAGTGCTATTTTTATAAATGCTATTCCCAGCTCTTCCTGGTGTGGCCTTGTGTGACCCTTCCGTTCCTGCAGTGATAGAAATGAGGGAAATGACAGTGTCTTCTTCTCCGAACGGAAGTTTGTGATTTTGTTCAACAATAAGAGCTCAGAGATGCCCGGGATAGTTCGTATCCGTCAGCAGGAGAACAGCATGTTGGCCAGCTCCAGAGCCAGGGCCCCTTGACTTAAGCTTTTGCTGAAACTTAAGTCAGTCCAGTGGGAAAACCTATTACAGGGCACTTCCACCCCAAAGAGGATGTGATAAAGTCATGCAATATCCCAATAATATGCTGATGGGAGTGGAACATCAGTATGGAAAGCTGGGCCTCATTGGAGGCTGCCAGAGGAGCATGAGCTCCTCCAGCTGCCTGGTCCTGCAGCTGGGCCTACCTTCATAGGCGCTTTATGGGCCCACAGTGGAATCCAGGCGAGACTCAATGGGAACATCATGGGGTGCCATCATTGGGGATCTGGTTGAAACCAGAGCTGCAAGTTGGTGGTTTGTGGTGGCCAAGGTACCAAGAGGGCATTTGTGAGGGATGGAAATGTTCCTGCACTTGGTCTGCTCCGTGGGTGCAGGTTTTTATTATTCCTGCCACTCATCCCTCTAATTCATTAGTCGTCACCGAAGAACTGCATGTCTCAGCTTTGAGGTTTTAGCCACAAAGAGAAGTATGATGTGGTTTGGAGAAAGGACGTTTTATTCTCCCATCACAAAAGGAACCCAGGAACTGCTGTCCTGGATCAGAGCAGTGCCGCCTCGCTCTGATGTGGGCCGGTGACGTACAACCAGAAATTAGTAATGAATTATTGCAGCAGGAGAATTTCAGCCTTTCTGATGACTGCTTAGGATGGATAAGATCTTAGGAAAATGAAAGATTATAATGAACCATGTTTTGCCACCTTAATTCTGGAGCTATGCCAGAGACACTACTATATTTCTCACTTTGCATTCCCTTTTCTGCCTTGCTGCTGAGCCCAGGACTGGTTTGCCTGTCCAAACCTACACCTAAGGCTTTTATTTTGGGGGAGGAACAGGCTAAAGGGGAAAGTATATCAGTTAAAACAACACGGCACTTCCCAAATATGGATTGACTATCATACTTACCATATTATTTTACAATATTAAAAAAGAAAGTGCCCTACTAATTTTAGAAGCATGGATTTTTCCTCATGATGAATGGGAAGGAGTCTGCTTGGTCGATGTGATTTAATTACAGTATGAAGCGTTGAGGATTGGCACCGCCRTCGCCCACTCTCCCCAGCTCTTGGCTTGCTCCCTCATTCACTGCCTCTTTTGGGTCACTCCTCCAGCCTTGCCAGGGCAGCTGATTTGGGCTTTTGGGGAGTTTTGGTTATCCAGGGAAAGGCGAGCAAAGCTCAGAGCTGCTCTCAGGGGTATCTGCAGCAGCCCCTGAGAGCACTGGAGGAGACAGGGTAGGTTTGCCCTTGGCTCAAGGCTTCTTCCCTAGGTAACTTTGGAGCTTCTGACTTCAGACATATGGTTTTATTGGTGCACTCTGCTCCATTTATTGGTGGCAGGGCTTATGGGCACTGTTTGCTTTAGCCGCCCTATCCTGTAGGTCTGATCTAAGCTGGGCTCGTTTGCCAGGTGAGTCGTCTTCTGCATGGAGGTTCCCATGCGCTCAGATGCTGGAGTGGTGGTGAATTTCTGCAGAGGAAAACTCCTCTCCAAAGTGGCAAACAGCTGTGCTGCATCGCCAGGGAGAAAAACTGCTGCTGTAACTCAAGTTAGGAGAGAACAAATGTTTTCAGTGCCTARATTTAGTTATGAGACAGCTGGGCAAAGTCCATGTTCTTCAGGGGCACTCAGGGATGTTTCGGTGGATGTCCCAAACGGAGAACATCGATATCACCTTGTGGAGCTGAACCTCTTCTTTGTGGGCCATCAGTCCCTGTTGCTGCCCCTGAGTAGAGGCTGGTCCCTACTCAGGGCAAGTGGCCCAGGGTCCCACAACTGCCCCGCTCAGCTAGGATGGGATCCCACAGCTGGGTGGGCATCTTAAAGCAGGTATATAAACTGGCCAGGGGAATGTCCCTGCTGTCACATCCCTGCTTGAGCTAAATACGGAATGACTGAGGGCCCAAGGAGTGGAGAGCGGGGCTCAAAGCCTCCAACCGATACCCACCATTGCAGCCAGGGATGATCCTTGGGGGTGGAGGAGAGCAGAATGAGGCAGTAAATCCCATCTCGGGCAGTGGATGCATCCAGCAAAAGCGGCCGCTCGGCTGGGCAGCCCTCCCTGGATCCCTGCCGGTGCCAGCATGGATGAGGTCCCACCAACAGCGGGGAGCTGAACCCCAGAGGGGYTTTGGGTGCCACAGAGCCCACGTTACATTCAAAGCTCTTGCAAAGGTTGGGGATTTATTCACGTCCTGAGAGGGAGCCTTCTTAGTGGCTTGTAGGTCCGTAATGAGGACAATCCTGTCTCGGGAAGATAAATTCCCGTATAATGATGCCATTGTCTTTCCTTATCGTAACACTCTGTCAGCACCTCATTTAACTGCTGTTTTACCCAAAGATTTTGACAGCACGTTTTAGCCCAGGAAGGATAATACAATGCTTTTTAATTGCTGACCGATCTAAAATTAGCCTTTTTTCTGCCTCTAATGAGCTAACGCCCAGTCCTCTGGGGACAGTCGCACAAGGACAGCCAGCGCGTCGGGCCACTCGGGTGGGAAGCAGGGCACAAGCAGCATCCCCTGCCTGGGCCTGGCCTTGGTGCTCCCGCTGCTGCTTCCCAAGTGCCGTAGCCGACGTCTTGTCCCTCCGGCACCTCGGGCAAGTGCCACCTCCTGGGCCACACCACCAGCCCCGGGGAATGCAGATGTGTCCCTGTGCATGGCAGGGGACCCAAAATAGCATCCTCTTCCACCCGTCCCCACTTCACATGCAGCAAGCAGCACGCAGTGAGTAAGTTTTGCAGATTTGCAGATTCTCTTGCAATTACAACAAGCAAGAACATGTCTGGAAAAAAAAAAAAAAACAACCCAGCCACAGAAACATTGCTGGGAAATAAATTTATTGACGGGCCTCTAAGTCCATTTGTGGACTTAAATCTATTTGTGGACACATATTCTGGTTGTGACAAGCAGTGGGGCTGCCGGAGCTGCGCTGAGCAGGTGGGCGCCACGCAGGTCATTACTAGTTGGAATCAGTTACCAAGAGGATGCAACAGGAGCTGTGAGATGGATGCTTTGTAGGAACATTTTCTGGACGGGCTCAGAACAATTTAAACCAGCTGCCGCGGTTGAGATGGGTTGGAAGTTTTCTAATGAATTCCTTTGTCAGACAAAAATTGGTCTGTTGAGCGGCGAAACACACCTGCTTTGTGCAGGGGAGAAAAATGGGCTCCGTCAGCTGAAAATCCACTGTTAAAAGCCAAAATAAACCCAGCAGCCCTCCACCTTTCAGCACAGATCCTCTGTGATGTGCTGCTCCCGAGGGCAGGGGTGCCCTCGCTTGCAGGGCTGCTGTGTCTGACTCCTGGGACACAAGGCTTGCACGGCTCCCTTTTTCTCCTGCTTTCCAGTTTTCTGTATTTATTTCATTCTTGTGCCTCTGCTTTGCACCAAGGGCAGAGGGCTGAAACGAGGCCTCGTTTCTCAAAGACCTCCTGCAATCACAAGCAGGCTGGGTCCGTGCCAAGGAGCTGTCGCGCTACAGAAAAGGTTTCCTTCAGGATGTAGGTTTCCTTTTAGTGGCCTGGAGACTTATGCCAGCTCCTTTCCCCTGTAACTGTATGCTGTATTAGCAGTGCAAGAATGACTACAGATAAGCCCTGGAAAAAAGGGAAAAAAAGCTCATTTATTGATGAGGCTACTCAATTTGCTCTGAAATGCCTCATCTGTCAGCCCCCCTCCACAATAAAGCCTCCAGAGCTATGGAATAGAAAGCTATATCTTATTATTTAAATTAATAAAATGGCTGCAAATTTTTGCTTCGCTTTAAAATATTAGTATAGAAAATATCTTTCCATGGACCATTTTTCCTGTGGTTTTCTTCCTGAATATTCCTAATTATGGCCATAATTAATTTTAATGAGTCACCCACCATCAATCCCACATTAATTTGTATGAGTCCTGCAGCTCACGTAAAAAAAAAAAAAAAATCCAACGCAGTGCCCTCCTCCGGCTGCCTCCTTAATGAAACTTGGGATTACTTAAGGAATTGGCACTTGGTCTCAGTGATGCAAAATTGCCTGGTCCTCCGTCAAAGCAGATTCTGTCTGCCCATTGATGGATTGCATCATTCATAGGTTTTATAGTCACAGTGAAAGAGGCCAATCTGTCCAAACTGATAAATCTTAATCTCTTCCAATATTTCTTAGTTCTACTAGACATATGTATGAAGCCAATGTGATACTTCAGCTTMTTGGGGGAATGGCTCCTTCAAGGCCAATGGTCAACACCAAAATCCTTGGACAAACTTTGACCTCTAGGGAAGGAGTCAGGAGAAGGTCTAAATGAAGGAGATGGAGAAGGAAGGAAAGGACAGTAGGTGCGTGCTAGTCTCAAAGAGTCTTCAAAGATTCTCATCTGTCTCCTGCACCAGAAAAAAAGTCCAAGACCTCTGCTTGAAGAGTTTCCTGCTGTCCTTAGACAGCAAAGAGCGTGGTAGGCTTAAGGGGGCACCTAAGACTGAATTTAACCATATTTCTCTTGGAAGAGTTAGGAAATTAAGTGAAACCTCAAAGCCAACAGAAATTAAGAGCAGCATTGGCGGGCGGGACAAAAGGGGAGGGAGGCAGGGGTTAATCTGCAAGGTTATGCTGGGTCTTTGTGAGGACGTTTGAGGGGAAGGAAGCGGAGTGTCCTGTCACCATTCTTGATGAGTTGAAAGGGTAGGGTATGTCAAGGATAAGGAATGTCACACTACAGCTGGAATGAGGTGGTGGACCACTTCCCACCTTCCAACAGCCATCCTGAGATACACAGTACACTTCATCATTTGGCAGTTTGGGATTGCTTGTGAGATGGTTGGAAATACTGCCCTTGAGCAGGCCTTGGGGATCCACCTGGAGTGAACGGCTGCCCASTCACAGGCCCTGCTAATTCAAATCACTTCCCAGCCTCACAAAAAATACATCTCAGGAGAAGCAGATGCTGGATAAGCAAGGGCAGGAGGAGCAGTGTCACATCCAGCCTCCATTGCCCTCAGAGCTGCACCAAAGGTTAGTTTGGTCCATGAATATTTTCATGGTGGATTCACTTCTTCCAGCCTCCTTTCGGYGAGTGCTAGAGCACCAGCCTCAGCTGGGACTCCAGAGGCACCTCCAGGATCAGGACTCAGCCACGATGGACTCCATCAAGCCCTGAGGTCCCACTTGTGCCYTCACTTGCCTGGCTCTGCTCTTTGCTGCAGTTTTGGATAACTCTTTGCTCACAACGAGGAGAGTGTGAGCTTCCTCAATGGATGTGTTTTAATCACAACCACCTGCCTAAATGTGTTGATGTCCTCATCAGTCCCACGGCCCAGAGGCGAGGGCTTGAGGCCAGTGAGAGGCTGCATAGCCGCAGGCACTGACTACTGGCCATTTCAAGCTAATCAGGTCCACCATGGCTAGCCATATATTTGACACAGAATATAAAAATCCAGGTAACAACAAGAGCCTCTATCACAGCATGGCTGATGGCCAGTGATTGCCTTTAATTCCTGGACAGGAACACAATTCGTGGTCACCTCCTTTTATTTCTCTGGCTTCTGGCCTCAATGAGGAAGGCCGCCGCCGCTCCTCCAGTTATTTTACTTCCAGGGCCAAAGAGTCCAAGCTTGGGCCACGGCCACTGTTTGCCACTGCTGGGTATAGACACCTTTCCTGCTGTACTCTTGCATTTSCTTCTCTCCTCGCACCAGCTATGCGGAGGGATATCTGTGCCGTGCAGGAGGAGGAACGTGTGGAAGAGGCTGCGTGGGGCTGCAGGGAACGTGGGTTGGGAGCCCGCAGCAAAGCCCGACCTTTCATGGCAGCAGGGCCAGCAGTGCTTGCTGCAGTCCTGGGAAGAAGCGCTTGCCCTCACTGGTCCTCAATCTGCAGTAGCTACGGAAAGGATAATACATCTGCCTGGGCAGAGCCGGGAGGATTATTAATGTTTGTAAAGAGCAGCGCTGGGAGGTCCCCRGTTCAGGAATTGTGAGCCAGTCCCCGGCCTTCAAGGGACTGGCTTCAAGACAGTGAATGTATTTCAACAGAATTTATATCTGAGGGGTGTATTTGTCTTCTGGCCCCACGCTGCTGAGTGCAGGCCATGGTTTTGTGTGTCTCCCTGCAGGCGGTGGGTGCTGAGATCGCTGGGATCACCCCTGCCACTGAGGGATCGCTTGGGAACGTGAGAGTCGGAGCAGAAATGGGAGAGCTGACCTTCACRGAACAACGTTAGCCGTCTCGTCATCCCAGAGGCTTCCTTTAGAAAGGCTTTGAGCTCCCGCCGTGTGCAGGGTTAACGGGTTGGGTTTGGCATCTCGCAGTGTTCCTCACTTCGTGTCGCTCCTATCACTGCCGCAGGCACCCCAAGATACTGCCTGTCACAGAAAGCGACATACCCAGCGCAGCGTTAGGATGTCAGAAGCAGAAAGGGACCCAGATCCATAATTTGCCTTTCCGTTTGTCATCCCCTTGCGGCTCCTGGCAGGCGGAGGCCCAGGCAGACGCCTCCGTGGCAGCGCGACAGATCCCGAGCGCGGGGAGCRGGCGCATTAGCATCGAAAGCAAGGAGGGAGGGGATGGCAGTGCATTAAAGACRTTCAGCCGCATGGCTGAGAAGTCTGTGAGGACCTAAAACACGCTGTCTGTTTATGTATGCAAGGTTGAGCAACGCAGTCTTGAAACCGTGAAAGGAAACATTCCTCTCCTCTGTAACTTGAAATGCAGAAGTATTTGCCAACTGGCAGGCGCAGCACCTGTTCCGTCCCCCCATATCCTCTCGCCTCCAACCTGGCCCTGAGAACCAATCTCCCGTTGGGCCCTTTTTCTACCAGTTGTTGCGAGGGTGCCATTGGCCTGCAGGAGGATGGAGAACCCACGCCTTCTCCCTTGGAGGAGAGATGGCCTCAGTCTTTAAACCTCTCTTGCCAGAGAGGCCAAACCCACTACTAAAACCCATCTCCTTGTGCACTTCCAGCCCCACTGCTTATCTCTGCCCTTTTCCCCGATGCTGCCAGTYCCTGAAGAACAGACCCCAGTGAAGTCGCGTTGTACTTGGCACAAGATCTTTAATCACTGTCTCGGCGYGATGGAAATACGAGCTACTCCAGTGCCAGTCAGGACACGCTCTTCTTGCACAGGCAAAGATTAGCAAGGAGCCATCAGAGCATGAAATAGTTGTCAGGCTTCCAGAGGGTCACAAGATATATGGATTATGAAGTAAGGACTTCCACACATCTCAGATGATCAAATATGAAGACTGCAGGAGGAAACTGCTGCCAGGGAAACTTGTTAGATGACCRCAGCACTGGCCTTTATTTAGAACTGGGCAGAAGCACTGGGGTCTCACCCCAACAGAGCCTGCCAGAGTCTGTCTCATAAACTTCGGATTTGCCCCACATTTAACCAAAAGGTTGGTCTTGCAGAGAGCTTGGCTGTCCCAGTGACCAAGCTTGTCTTGTGCTTGTTTGTATCTCCAGCTCACAGAAATGGGCAGATTTTATTCATGTGTGTGTATTATGTGAAGCAAAAGCCATCYAAAGGTTAGAGCACTTGAAGAATTGAAGATCAGGATTAAACAGGACACTTAAGGCAGGTTGAACAGGAACTAATGGAATTAGCTGCATTAGATTTGACATCAGTAGAAGCTGTCTTGTGTGGAGGAATCAAGTGCCTTGAGAGTAACAGACACTTGCCGGCGGGGAAAGCCCACATAGTCTCATCACAACTCCCGCGGGGGTGGCATTGGAGACCGAAATGGTCCTGTGTGCTCCAGAGCGGAGGCTTCTGTGGGCTGGAGGACACTGCCTTTGCACATCCTCCAGAGCCCTGGGGTAACCAGCAGCACTGTCAGCACCCATGTTTGTGTGTGGGGATGAGGAGGCCTCGTGGGTGTTTTGCTTAGGGTGGATTTTGTTGCTGCACTGGGGTCCAGGCTGAGGAGTGTATTGGCCTCTCACAGGTTATCCAAACATGCTTCCACCCATCCACGTTGTAGCATCTGTAGCAAACTTCCCCAGTGTGGCTGTTGCACCTACACCCTTTGCTGTTGTTTCTCCAATCCTCGGACCTGGCAAACCTGGGAGGTTCACCCTGATGTGTGTGAATGTCCTGAGCAAGACTCTGCAGTAAATCCAGCCTGAGGAGGGGCCACGTCACCCTCCAGCTCAGTAGGCAGCTGCTTGCTCTTTGCCTTCACTACCACCCAGCAGTTACTCTTCCCTCAATCCCAGGACCAGCCTGGTCTGAATTAACAGAGAGTGTCGGACATCAGTGGCTCTTAAGCAACACCAGTGTCTAAACTCCAGCTTCTTACTTCTCCTCCCCCACGAACTTATTCACTCTGGCTTTGTTTCAATCAGCGGAGCCTTGTGTGCAAGGGCCCTTGCAAGCCAGGGGCTCTGCCAAGGCGCTGACGGTCCCATGTGGTTGGGATGTGTGGGAGCAGCCCTGTGTGCGGTGCAGGTGCCTCAGCATGGGCTTTGCCGTGCTGAGCCCCARCTAGGGACCCCTGCTCTCCTGACCTGCCTCTTTTTCTAATCACTTTCATTTCACTCTTTCCTTTTACTATTTTAGCAGAGAGATAATTCAGGCTTGCAAAACAAACCTGCTTGCCAGCCCCCATGCCTATAGATTGGGAATTTCTGGAGGACTGCTGTTCTTTACATGAAGACTGAGAATGATCTTATCTGTTTATTGATGTCCCATAGCTCTGATAATTAGAGAAACAGCCTTGAAGGAGGAGTGGGAGCCCTTTATAGCCTGTGAGCACAGGAGCAAGCTGAGAGCTGCCCGGGTGTGCGGGAGGTCAGAGCCTCAGCCCCATTGCCCCGATGGGGCTCCTTCCTCCTTCCTTCCCTCCTGAGCCTCCTGATATTCCTACAGAGAAGGACGCACCTCTTCCCAACTGCGCTCATTCCGATACGAAAGGCTCTTCGTGGAGCCCTTGCAYTGGTGGGGCTCAAATTAAGAGGCATTTGAAAAGCTCTTCAGAGCAAAAGATGCGTGTGGAGAGGCAGCGTGGCTGTGAGCTTGCAGGGAAGCTGACAGCCCAAATCTCTGTGGACATCCATGCCTGATCACCTCTCCCTTTAACTTCAGCTCATGTTTAACTTCCTTTCTTACTCAGGACTTTATTCCAAACTACCTAGCAGTAAACATCCTGAGCAGCGTCTGGACATGGGCTTGTCTGGTGATGCTGTAAAAAAGCCTCGGGATGGGTTTTGCAATGCCTGGCACTGCCTTGGGGCCTCTGCTAGAGGAAAGGAAGGTGAGCTATGGAGGCATTAGGATTTTAAAAAATCATCTTATTTGCTTATTGATCTCCAGCAAAATCTAATAATTAGAAAAACATTTCTACTAGACTGTTTGTGCTGTGCTTATAAAAGGGAGGAGATAAAATCCATTAGAAGATGACAGTGCTCCGATACTCTGCCTGTAATTTCTCTGGGAAGACAGACAAGTCCTCCTGCAGCTGACGTTATTCTAAGTCTCTAGGAAAAGATTTCTAGGGCATCTCGGTGTCTTCCGGGCACACGAGGGAAGAAAAGGAATGGGAAAGGAGTCTTGCAAAGACAAATCTTATTCCAATGGTACTGCCAGGCAAGTGTCTGATGGGGGTTGCAGCCCTCAGGAGGCTTTCTAGTGATAGTATAATCTGGGTCTCCTTTCAGCAAGCTTGTGGGAACCATGTCCACAGGCTTCACCCAACTGTCCTGAGCAAAACTCCTCCATGATTCGACTGCTATGGTGGCAGGGCACCATAAAGAGCTGCAACTGAAAGCTCTGCACTCACACCCAAATCACAAACTAACCAGGAGGCTTTTAGCCTCTGGAAAAATGGGATTTAAAACATTCCTACCCTAAACTGACAGAACCTTTACTTTTATTCCACTTCCCACTTTGGTCTGCACCATTCTGTTGAGCGTTGCTGCCTTTMCTTCCTTGCTGCTGCTTGGTGGTGTTTTCTCCGCCTTGGTCTGCTCATCCCTCACTGGTGCTGCTTGCAGGATCATGTGGTCCAGTGCCAGCTCTTGTAGGCTCTCGGCATGCTCCGCTTTGGTTGCATCCAAGATGAATAATATTTTCAAATGCTCTAAATAAATGTTAGATATGTGGAAATGTGGATGGGTGCTTGCCTGAGATTTCAGGAACCTCAGCAGAGCTGGCACCTCAGCATTGCTGCATGCAGAAGGTGCAGCTCTGTGTGCATTGAAGGGCAGCTGCCCAACATCAGGCACTACGATGCTAGGGGCTGGTGCAGGAAACGAGGAAGTCACCAGGCTCTGGTGCAAATGATTCCTTGCAGAGCACAAGGTGCTGAGATACGGCATGGGATTAAGAGGCTGGACAGATCCACGGCCGTGTTATGTGTTGATCCGGTAGCGCGTGGCAGTACTGGGGCCATCCTGCCCCTGGGAGCAGCAGTAACTTGTGCCCAGCTGCAGGACAAGTGCAGAGGGCGGCCGGACTCACGCGGGCCCTTGTCGGCCGCGGCTTGGCCACCACGGCTCTGTGCTGCAGAGCTCACCCATTAGCATTCGGTTCTTGTCGCAGCTTCATGAGCTGGTCTGACTTCATAAGATAAAAAAGTAATAACGCTGCCCTCTATTATTTATTAGCAGCCTTTATGTCTCCCAGCAAAAAAAAAAAAAAAAAAAAAAAAAGAGAGAGAGAGAGAAAAAAAAAAAAACCCATCCTTCTCCTTGCCTTCCTGCCCGGACGGTGCAGGAACAAGACATGACTCTGTCACTCCAGAGCCCTGTCAACCTGGGCCTCACCAGACTCTGGTTTTCCAGGCATGGAGAGCAGGAAAGGCGTGCCGGAGTTACATTCAAGAGGTGAGATGCGCCCGGCAATGGTGTCAGCAGATAGCAATCAGCTAGCACGCTGGCCAGATTTTACAGCCCGTGCTGGCGTTGCATTGAGCTTGGGCCCGGCGTTCCCCGCCACGTGGGCCCACTGCTGCGGACAGCAGTGCCAAGCGGCCGCTGCAGCTACCCCAAGGCCCCCGGGGATTTGAGTGGGATAAGGACTGAGCTACCCGGCGCACTCGCTCCGCGATTCTCACCTGCTCGGCTGTGGTTGGTGCTGGCTGTATTGACAGCGCTCATTACCCTCGACGTTCAATATTGGAATTACTCAGAACTCTGGACGGCGAAGCTGAATCAATCAGTTGATCAGCACGAGCCAAGGACAGCTCACAAGGAGGTACCGCTTCTCCAGGGAGGCCCTTGCAGAGAGAGAGGCTCCTGGGACACACCTAAGGGCCTCTCTGTGCTCTCACTCTGCTTCTACCAAACAAATTGGCCCTTCTGAATCTTTCCTGCAAGGGTAGAGCTGAGATTTGAAAAGAAACCCCATTTTTCTTTTAGCTCTACCTCCCAAATTTAGCAAGTATGTAATATTATTTCTGTAGTTTCCTGAAACTAAGCTGGCCTTTGGCTCTCTCTGCTGTGTCACGCTGAAATCCTTGCACCTCCAGCCTAACCTCACGTAAGGAAGCATATTGTGGATGCAGTTTAACTGGAGAGGAAAGCCTTCRTGCCTGTAGCTCGTATATTTGCTGTTTCCAAGTCCCTGATAAGGATGTGAATATTAGCGATAAAAGTATATCACTAACTAATCTAAAGATGTTGGACTGGGCCTAGCGTGCAGATACRCACCATTGGCACACTTCATCGAGCCTCCTGGGGTTTCTGTCAAAGAAAGACATTCTCTAATATCTCAATGATATATTTATTCATCTTGCTTACTGCAGCACCGCATGGTCACGCACTGGCAGTCAAACTCCTGTATAAGCCAAACATTTGCAATTCTTTTTGACTCAGGTAGGTTTCTGCTAGACGACATCAGGTTGGAATTTAAATCTGCATCCATATGCAGAGCACAACAAAGTTCATGGGCAAAAGGAGCTGCAGGGGTCCATGGCCAGGGTCTACCCCAGCTGCCCACGCTGCGTGCCTGGCACACAGACTCATAGATGTGCTGAAAATGCTGGCTTCAAAGCTTAGCACCTTGCTACCATCACCCAGCTTTAGGAAGAGCRGCATCGTTGTATGTGCAAGTGTCCCGTGGGAATCACTGGGGTTTTGCCAGAGAAACACCTGGTTGATTGRCCTTGCTGGTGACATGACTGGCTTCTGCGGGGTGGAAAATGGCGGCATCGCTATAGCAATATATATATCACTCTAGCAATATATATCGCTATGGGCTGGCAACCACTGGCCCTGCATGGGAGCCTGAGCATCTCCTGAGGGCTGTGGGGCACAGGGCAGCCCAGGTCTGGCAGAGGGGGAGGAGCGCAGGACCTAATAGGCCATGCCAGGTCCAAGGGAAAGGACCCCAGGATGGAGAGGGCCAAGGTCCACAGAGGACCTCCAAGGTTGAGACCTCAGCTCCTTGACCGAAAGGCCTCTTTCCTCCTCTTCCTCTGGGAGCAGAAACCTCACGGACTGCACAGGATCATCTCCTAGGCTGTCAAGATGTGTCTCACTTAAATAAGATCTTCACYGGGCTGCTTTCTGGATCCTTGCAGTGTTATTTATTTAGATAGCTTAGTTTAAAATTAATCAGAAATGTAGAAAGAGCCAGACACACAAAAGAGACTCTAAATAATTCTGAATGATTGAGAGCACTGTGATTAATGGGATCTGCCAATGCCATTGGGGTGGAAGCAGCCTTCCAAAAAATGGATTTATGTTAAATGAAAAAATACAATAATGTCATTCACAACAGGAGGAAACATGCCATAGAAAAACCTGCCCTCAACAAGAGTCACCTGTAACTTGAGCTCACAATGAACAAAAACTTAACTTCTCTAAGCTCTCTGTGTCCTGCTTCTAAATTCATTCATTACATTTGATTATCTTCAGTCCTCCCTGAGTGTAATATATTATTTCTTACAGAATTCACCATGCTTCATATCAGGCATGGTTTAATATTTCATACAGTTCATTAAATAACACATTCAGTTCAGCTCACAATGCCTTATTCATAATCCCATAGACATCTCTGTGAAACCACAGAGAAACAAAAAGAGAGAGAGAAAAAAAAAGAAAAGATATATGGAGAAGCGAGAGGATGAACGGAAGCATTGATGCAAAGGGAAGCGCAGCGACCCTGGCAATTAAAGGCGCTTTGCAAAACGAGAGGATGAGAGAATGGGTCTGGCTCCTTATCTGCTGCTTTGCCGCATGCGCAGGATGTCCCTGGTTAGGAGAAGTGGAAATGTGGAGTTTTGCYACTGGGCAGGCTCACCAGAGCTCTCTGGGTTGTACTTTGCTCCAGCTGCGGCAGCGGGGACGCACCGAGCCCACACGTGCCCTCCGCGTATTGGACCTCATCCTCGCACCGACCTCCCCGGCTCCGTTCAAGCAGCACTTTCCTACTGCCAACTTTCCATTCTGCAAAAAAGGAAACAGGAGATCCAACCTACAAGCCCGCTCCGGGGATGTGTGCTGTGAAAGCTTTTTATAGGATCTAGGTGGGCTTAGGCATCTGGTTGAGGTGACCCAACCGCGCAATATCTCCCCACCTCGTTGTCCGCCTGCCTTCATTAACATGATATTTTTGAAAGCTGCTTTCAGGCATTTTATCTCGATGACAGCGCGTCTAAAAATGTACGTTGGCAGCATGCTGCCGGGCTCCGCTCGCTGCTTTTGTTTGCTGCTGTCGTTCGTTTTGTTACAGGCTCTACTGAATCACGGTCAGCCCAGAAACCGGGGCTGATTCAGAAGCARCACGGCTGTGCAAACCATGAGGCTGGCCCAGGGAGCCTCTCCCCATGTGATGTGTGCTAAATCAGCTCCGATTCGGGCTCTTCCTGACACCAGGCACTAGTCAGAGCAGAGATTTTCCCCAAACTCGCCTGGAATTCTTCCAAATCTGTTTTCTGCAGGAATGCTGGAAATAATTCACTCCCAAGGAAAGCCCAAGCCCAAAGAACTTCATCTGCTCGTGTTTTTTCAGTAGAAGGTTACAAACACTACCGAAAGCTCCAATAATAGTTAATCCAGCCATCACTTCTGCAAGGGCACTCGCTGTATGATGGGCTAAGGCTACGGYGTGGTGGAGTCTATTATTTCTTCATGTGATTAAAATTAATAATTTATACAGAGCTGCACTGGTTTCCTTGTAATTTCTTGTGAGCAGCGATTCCTCCTTGGCAGCTCTGGGGATGCCAGGGGCATCCATGGAAGATATAGTGGGAAAGGATGAGAATGTCCCTCAGAAGAGGACTCAGAATGTCCTCCTGGTCCTCTGCACCGTCTGGTGCCCTATAAATGTACAAGCTCCTAACTGGGATCAGGCTGTGGCCCCAGCAATAAATATCCTTAGTTAAATCTGCATAGCAAATTGAGATCTACATTACACCCAGTCCACAAGAGCTGCAGTGTGATCCACTCTTCAGGACCAGGATTGTTCTCTCCTTGCCAGGAAAGCCCCATGKAGCACCTGAACTTCAGAACAAGCACCTCCAGGGAGTCACTATTTAAAGGTTTAGAAGCAGGAGACAGTTGTGGCTAGGCCTCTAACTGTGCCACGTCCTTGGGCATGTCTTTTAACTCGCCTCTTTCTTTGCTCCAAGACGTGCTTTGCCTGTTTGTGTGCAAGTGGTGACAGTGAGGACTGGCTCTCGCTCCTTGCTCTGTGCCCAGAGGAAGGGGAGCCTCGAAGCTCTGCCCTCACATGCTTGTTCTTGATGGCCATAATCCAATCTGCAAGCAGGAGATAAGCCAAGACCTGCCRAGTGCTATTCTCAGCTGTTTGCCTATATACATGGTCATATTCAATGTTATCCTCTCTTGGCAAGGGAAATCTGCATCCATGTGTATCCGCGATGGCCCAGTCCTTGTGACCTCTGCACAGGAGGTTCCTAAGGGCAGGGAAAGCTCCTTCCAGCCATCTGCTGCCCAAGTCCCATGGGTCAGAAGATCTACCTTTATGAAGACAAAAACTTGCCCCAGTGCCAGAACTACTCAGGACGAGTTGGTCTCAGAAGTTTGCCCGTGTGGTGAATAGTTTTAGCTCCCAGCTCTCCATCTTGTAGCTTCACAGTGTGCTCACCATCCTGCCTCCACGGTGGGTCGGCTTTGCTGCCTTCTCCCCTTTCCCTCCTCCCACCTGATTTGCCAGCATAGAAGAATTACAAGAACAGAAGGCAAAGAGAGATTTTCCTCCTTTATTTTTATTTTATTTTTCTTGGCACCCATCTCTTGCTCTTTCGCCAGCCCCCTTGGATTCCTCTCACTGGCGCCCACGCTGCCCGCGCAGCCTTCCTTGTGTGTTCCGGCCAACGGGTCCAGGGGGCTGCAGAAACACGGAGCATCTCAGCGAAACCCTTCCCGGGTGCCCCGCACACAATGGGCATCACTGATGGATGAGCAGCCTACCAACTGGAGCAGACACGGAGGTTTTGACCATCCTTCCACCTCAACTTGAAGCTCTCCTAGCTCCACTGCGTCCCTCTTCACCTGCTCAAAGAGCGGGTGCACTGGGGAGTTTTACATCAGGGTAATGATTTTTCCTGTTTTGTTCTCTGCTCTCCTCTGAGTAATTCCTAGTATTCAAGATGCTTTCTCTTTCTTTTCTTTTTTTTTTTTGGTTTTTTTTTTGACCTCTGCTGAGCAACGAGCTGATGTTTTCAGAGAACTATTTATTATAACTCCAAGATCTTGTTCCTGAGAGGTAATAGCCAGCTCAGAGCCCATCATTTTATCTCTGAAGTTGGGGATGTTTTTTCCCATGTGCATCGCTATTTACCAGCGCTGAATTCTTCCTGTCATTTTCTTGGCCGGGCGCTCATCATGGGATGCTCCTGCCAGGTCTCATAGTCAGCCCTTGCCCATAATATCTGCAATAATTTCGGAGCACCAAAAAAAAGCTGTCACTTCATTGTTCATTTCCATCCTCTCCTGAGCTACTCAGCCTCCACAGAGAGACGAGAAAGAGGGAGACGTCTTAAAAAGACCTCTGTGAGACCTCAACTATAATTTCATTGCATTTTATCAAGTACATAAAGAGCTAATCCCAGGATAGCGCRTTTGCCGGCACAAAATCAAAAGATTGGTCATCCAGCCTTTAGCAATCTCCACCTTCGTGGAAAATCCTCATCTTTCAAGACTTCCCCATGCATTACACTTGTGCAAAGGAAGCTGCAAGGGGCTCTTCCATTGCCCTGTGCAGATCCAAGTGAGAAGCTAGCAAGAACATCTCTGCCCATGCACAGCAGCGGCATTCAGCAGTGGGTCAAGGACATGGTGTCACGGGCAGGCCTGGTGCCCCTCATCCATCTCTGAGACTGACAAACACCAGTGCACTCAGTTTGCCTAGGAAGTTTATCGTGAAATAGGATTAAAGGGTCTCCAATGACCATAAAGACCAAAAACTTTCCCTGGAGCAGATGCCGTKGTCTTCCTGCTGCGAGCAAATGCTCCACCAAATCAATACTCTCCAGGGAATTGTTGCAGGTGGTGGATGGAATAAAGTGATTCACAGTATTAAAAAAAATAAAATAGAGAGACATCAGAGCTCCTGGAAGCCGTTCAGTTGGCATCGCAAGGTCTGCAAATAACAGACGCCCAAGGGAACTAATGTTTTAAGCCAAAGCAATTTGGGTAACAGGACAGGCTGGGGGGGAAAAAACCCACAGCGCCAGATTTTGGATTATGTTGCACATCAGTGCTAAAAAAAAGACACACATGTGAGTGTAGAGTCGAGACATGCGTTTTATAACCACATTCCTGGYGTGGCACAAGCTTCACTTGCTCTTGTGCTTCCCGTGCACCACATGTATTGATGTGCAGGAGAGAGGGCAAAGGAGCATCTCTCACCAAGATSCCCTAATTGCCAGCTTTGTTTGGTCAATAAGGCTATGCACAAGGAACGGCAGGATTCAAGCTGTCCAAAAGTATTTTTCTTAAAAATATCGGATGAAGATTTGAGCCCCCACAGAGTTGAGAGTGTGTGTTTTTCTTCTGCAAAAAAAGAAAAAATCAAACCTTTCTGTTCGCTTTCATTCCTAGGAATCAACAGGGGACCTGGAACTGCAAATAACCATTTTTTTTCTGGGAGGGAGGAAGAAATAGTTTCCTCCCTTTCCTTCCCCACAGCTAATTCACTGTCTGCACCCTCAGTCTTTCTCTCTCTCATAGGAAGCAGAGGAGGACAAAGGCAGCAACTGCCCAAGAAGGCCTGAGGCATCGACCTGTACATCATCCAGTGACATGAGCTCTGAGGCAACATCACGTTGATGTTATATGACATCATGCGGGCCTGGTGGACCCAACTACTTGCACCCTGGTGTGATGCAGTGCTGAGGCATCCCTGGGCATCCAGAGGGCATCTCTGGGAACGTCTCGGAGAAAGCAGGTAGTTTTGTGTATCTGGCCAACATCTCCCGTTGCATCCGTGAGGAATAAACCTGTAAAGAAAGTGCAAGATGATTGACACCTTCCAGCGTGTCTTCAATCCTTCATTACCGCGCTGGTCTCCGGTTTGAGCAGAACAGCTTTATACAGCAGAAGCAACATCCTGGGTGACCTTTCTGTATCTGATCCCCRGTCTGTCTGGAACTTTTAAGGATTTATTAAATTGTTCAGAAAGGTTTATCAGGCTGAGCCTGTCAGCGCTGTGAAGCATCAGCGCCCAGGGCTGAGTTACTGCTTATAAGGAAGGACCTCAAGGGTGGGAGCTTGTGTGCGCTCAACACATTTAGGGAGCTTCAGTCTGTGGAAGGCAGGGGTGGGCAAGCTCCCAACAGTTCAAGTGACTCCAGGAGAATATGGAATTCATGTCCCAGTGCTCAGGGAATGGTAAGACAAGCAATGGAAGATGGCTTCCTGGAAGRCACTGGAGCAGGTTGCACAGAGAGGTTATGGCATTTCCACCCTTGGATGGTCCTGAGCACCTACCCTAGTTGACCAAGTTTGGAGCAGGAATATGGACCAGAAATCCTCCCCAAGCCCAGGTATGCTATAATTCTATTCTCTGATTTTTATTCTATTTCACTTTCTAAGCTGATTCTCCTTCCTCCTCTCTCGTACCCACACACTCACCAACACCTGGGACATGCACCTGGGTAGTCTGTGCRAGGTCAGTCCTGCACAGCACCAAGCAGTGCTCGCAGCTGAGTGCTCACTGCACCTGCTGCATTCTTCATGGTYGGCAGCAAGAAGCTCATTTTTGGATAGATCTTTTATGCTCTTTGAGAAGCGACAGGTATTATGAGTGATTTTTCATCTCAAAATACTGATGACTTCATCCTGTGCAAGTCTTAGGCAAAGTTGTTGCCTATTGTCTTTTGCTTCTTCATATTTTGAGTATCTTACAGCTACCAGCTGTCTCTCCATTGGAAGAAAAAGGCACACCCAATGTGCCATAGCCTTCTCACCATCCTCCACCTACCTGAGGACAGGTCTTTCCACTGAGATCTTRGTGCAAGCTATGCAGTCGTTTGTGGTTACTAGTGTCAGTGCTGTCAGCCATGTCTTTGGGAATCAGTACAAGCCATTCTCTTTCTCTTACTCTTACTCTTATGTTTCTTCAAGATCTTGATGATGATATAGATGGTGATCTAGAGCTTTATGCTCACACATGAACATCCCCATTCCTGGGCATTCATATCAGTCTTCACCTGATACAAATTTTACAGTGTTATGAGCCCAGTGCTCTACTGATGTCTGTCTTGAAGGACAACTTAAAATTGTATCTCTCTCCATCTGGCCCTTTCCATCCACTTGGAACCCAGAGATGTGCTAGGCTGGCTCATTGCAGCTGGTACACCAATTATCAGCTAGTGAGAAAACAGACCCAGGGAAAGGTTGTGGACCGCTCTGAGGAGCAAGCCATTAGCTGATTATGGGCAAGATTTTGCATGCAGAAGGATGTAATTTCAGTGAAGATGAATTAGGTTCAAGCAGTGCTGAAGAGTAGGAGAAGGAAGCAGGGCTCCTGGGGCTGCTGGCACGGCCCAGGGTAGAGATGGAGCACAGCACCAGCGACAGAAGAGCTCCAAGGCCACTGTGTCACTGGCCATTGTGGGAGGATGGCAAAGTGCCATCAAGTTTCCAAAGCTTTCCTAAATCTGCAGTTCCATGCAGGAACTTCCCCATTCACCTCACTAGATGCCACACTGGGCAAGGTGTCTCCATAGGGATGGCAAGTTAGGGCTGGAGACCACATTTGGGAAGCTCTGACTCCTTCTAATGGAAGTCCACAGCCATAGGAACATAGCCTGAGCAGCCAGCTCATCTCTCCTGTGCTTTACATCCTGGGAGGGGAAGGAAAAGAAGGGTCTGGAGGAAGCTGAGCAGAGAGCCAGCTAGTGTGGGGGCAGTGCTAGGGGGACGGAAGCACGGATCACCCCCTTCCCTGATTCATGTAGGTGCCCCATGTCAYGCCAAGCAATGCGATGTATCAGAGCTCGGTGTGACAGCTTGGCATTCTGTGGTCGTCTATAGCAACTGAGCCACCTTGGAAGGCTGCACTGCATGTGTGGGCTTGAAATTATGTGGTTGTTTTTGTTCCCTCTCGAAAAAAGACAATCTGATTTGTATGTAACTCTGAATAAATTCCTTGTTAACCTTTAGAGCCATCTGGAGGGAGAGTCATTCCTCGTTCCAGAGCACACCGCGTCAGTAGGAGGGAGAGTTCCTGCTCCAGCCAGATTTTACAGGAGTTGGCATCAAGATAGCTGGAAGCACAGCCATGGGGTTATTCAACAGGCAGCGAGCCGGGCGAGCTCGCCCAATTGATGCTCCCTCCAGAGTCAGCTTGGCTTGAGGGGCTTTGCCAGTGGTGGCAGCGGTAGGGCAATGAGGACACCTCGCTAGCTGAGACACAAGAGAGAAGCTCAGCCTTTGTCTAGACCCAGCCYAGGCAAAGCCTGGCCTCTGGAGAACATGAAGATGTTTGCATTCGGAGCGTCCAACCGCTAGTTAGGTGGCCATTCATATTGATCTACTCCTTTCACTTCCAGTTTGGACCACAGCCTGGAACAGGAACACTTTCTCTCTCATTGTCTTTGGTAGAAGTGGAGGCGGAAAGTACTGGGGAAGAAGAGAACGCTTTCTATGAACAAGCTTATTCCTGTGCTCACAGGGTGAAATCCAKGGAAGCACTGAGATGTGAGGGTCTGTTCAAACCAGGGTAACCATTTCTGAGAAGCTTCATCCCAACGGAGAGTMCAGGGTGTTGCTCCCATGGTCCTAGAAGCCTGAGGACATGTAGGTGCTGGGTCCATCCCTCTACCTTTTGGGTCACGTTGTCCACAGCAGCACACTCTGTACCTGCCACCAGCCTTYTTGAAAACCTGAGCTTTGAAGTTTCACTCTGGAGCATTTAGGGTTCTGGTCTGCTCCACATGCTCAGATTGTGTCTCAGGTCACATGGAGCAGCTGGCGCAGACCCTGCAGTCCAGCTGATCCATTGACATTCCCCAGCAGCATCATTCAGCTTGCCAAAGAAAACTCTCTCCTGGGATTAMTGTGCCCCAGAGCAGTCCTCTGGTATGTCTGTTCTACACCTGAAAGACATTAATTTGACTCCAAGGCTTATTCCAGAGTCTCTTCTCCAATGATACTGTGTCTGGCAGTCATTAACTGCCATTCTTGCAATGCTGTTGACATTCTGGGCTCTGACTGCAAAGTTCCTGCCCCTTTCAGCTGGAGCTGCAGCACCTGGCTGGCCAGTCATGTTCTGAGGAAACCTCACACATCCTTTGCTGAGTGCATTTGGTGCCATCTCCTCCTGCAATCACCTCAACTTAGTTTTCACCCAATGTGAGCAATAGCTCTTTAAATCTTTCTTGGAGTTTCCTCATGGCTGGATTGGAACCCTGATTGCAGCATTGTCCTGAGGACATGGAGTCAACCAGCACTGTCTTAGCCAGRATCACAGAATCACAGAATATTCAAGGTTGGAAGGGACCTCTAGAGATCATCTAGTCCAACCTTCCTGCTCAAGCAGGCACACCTAGAGCATGTGGCACAGGGTGGCATCCAGGCGGGTTTTGAAGGCCTCCAGAGAAGGAGACTCCACAACCTCCCTGGGCGATGCTCTATCAGGATGCTCAATCAGCTGTCTTGCATAACTCACCTTTGTATGGATAGAGATGCTTTTTGGGCCCTTCTAAAGCCCCTGTAGATTTCTGATGTTTGTTACTAGCACCTGAGATGATCATAGACTTTGCACTTGTAGAAAGGGATTGATCCTACGTGGTGTTCATGGATAGTGAGAGGAAGGACACAGAGGATCTCAAGCTGCCCATGTCATCTCTGTTGGGTAGGATATTCTCTACTGTAAAGATTTTCAGAAGCTACTCTGGGAATTTTAYATCCAGGAGAGCAGTTGGTTGCAGTCTAGGTGGGCCACAGACCTCAAAGCAATTCCCAAAGCTACATGGTTGTGATGGCGTTGAGAGAAGACCCCAAATACTCCTTGTGAGAGCAGGTCAGTGGCACTCAAGGAGTAGGAAAGAGGTCTCCATCCTCCGTTTGGAGCCCTTCATCCCTCAGAGAGGCTCTTTTACCCCTGATAGAGCACCTGGGTGCTACAGCACCTGGCCTGGAAGCACCCAAGGGGGCTGAACACTCCTTACACCGAGCCACAGGTCCCGCCACGTGCTGGGCACAGCACCCATGGCCCTGGGGCTGCGGACACAGTGGGGCCAACACTGTACCCGTCCCCTGGCTAGTGGTGCCAGTTGGCAAGGGGCAAAGAAGGGGACAGGAGACACATCCCCCCAATGGCTGAGCAGTGGCAGCCTGAACAATAGAAGCAATTAGAGATCCCGCAAAGGAGAAAGAGAAGAGGGGAGCGCAAGCCAAATAAACACAATGTAACTTTATTTTCTTTCTTTCTGTGCTTCTTTTAAAATTTATAAATATTTTGAAAACTTTCCAAAAGGAGGGAAAAAACAGCAAGTTGCACATCAGTGACTCAATGCAGTGTCACTCTGTTCATTAAGAAAGAAGGAAATCAAACTATTACTGGAATTAATAAAGAAAAATCTCTTGGTTGACAAGGAAAGAGGGGGAGGGGGAGTTGTTTTAAGCCGATCCGCTTGAACAACAGCGTGGCTGCTTTCCAACCATGCTGAGATCTGTCTGAAGGTCTTAATTATAAGCAGCTCAAAAAAAGCCAACAAGAAAAGGGATTTGCAACACAAAAGAAATAAATTAGATCTTGAGTGCCTCCATACATACTAAAATGCTGGGCTACTGATGAGGAGGAACCTTCCTGATCCCGCCGTGCCTGTTGGGCAGCCCGGGGCAGGACCAGTGCCCAGGGGCTCTGGCCATTGAGGAGGACCCTGGGAGAGCCCAAGAGAGAATAAGTCAGGAGAGCACTGGGATGAAGGAAGCTCAGCTGCACTGGGTGAAGGAGCTCAGCTGCAAGGGTTGTAGGCACCTCCCCGCAGCCAGGCAGGGGCCTCTGCCCCGTCTTTGGATGATGTGGGAGGAGAGCAGAAGTGGAGCACTCTCAACACCAGAATTTGAGTTTCGGGACTGCCTTCAGTTAAAAAGAGGTTTGCTAAGGCCAAGAGCTCCAAAGAACTTAGAGGGGCTCTTGGCTGCAGCAAAGTCCAGCAAATTATTGCTCCCCTCTTTTCCCTTTTAAGCAGCTCTCATAATGCTTTGCATCATGACTCGTACTCTCTGAACTCCATTAATTCACTCTGTCATCTTCAGTCTGATAATTGGAAAGATTGTTTGCCTTTATTGAATAGAAACTTCTAATTCTCCTGCACCTTCTTTTTATGCATTGATCTCTTGCAACCCCCAGAATAACCCTTTCTATTGGATCTTTTTAAGACTTGGTGCAGATACTATCTCTTCCTGCTTCTATTTGTGTTTGCGTAGTGTGTCCTCATTAATTACGATGTCTTGTTGGACAGAGTGTTGTCTTTTGAGAGTTCCTTTAGTGATTTGTTTACAGATGTCAGGTTAGCAATAAATTGGGAGAAATAATTGACCTTTCCTGTAAGACATTGCTAATCCTGTTTCTTCTTAACTGTTTCCAATTTTTAGTGTACCGCAGTGTTTTTCTTAATCAGTTGTTCAGACCAGGAGAACRTTAGGGTAGCTACAGTAAGGAACATGTAGTGGTGATATAATTTTAATGATTCATTCTCYACTTCTTGTTAATTCTTTGTATTTTTAGAGTGCTGTTCAGAAGCTGTTATGATTTTAAATAATTTTCTTAAAAAAAATCAAAGCTCTCTTTTTCTTTTTTGTTGGTAGTTGCATTGCTGTTATGCCTAAGGTTGTGGCTGGGATCCGCTCTGCTGGGCAGACACAGAGCTGAAAGATCAGCCCAGCCTCTGATCCCAGCAAAATAGATTCCGGAATAGATGTAAAGAGAACAGCCAGCAGAACATTTCTATTAAAAACAGTTAGTTTTAAACAAGTTAATTTTCCCAATTGATCAGACCACTGTAAAGATAAATCCCATATGGCAGGCTAAGTATAACTGTGGTACTCTCATTAGAATCGCTCAAACTGTTTTTTTACCTAAGAGTTCAAACTTTTGCAAGTTGTCTACAGCTACTTGGAAGAGAACTAGCTTTTGTTTTAGGAGAAATTGTTCAGTTTTTAAATTGTATTTTAAAATCTACTAAAATATAATCCTTGACCACTAGCAAAACAACCATTAAGGGTTCTGCGACGCAATCTGCTATTCCAAGGARCTGTAATTAACAACTCAGACGTTTACTTACAGTTACAAAATACAGCCAATCCTGGTCAAAACTGTGTTTAATAACAATATTAAACCCCAGTTGAGCAATTCCCTTTCCCACCAGGGTCAGGCATTGGCCCCAGCATTCCCTCTTTTGCTCCATTGCATCTCATTTCTCTGGGGACCACACAGTCGATGTCATGTGAGTGAGCCCCAGGTAACATGTATCTGCAGTACGAGCTCACGCAGAGTCTTGTGGCACCTGGAGCTATGTTGAAAACAGTGCTAGAACCATCGGTTTATAAATGAGACATTCATTACTGCACCCTTTTATCTTGTTYCAGGAGCCACTATCAATTTAAGGCAACGCTGCAAATTCCGCATTTTCTCCAGGATATAATTGCTGTTGGGATGGTCTCAGTTGTCATTTGGTGGTGTGTAAGACACCAGCAGTGTCYCCTTGGAGGAGCCTGCAGAAGAGGAACTGCAGTGAATTTTCCAGTCTCCCCGTTCAGAGCACTGCAAATGATTTCAGCATTCAGGGTGAAAGGCACTCAGCAGCAGAAGGCACACACACCTCAATCACCTACCCTCCTCCCAGCCCAAGCGCACCTGCCGTGAGGAATATTTAAATGAAGTACCACACCAGTGGAGGAAGACTTGACGTCTGTCTTCTGCCAGGTGAAACAAGAGCCTGGATGGTCCTCCAGCTCCTCATGCCTGCTTACTGCTCTTCATAGAATCATTATGSCTGGAAAAGTCCTTCAAGATCATCGAGTTCAGCTGTTCCATGTGTTTCGAGGTGGTCTTTCTGCCCCAAAGGTGTAATCCTCCGCTCCGTTCTTTAAGAAAGGCTTGGAGAGACAGGCTGTTGGACATTATAGCCAGTAGGTAAGTCTAGTTTTCTTGCTCTCATTCCTGAGTCTCGGGCTTCAGAGCACACAATTCCACGCAGCTTGGCTCATCTGTCCAGTCACGCTACTTTCCCTGGAAACTCAGTTCCCAAAGCACATCCTTCATTCATTTGCACAGAAAAGCAATAAATGTCTCAATATCTGTTTGCAAGCTCACAGTGAATAGAAAAGCACATCTTGAAGAGGGCTGCCATGCCCTCGGCTGCGTTGGTCCGCTCACTGCCCTCATTGCCAGGACCCTGGGCCTGGCCAGATGCTGGTGTCCCTGCATGTCCATGGCAGCATTGGCTCCAGAGATGGTTTTATTTAGCTATTTAGAGGTAGGCAGTGGGTAATCTGATAATCTTGCTCCACTGGGTGCTTTTCCAGCAACCCCTGCAGTCAGCAGGGGCTTCCAGGGAGGAAGACCTGCAGAACCAAAGCTCTGACCATAGCTCCTTGGTGGCTCTGCCCAGACTCAGCCAGGGCAAGGCAGTCTCTCRGGAGATTGCTGGGCTTTGCCTGCCATGTTGACAGTCCTGGGAAAACCTCCCAACCTGCAGATTTTCCTCACTGGTTTGGGCTGGTGTTCAGTGCATAGCAATGCTCTGCCCCGCTGTCCAAAATCACTGTGGGGAGAGATGGACAAACAGGCAGATGTGTTATTGCCAATATTATATTATGCATGTTATTGGTCTTCAAAAAAGGCAAGAAGGAGGACCCGGGCAACTACAGGCYGGTGAGCCTCACCTCCATCCCTGGAATAGTGATGGAACAGCTCATCCTGGCTGCTGTCTCCAGACACGTGGAGGAGAAGAAGGTGCTCAGGAGTAGCCAGCATGGATTCACCAAGGGGAAATCATGCTTGACTAACCTGATCACCTTCTACGAAGGAGTGACTAGCTGGATAGATGAGGGCAGAGCGGTAGATGTGGTCTATCTGGACTTGAGCAAGGCTTTTGACACCATCCCTCACAGCATCCTCCTGGGCAAGCTCCAAAGGTGTGGGATAGGTGGGATAGATGAGTGAACAGGGAGGTGGATTAGGAATTGGTTCGATGGCAGGGCGCAGAGAGTGGAAGTCAGTGGCACTGARTCCAGTTGGAGGCCTGTGGTTAGCGGTGTCCCCCAGGGGTCAGTTCTCGGTCCGGTCCTGTTCAACTTATTCATTAACGACCTGGATGAAGGGCTGGAGYGCTCCCTCAGCAAGTTTGCYGAYGATACCAACCTGGGAGGAGGAGCTGATAGCCCTGAGGGCTGTGCTGCCATCCAGAGGGACCTGGACAGACTGGACAACTGGGTGGTTAGAAATCTCATGAAGTTCAACAAGGGCAAGTGCAGGGTCCTGCACTTGGGGAGGAGTAACCCCGAACACCAGGACAGACTAGGGGTGGACCTGCTGGAGAGCAGCCCCGCAGAGAGGGACCGTGGTGGATGACAAGATGACCATGAGGCAGCAGTGTGCCCTGGTGGCCAAGAAGGTCAGTGGGATCCTGGGGTGCATTAAGAAGAGCGTCTCCAGCAGGTCGAGGGAAGTGATCGTCCCCCTATACACAGCCCTGGTGAGGCCACATCTGGAGACTGTGTCCAGTTCTGGGCTCCCCAGGACAAGAGGGATGTGGAGCTGCTGGAGAGAGTCCAGCACAGGGCTATGAGGATGATCAGGGGCCTGGAACATCTGCCCTTGAGCAAAGGCTGAGAGAGCTGGGCCTGTTCAGCCTGGAGAAGAGAAGGCTGAGGGGGAACCTGATCAGTGTCTAGAAATACCTCAAGGGAGGCAGTGAGGAGAAGGGGGCAGCCTCTTTTCAGTGGTGGCCAGCAACAGGACTAGAGGAAACGGCCACAAGCTGAGGCACCCAAAGCTCCACAGGAACTTAAGAAAACATTTCTTGACAGTGAGGGTGCCAGAGCCCTGGAASAGGCTGCCCGGAGAGGTTGTGGAGTCTCCTTCTCTGGAGGTTTTCAAAACCCGTTTGGACACAATCCTGTGCCACGTGCTCTAGGTGACCCTGCGTGTGCAGGGGGGTTGGACTAGGTGACCTCTGAGGTCCCTTCCAACCTTAAGCATTCTATGATTCTATGATTCAATGAATGTTCAGGGAGGCAGGTGATCACACAGGCTTTGGCTGCTTAGGACAAAAAATGAAAAAGCCAAACAGTTTGAAAATAAGGCCCTTTTTAGCAAAGAGGATAACGGAGTGTGATAGAGGAACAGCCTGTGAWTGCTGCTGCCATCCCTCCATAGCTCCTCCAGCTATTCCATTGCGGTGGGAAGGGAAGCTCCTCCTTCGGTAAATAGCCTGAAAGGGATTTCCTGCTCCCAAATGATTTTTTTTCCCATTTTTCCAAATGAAAAACATACCCTCATTCCCATCCAACAGCATCGTTTTAATAATAAACTAAAAACAGACCCAACTGGTTGGGTGGACTTTTTTTTTTTTTTTTTTTAATTGATGATATTTGATCACTTTTCTCACACTTTATGGGCTCAAAGACATAAAAGAAAATCAATTCTGATGCCAGTGAAGCYTAGTGTGAACTGTATCACAGGAAAGTAATTTAATGAGGGTAAATTCTGTTCTGCTTTAGAGGGATAAAGTGAAAGACCACATGTATCAGAAGGAGATCCAGCCAGAAGCCACATCACATGAGCCCCGAGGTTAAAGCTTGTTCCTGGATCTGTAACCCTTGGGGAATTGTCTGTAACCCTTGGGGAATTGTCTCTGCTCAACCTACTCTGTCTCTAGGTCTGTGGATGGCCAAGGACAGATAACCCAATTTCTAAGTATTGTTACTAATCTAACAGCAATCATGTATTGTCCCTTACCTCTGGTRCTCAGATCTCACCCTTCAAATGCAGCTTTGCAAGTTCTTTCGCCCTTTCAGTTTTGGGTTCATTCAGGGAAATTCTCACTGGAGATATTCAGAATCCTCCTGGATGCCATCCTGGGTAATGTGCTCTACGTGACAGTACCTGCACAGGAGGTTGGACTAGATGGTCTCCAGAGGTCCCTTCCAACCTCGCTCCTTCTATGATTCTGTGATGCTATGGATGTTTTTATATATTTCCACCTTGTATGYCAATTGCTTACACTCTTGCCTGCCTTGTTGGCCTATGGGATTGGCTGCGCTGATTATTTTAGCTATAATGATTATTTAGGTTTGCTTGACCGTTCGTCTATGTGGTGTGAGCTCTTCTATGGAGGGAAGACTCATGCAATTGCACAGAGATAAGCTAAAAGAAGATACAGCACAACTAAAACAAGCTCAAAACAACAGAATATGCAACAACCATCTGCCTGCTCACTGTTACAGCTCGGACAAGCAAGACAAAATCCTAGAGCCACTTGAAGGCCTAGCAATAGTTACTTAAATAGTTTTTGCAGGTAGAGCTAACATATATTCAAGCCCAAGCAAGGCCTGACAATTCCTGAGGCTTGCTAAGGCTAATTACTGCTCTAATGCTTAGGGCCTATTACTTGCAGGTGGCACCTACAAATTGGAGAGACTCTGGTGACAGCATTTCTCAGGGACAAGCAGAGAGAGGCAAATTTGTGGTTGATGGATGGACCACTCTCAGAATGCTGTGTCAGGTCCTTACGTTTTCATCCCCTTTTTCCATAAGCGGAGCGGGGCTGTGTGCATTTCCCCACATATACCRCAGTGTGGTCCAAGATCTCAGCTTTACCCGGTTGCTTTCACTGCTTTGGCATCTCCTTCCTGATCTCCTGGTGGATTATTCCTGCATACAGGTTTTCATGTCAGTTGGTCAGCAAAGAAAAGAGTTTTCCAAGGTTCTCAAGGAAGAGGCTTTGGATTGGAGCAGCCTTTTGGGAGGTGAAGCTGCTGGGCTAACTCCATCTATCCCCAGCGCACTGGTAGGATTGACTACATCATTACCCAGTGAAGGCCCAACTCTCTGCATAGATTTAACTGCCTGATAAATGAAGGACCTGAGTCAAGGTATATGAGTTTAGAGCTTATTTTATGAGACTGACCATACAATAAATCTAATAGTGCTGAGTTCAGCAGCCTTCCCCAAGCAACTGCAACTAATGACTAACTCTGAAATTGGTACAAGTGTTGCGCCGTGTGATGTCTCCAAAGCTGTAAAAACAGAAATCTGCAGATGTAAAAACTGCAGCAAACTGGCTGCGTGCACCAGCTCTTTTGCCAAGAGCTGTTAGCAGGTCTGGGAAAAGTGCCTGAAACTTTGGAGCATGGCTGGTCAAATACAGAGGGAGAAACGCGTGCCTTGTAGGCAGACCTGAAGCAAGAAAGGCTCCAGCTTCTTGCAAAGCTGAACTTGCCCCCTGAGGCTTCCAAATGCCCATGGATTGGGTGGGACACATGTCAGGTCTGCTTGAGGAGCTGCGCATCCTGATACAGACATCCCAGCACCTGTATCTTCCCCATATCTGCTCCGTTTCTCGGTGAAACGTGGCAATGGGCAGCATYTGCGTCCTACAACTTGCCTTCCAATCACTTTTCTCTTCCCCATTCACTATTAAGCGTGGGGGCGATAATGAAGTCAGAAGGAAATCCAGGAGATTTCAGTTCTARTCCTGTCCCCGCTGCTGATGGGGAGTGTGGGTTTGGACACCTCTCCTTCGCTTCTGCTCCCACGAGCTCACACCCCCTGAGGCAGTCGCAGCATCTGTGGCTTCACAGGCTAATGACATTACAGAAGCAGTGTCTTGCTCCAGGGCCCAAGTTAATCTCCCTCTCCAAGTGGAGCATTGCACAGCTGCCATGTGTGTTGCTAGAGACCTCCTTCTTTCAGGGAACAAGCTTGGGCCATTGCCCAAGAGGGGACCCTCAGCTGGGAAACCAGTGCCCTAATGCAGCCTGGCAGCAGCACCCTGAGCTGCAGCGTTGGGTGAGCGAGCACCATAACCTCAGATACTGCTTCCTCAGCAAGGAACTGCTGCCCAAGCTTGCATAACATCAAATAAGGACYTCAAGAGCTAAAAGCCTTTCCTTTTCCAGCCTGAATTTGCTCATTTATTTAGCATCCAAGCAGCTTTGACAAGTCCTCRTACCAGCTGCACACATGGTCAGGCCAGAGGAGAACAAGTCCAACCAATGCTGCTAATCCTCAACAAGAAACTGCCCCTGCAGAAGTAGGAGAATTTGCACCTCTCTGATGTGCTCCATGCCTGGCTGCAAGATGCTCCAGCCATCCTCTTGTGTTGCAGCAGAAACGGTAATTGGACTGTTGGCAGACAATCATCACACATTTCACATTTTTAATAAGCACTTGCAAGAGAAATGATCGGTTCCTCCCTCAAGCTTTCCGTGAGGACACATAAAGCTGTAGACAGCCTGCRAGCCCACTCAGCCAAATGCCTGAGCATTAAGGCTCCGCAGAGCAGATCTCCTTTGCTGGTGGGCAAGAGAAGTCCAACCAAAACTGTGCAGGGATCAATTCCAACACAGCGTCCGAAAGCAAATACTGGGCTGAGCTCTTCAGCTCCTGCCTACATCAGTGTTATTAAAGGGATTTGGGCCAATATGTCTTAAAAAGTGTGGTAATAGCAGGACTGCTTTTGAGAACACTCAGCAGTAATTGTTTTAACAGAGAAAGTGCTGCTGATTTTCTAGAGGAAGCGATAATCCCCAGGTTATATTATTTTTGTCATGGTATATTGGATCTACGGTCTTGAGAGCGTCTAGCTGCAGTGTATGTTCTTTCTCTACGAGTGTGATGGGACAATTCCAGTTATGTTTTAGTCTTGATATTAAAGAAGCTCAGTGATTTCAGTAGGTCATTGATTACATCCACCCTGAAGCCAAGTCTCTTGGCTTTGCGCTTGGCTCCTCATTCCCATGTGTTTCAACATCTTTGTGCGGCTTTCTTGGCAGATGGATTACTGGGTTACAGGATTATGTCCCAAGTTGAGCTGCAAATTACCATGAAACTGAAAAACAAAAGCAGGGAGGGGGACCAAAAGAGCTGTGTGCAGCCCTTAACCACTGTCCTGGCTTTTGGTCTCCATCTGTTTCTCCATTCCCTGGTGTAGAAGTCCATGAAAAATAGAAGTTGAAGGCATAACCTTGCATTTATGGCCAAAACGGTCCGGTGCGGCATAATGGACCAGGCAGAGGTAAACTGGAATAATGACCAGGGCCAGTAGTGCCTGGAGAGGTCTTCTACACAGAAGCAAGCTGAGCTCTGTGTCATGCAGTCACCCCTGGCAAGCTGCTAACAAACGTGAAAACTAGGGCGCAAATGCACTTGTATTGTCCTGTCCTCATCACACACACTGCTGAGAGCTTGCTGAAAAGTGGAAAGGGGCCTCCCATAAGGCTTCACCCGTTGCAGATCTGGCCAAAGATCACTGGTATGTGAGGAGGCCTCCAAGGTGTGGTGGGAAACACCTGGAAAACCATGTCACGTATGTACAGGCACAAACATACACACACCACCGAGCAAACAAGTACTTGGAACAGAGGAAATACAAGCAAGAAATGAACGTTCAGAGTCAAACGTAGCTTTATTTGCTTATAAGCGCAGACAGCCCTGGCCATGCTGCTTGAGGCAGTTTATGGCTTTTCTTCCAAAAACGTTAAAAAGCATTTGAAGGAAAAGAGATGTGACACAATGATGGAAGCCGGAGCACGTGGTCTACGAAACCAGTGGTCTAGGAAAATCAGTTACAGGTGATTAAGGGCTCCCCAGCCCTTTTGCCACAGCTCTCCGAGGAGGAGGAAACCTCTTTTGTAAATCCCGGGGTTGTAAGGAGGGCAAGTAGCGGTGCAACTAAGCCACACAAACCCTACACCGACAGTGTAGCAGCTCTCCCATCTGTGCAGCTTGTAAAGGATCAGCGTTTTGCAAGATCCTTAGGCTGGAGTAATTGCATTTAAAGCTAGCCCTGGTGCTACCATGGGCATCTCTAGGCAGCCAGGCATTGCTCCGAGAGTGGAGCATGAAAATTAGCTTGCAAGGAAGCAGCTGCAACGACAAGGTGGCAACACGGGCTTTGCAGCACACGAGCAAGGACGTCGCGTCTCCAGGGCGCTCAGAAGAACTTCCCTCTGATGTGCAAACGTTCACAGAAGCCTCTGCACCTTCTCTCCCAACCCTCCGTAATTCTGCTAGCTACACTCAGCAAGGACAGGGACTGAGCAAGTCTCGTMCCCAGCTCTCTCTTTGCCCAGCACCACAGATAAACTGGCAGCAAGCACAGGGAGAGAACAGGTAGCAAGTCACAGGTGTGGTGGGAAATTTTATTTGGCTGTGAAATCTCAGTATCTGTTTCCCCTTTTCACTGCAAAGAGTCAGTCTGCAATTGCTGCAGTAATATATTGGCACAAAGGGAACAGAGAGCCAATGCGTTTCACTGCACAAGTCAAGAGTGACAGAAAAAAATGGAGGAGACAAAACATCGTGCAGCCCAGAAGATGTTGGGGCTCATATTTTCAGAGGAACCTTATGGAGGTGGGCACCTCCGCTCCGTGGAAATGCCATGGAGAACCAGCACGTAAGTCCCCCAGGCACGCTTAAAAATCGTGGCCTTAAAACTCAGCTTGAACAAAGTGCTGCTGTTAGTGGCAGTAATGGCAATAAAGATTTTTTATTGTTGTTTCATATAGGGATTTTACAGTGTGTCCCTATCATTATTTTAAGGTCACTCCTAAGTTGCAGCTGCAGTAATTGAGGTGGCCTACGCAGAGCGTGTTCTGCGCGGCACCGGGCCGGGCTGCAGCGTTTGTGACGAGTTTGCTGGTGCTCACGGTCCCTTCACCTGGAAGGCCTGCGAGAACCAAGGGCTGCCGCTTGAGCAGGAGCACGTACTTCGGAGAGGTCTGTGGGGCTCCAGGCAGTGATTTTGCTCCGTCCTGCTCTTGCGCAGACCCGGGAGCACAGCAATGCACCGAAACCCCATCACTCGCTGTCCTCATCGCTTGCCCGCTGCCCTGCCACACATCCAGACCCTGCTGCTGCTGTAAAGCCCTGGGGGCTTTACAGTGTTAATCTCGCCYGGGCATTCGGATTCTCATCCCCTTTGCCAGAGGGCTCAAGGCACCACGTGAGCTGCTGTTTCCACRTTCCTCAGCATAAATCCTCCCTGCCCTCTCTGACAACTGATGCACGCTGCTTCTCCTGCCTCTCCGCAGCGATGCCCATCTGCTCGGCTGGCACCCTGCCTGCCAGGGTGGGACGCCAGTTTTGCCGTGGCTGAGGTGCCAGCTAAACAAGCGCAGAGGGGAACAGCCTGCACAACGCGGAGAACGATCCCTCTGCTGCCAGCAGATCCTCCTGTTTGCAAACAGTGCCAACTTCGGGCAACTTGCTTCATTACAGAGAGTGCATCTGTATCGGCTCGCGGGCATGATACCACTGACAAATGCGCTGCCGTTCTTCTGTCCAGTTGCCTCCGTGCTTGAAATTAGACATGCGGGCAGGGAGCTGGAAAGGGAAAAACATGTTGTTCGCTTTTTGGACCTAGGGCAAATAGTCCTCATTGGAGCAGAGCTCCTCCGACAGCTTTTTTGCAGAGAGTTCGCCACTCAGATGTTCTTTTTCTCCCTCATTTCCAGCTGCTAAACTGCCCATAAAGGTTCCAGGCTTTTCTAGTACACATTTTCACCGYGAGTCCTTCAGAGCTTTTCAGGTCTTTTCAGTTATTCAGGTGCTTGTGTTGGGAGCAGTGACATGCCAAGGGGCAGCACAGTGTCTAGGCCAGCAAGGACAGCAGTGACTGCGCACGCCGTTTTGGGGGACACCTGACTTTCACAGYGCGTGGCTCCCTTTTCCCACCAGTTTTATGATCCAGTTAATTGGAAAGGGTCATCTTGCTGATCAGGCTCATTCCTGGCCCATTCTCTTAACTGGCAAGTGCAGATAGTAGGAGTCAAATTGGAAATTTGGTTTGATATTAGGTCTCTGTCCCAAATCATTATTTTCTGCATCTACGCCAGTCAAGACTTCTCAGAAAGAGGTGATGCTCTGCGGGCGTAATGATGCTCAGATCGTAGCTGGATTTAAGGAAATACCTGTCTTCATGAATTAYCTTTTATAATGGGACCAGTTAGCCAGGTCTGGTAGCTGAAAGGCATGAAGGATGAGTAGGAAAGCAACTGTGACTAATGGAAGCTTTTCTCAAATGCACATAGTCATAGGAGTTAATGAAAAGAGGGAAAAGAGCTAGTTCTTGAACTCTCCATCGGGAGAAGTGAGGTGTAACACTATGCAGAAAAATGAACCATTATTATCAGATTCTTTTCCGGCAATTATTTTGTATTTTAAAGTCTCTCTGAGCTCCCAGATCAGCTTYGAAAAGCTTATTTTCTGAGCATTTCCTGGAAAGGCCCAACAYCAGTACAGGAAAAGCTGCTCTTATCACATCCTTACTCTTTCTTGCAGGAGCAGCAAGTGCAGGGAGGCATTAGCGGAACGCCTGTCCTGCTGGATGTTTCTCCTGCTGAACTCCTCATACCTCTCACGGCAGCGTCCGGCTGCCACTCATGCCGTAAGCAGCTCCGCTGGTCTGAGCAGCCCTATCCGTTGCAGTCAGGATCACAAGTCTCGATGGATGAAGCTTTTGCCCCAGGCCAGTTAGCAGGAGAGGATCCAGGATGTGTGCAAATTAGGAATGCCAGCAGCACTACAGGAGCTTGGTTTATTTGCAAAATCACAGCTGGATGAATTACTCCTGGCTCTTTGTAAGGGGTGACTAACTGTTATACAATGAGGTTTGGGAAATGCAATGATGGCTCCCAAAGAAGAGCTCCCTTCTGCTCTTTAGCCWGGGCAGAAAACTTGAATACTTTTCTTTTTCACGTCAGTGGATTAATCAACAATTAATGGAGGCTCTGTCCTCTACCTTTCTCTTGACACACAGACCCAAGGCACTGCTCGCAGTCCAGGAGCCTCCCTGCACACTGCAGACCAAGCCTGTGCTGTTCATGTCACRCTCGTCATTTAGGGAGCATATTTTCCAGCTATTTAAACAGGAAACGTTTTGCCTAATGCATCGTTTGCTTCATTTTGCAAAATGTTTTCTCCAAATTAGAAATCAAACCCCCCCAATGAAGATTTTCAATAAGAYCCCTGTAGCAACAAAAGCCTCGAGGGTTCACACTCCCCCGGGCTGGGGACAACGCAAATTTTTCCCTCGTCAGACAGGACTCGTGAGCACAAGACCCTTCCTGTGTCACCGTGAGCAGTGCGGGCTGCAATGGCAAAGGCAGTACCCAACAAGCCTGGATCTGCATGCGGGGAACCAGGACACGGGCAGAGCACTTGGCACATCCCAAACCTTTGARCTGGGGGCAGAGTAAGGATAAAAGAAACCTTCCTGAATTCAGCTTTAATTCTAGTTACACAGAGCTGTTAGCCAGCTCCTAGGGAGCAGGTCTGTGTGCTACAGGCTTTGGCTCAGCTCTAGCACAGGGAGATAAGACAGAAGCAGCCTGGTTCCATCAGAAAGTGAATAATCKGACTCGAGCAGGTGCTTAAAATATCTGCAGGAAAGAAAATCAATTAAGGAAACAAACATGTGCTAGGAGAGGCCAGCTGGTGAAGAACTATGGAGGGAGGGGACTGTGGTTGGAAGGGCTTTTATAGGGGATTGTGGAGKGGAAGGGGTTGGCTGGAGCAGGGGAGGTGCAATGTATAGGTAAGTGGGAGAGGATGAGGAGGCCCATGGCTCCCTGGTCCCCTGGAGATGTTGGGGGGTTGTGTCCCTGCTCCCGCATGGAAGCTGAGCCTGGGGGCTCCTTCTTATCTCCCCTCATGAGCCTGAATCTGGAGGAGCCCTGTTGCTCCTGGAGCCTGAGCAGTCTCTCAGATCTATAATGCAGCATGTTTGCAGTCAGCATTGCTGGGCTGGGAGGAGGGAGAGCTGTGAATGCTCTCTACCTGCCTTCTTTAATTAAGTTAATTTTAGCAGGGAAAAATCTTCGATGACTTCAGAGGAGTTAGGAGTGTGCCTAGGAACTTCTAGCTAAACACTTTTTTGTCTTCTTCCTCCTGCCTTTTCTGGGGGCCCAGGAGCTCTGGCCTTAGTGCAGAGCTTGCTTTGCTCTTGAGCTCATGAGCTTCTTGTCTGGATGTGTCTAGTGCCAGGACTTCTTGTGCCCCAGGTGAGACCTTGGGATGGCCTGGAGATGGCTGAGCTGCAGCTCTTGCAGGACCACAACTTRGAGCCCCAGCCATGAAAACAAGCCCACAGCCATCACAGTTTGTTGTGATGAGCTTGGATGGTTCAGGAGCTGCTTTATGCCCTTGCTATAGGGGCTGCGGTCTCTGGGACCGTTGCTAAATGTGATAGCTGCTCAGTTTTAGGCCTCTCGTGTGATAAAGCCTCCTATCACCACAGGCAGGATGGAGGCAGCCAGCGCAGGAGCAGCATCAATGAGGCTGTGGGCACCAACACTTGTGGGCAGGGGCCACTCCAGGCAGRCGCTTGGACCCAGCTTTGCAGCTGGCCTCGGTGCAATCCCTGTGAGGAGCCCGTCCATTGTGTTCCCAGCTCCTTGGTCAATACGGTTTTTGTCGTSTGTTGGTGTTAGCCTGTAGCCGAGCTCCACAGGCCACTTCATCTTCCTGTCCTGGTTTTAACTTAGCTCTGCGTGAYGCTGCCAGACCTTCCTTCCTGACAATCCAGCTGTGCTTGTAGCTGTGTTGTCACTGCTGGCTCCCAGAGGCCTTCAGAGGCCCAGGGGGACTCCAACAGGCTGGATTTCCTTCCTGCCCAGACAGAGTGTAAATGTGCACTGAAAGTCCCTCTGGTGACAATCACAGTGCTTTAACTTCCCTATTTGGGGTTTCAGCCTTAAARAGGTTACCAGATACCATAGTACAGAGTGCTATGAAACATCCAAGTTAAGCATGGCCTTTGCTGAAATGAGGCCAAGATTATGTGGTTTTCTCAGGGAAGACTTGATTCAGGAAAGCACAAGTGTGTGCCCAGCTCCCGCCTCATGCAACGTGTTAAAGTGACTTTCAAGTCCTGTTGACTTCTCTGGGTCTTGTGTGCTCCAGTGCGAGCATGTGCCAGACCTGGCCTAGGTAAATATTGTTTAGGAAGGGTATCAACTTCGTTAGTGAAAAAGCAGCTTCCTCCTCCTCTTGTGCCTTCTCTCCGTGTCTGGCTCCCTGAGATGCCATTTCCACGGGCTCCCTGGGGAGCCTCATTAGTCCATTGCCTGTGATGCCGCCCGGGCCTGTGCTCGTCTTCGAGCTTTGATCACACATCCCGAGCTGTCTGGGTAACTCCACAGAACTTCAAGTYAGAATTCTTCCTTAAAGCACCTGCTGGCGACCGTGTGCTTGCTAATTGCCTCTTGCTCCGTCAGTGCGTGCCGCCGTGGCGGTGAGCAGCCGTGGTCACGGAGGGAGGCGATAGGCAGCTCTCCAGCAACCCTCTGTTTCACCTCCCTCCTTTCCCTCCCTTGCATTTTAGTGCTGGTGAAAGAGCCAGGCTGGACTCTATTGTGTCAGATTTTTAAAACTTTTTTTTTTATAAACAAGCTGACTTTGAGACAAGGGCACTTAGCTTCCCAGCTGCATTCCCAGGGCCCTGAACTAGCTGGTAGGTGCTTTCCCAGTACCACTTCTAAAATCACTGAGCCTGCAGCCCAGCTTATATATCTATGTATCAGAAAGCCTGTCACGCTGTGGGTTATCTCCTGGCTGTCTCCTGTTCTCTCACTTTCAAACTTTTTGTCTGTAGTATCCTGTTTGATGCTCGTTAAACCACTAGCAGGTTGCCACTGCATGTGGTGGTACCGTAGTTTCAAAGTTGGGGTGTTTCTTGTTTCGTCAGGGCCGCTGGGAGCCCCTCCGGGGCTGCTGGGCCTGCCCGCCAACAGGCGAAACCTCCRAAGACCCAGCTTGGGGGTGGTGTTTCTTATGCAGCTCTCCAGTGAATTAAGGCCCAAAAAGCAGCCACATGCCCCATGGGTCTCAGCAAATGTGCAAATCACGGCTGGCATGGAGAAAAGAGCCTATCATGTCGCTAGCTCCTMGAATTGAGTGGGAAGGTCTGGCGGTGTGACCTCCCAAGGGTGTAGAAAGCTGGTAAACAAGACCGAGCATTTATTATGTTTTATGCCTCCTGATTTTTCTGAGATGTTTCTCTGGTTTTCTAGGAGCTGGATGCTCTGTTATTGAGTGCTTGGAGTCAAATGCCACCATCAGAAGTGTTCGTCTTCCAGGAGTCCTGGAAGGGACCCAGAGGGAGGTGAGTTGCCCTGAGAGATATTTCTTGCCTGCCTTCCATCACTGGTGGTTATTTATGCTGAGAAGAAGTGGTGTAAATCCCTGCTAGCAGGATTTGCATCCATGTGCAATCAGTTACACTCATGTAAATGATTCCACGGAGTGGTTGCTGGCCTCTGAGAYCCCAGCACCACCGGCAGCACGGCTTCCTACGCCGAGCCGTGTGGCTCTGGCTGGGGCTAATGCAGGGGTCTGCTTTGTCTTGGGGACTGGTGCCCTGGGACACCAGGCAGGTGTGCAAGAAGGCTGCCAAAATCCTCTTCTATCTGGTAGGTGCCTCTACATGTGTGATGAGCTCCAAAGTTCACAAGCTTTAGGTGCAAGTGCAGCAGAGCACAGCAACTGTGGGCAAGATTTCAGTGTCCCAGAAAGCACAGGGACATCAGCAGAGGGACCAGCCTGGAAGTGCTCTTTAAGGCAAGGAACATCTTGTCCAGGATTTAATCAAGGAGGGTGAAGGCAAYGCCTCAGATCTTTCCCCTCTGCAGGGTCTTCTGTGCTGGATGGGGGCCTCTGCCCTGCTAGAGATGCTGGGTGCAGAGCTGGTGCTGAAGAGCCCCAGGAGCCTCCTTTTCTGCTCCTGCTCCTCTTCTCAGCTGGGTGGACAGCTGGGGGGCTCATGGAGCTCCTCACCTTGCTGGGTGCAGCTCCCTGCTGCACTGCCCTGTCCCCAGCATGAAGTGTGTGTGAGCTAAGCTAAAAAGAGAGGTTCTGGAGCTATTCTTGGCATGTGAAGGAGGAGAAACCCAAATGGATCCACATTTGGAAATGGCAGCAGGCAAAGAGGTTGTTTTCTTTAGAAGAGGCTGTAACTGAGTGATGAAAGCTTCCTTTGTGATGTCTTTTACTGGATTTTAGAAGTGTTGGATTAAGTTTTCCTTGAAGTGAGACTTGTGACATCACAAGTGTCGAAAAGGTAAAATAGATATTCTGCTGTTACAATTAAGGAGGGAGGGGATGGACCCCAAGGACTGCCCATACTCACGTTGTCCGCTGTAAAGTCTCCAAGATGCCAATGACATTAGTTACAAAATGAGACAGATGCTCTCTCTGTTTCTAGTCCTCCAAAAGTGCAGAGGCACCTGAAAATACATCCCAGATGGGATCTTCCTAATACTGATACCTACAGTAAGGGRTGGTGGGCGCAGCTGCCAGATGGGGCCTTCTCACCCCAATCTTTACCTTATCCTAGAGTGTGAAGAGCAGTGACACTCCTGAGTTGCAGGAATGGTTGCCTTATTTTTACCCCCCATCTTCAAAAGTAGCTCACAGTTTTGCAACTGCAAGTAACCACAATGACTGATTATTTTCATTTGTATGTACCCAGGCTATGTATGTGTTTTGGAGACTCGAGGCATCCTCTAACTGATGGCCTCCTCAAGACTTGGAAAATGTCCACTGTAATTTTGTGATCTGATGTGCAGAAGTACAGTAAATATTTAAACCTATCAAACTGAGGTTTCCAAAGGGCTCTAAAGAGTTTGATTTTTCTCGCACCCTTGAGACTGCAAATGGAAATTTCATGCCAACGTTTTTTCAGACACTGTCAAAATGTAGACAGACCTCAAATGTGCTTGCCTAAGTTGGGATGTGCAGTTCCCCTGTTGTCCCCTATACTGCAGTCCCTTTCCTGCTACTGAAGTAGGAAGCTGTTAGCAGTGGCATGCTGTTCTGCTCAGATAAGTCACTCTGCACTCTTTCGGATGCAGGGTGTCTGACTGTGTTTGCTGTGTTGGCTTCCTCCATGCGTACTCCATCCTTCCCTCCTTTGATGGAGGAAAATCTGGCATCTCCAGCCAAGAGCAGAAGTGCCAGAGATTTTGGTTGTGACGAGTCTATTGGCTGGGTCTGACAGGTGCACGGGAGGCTCCATGTTCATGCTGGAAGATGAGCTTGGCGGTGGAGGCCTTGGTGAGCCCCTCCTGCCGGTGTCAGGAGCTCAGCACTAAGGGTCCTGCTGCAGCTGGTTCATACCTGGTGGGCATCTGGCTCCAAAGACAAGTCCAGCCACAGTCCTGCTGGACCTCCAAAGGCAAGTGGCCACGGTCCTGCTAACCGCTTGTGCCTCCATGATCCTCGATGTTCATACCCACGTGGTGCCCCATCACCTTGCAGGTGTACTGGTTGTGGCGGGAGGGGTCTTGCTGGTGCAGCCCCTGCAGGAGTCTCTGGAGAGCAACTCGGGTGGCAGCACCAGCAGTTCCCGCTCTTCCCAGCCATGKTTGTTCTCCCCAACTTCGGCATGTTCCAAGGCCTCATGTGGTGTCCCACAAGCCCAAGGCAGTGGTGCGGCCCCAGTTCTACCTGTGTCTCCCCCTTGGCAGCTCCCTAGCAAGGAAATGTCTGTGGTGAGGRTTGACAGGATTAGTGACGTGCTGAGCAAGAACTCAGTGAGGAGACCTGCATGTTTCCCCCCTTGGAAGCCTAGGAAGGCACACGGAACCCCTGCGCTTTTGCCAGCAGCCCCTTTCATCCCAGGTTACCTCAGCTCCTTGCACGGGTGGCCCGTTGGGAAGCTGTGCAGTGGGAGAGGGGCACCTTGCGTGGTGACACTGCTGCCACCCCCTCGTGAGGGAGAGAAGCCGCAGCGTGTCTGTRGSAGCAGGGCCCTGGGATGCGAGCACMGACCCTCYCCTTGGCTTGGTCACCTCCAAGAGGAGTTTCCCTCTGGAGAGGTTACAAGTGCCCAAATGATCTGAGTCTGGTATAACCAGAAAGTGGAAACGGAGAGAACATGTGAGGAGTCACCTGGAGAGATTGGGCCCARTACTGGAGTTGGTTGCGCAGTCCAGAGCTGCTCTTTCCAGAGCAGCCTTCCGCCACGGAGAGTGGCTCCGAGGGGTCTCTCCAGCTCCGTCCACAGACGGAGGCTCTGCCTTGGCTCGCCCAGGCCGAGCGCTTCCTGATGAGCAGGGGACTTCACAGCATAAGGTCAATGAGGGCCGGCACGGCCGAGCGCTGCAGCAAGCCGGAGCTCCCGAGGGGAACCGGGCGGGAGGGAAGGAACAAACGCCACGATGTCAGTGCGAATTGGGRCTGAAACGACGCAGGCGAGATCCCCGAAGAGGTGATGCCAAGAAAAATAAAACCCAGCATAACACCGGGAAGCCAAAATATAGTAAGCAGCGTGAGGAGGAGGGGGAGAGGCGGAGGATAGCGGGGATGGGTGGGAGGGAAGGTGGCAGTGCCTGAGGCGGGTGGCGTGGGAGCAGGGGGTGCAAATCCCACCTCCAGTCTCCAGAAGGGAAACTAAATGGGAGGATAAATGATGCAGAGTGGAGCTGGGACGGGGCAGTGCTGGGCGAAGCAGAGAGCAGGCAGGGAAGGCGCGCTAGGCTGGAAGCGACTTGTGACCTGGTGCAACGGCGGGAGGAGCGGGAGGCGAAGCCGAAGGGGAGCGCTCACGCCTGCCTCTCAGCCGTGTCCTGCAGGGCCTCGGAGCACGGGTGCCGGCAGAGCGCCAATAGCCCCCGCGTTTGCCCTGCTGTGACTTGGAGCTGCAGAGTATCCCAGTGCCTGGAGACCATGGGTCTCCATGGGCCCCGTCAAGCCTCAACGTGCTAGAAATTCCTTCCTTCCTTCCTTCCTCTTAAATGTTGTGYGCTGAACGTGTCCACGGGCACGTTCAGCAGATTAAAAAGAAGTGGAGTAAATATATAAATATCGAGCAGCCTGTTGAGCTGTCACCGACGGCCACGGCCCTGAGCAGCGTCTCGGAGCGCTTTGTGTCTCATCGCAATGATGTGTGCCCTACGCTCGTAACCCTGAGTCGCCGAGTGGCATTTCTCTTCTTGCAGCAGCCTCCTATCAATGCTCCATGGCATATTTTTAGATTTAAAAAAAAAAAAAAAAAAGATTTTTTAAAAATTTTATTTAGAAATTTTGCTGAACTTGAGCCTTCTGCCCCAAACGAGAAGCCTAATGAGATGCTGTGGTTTTTCGGACYGTGTACTTGCGGATAGAGACCCAAGGAGAGGACGGCTGGGCTTGATCAGCCTTCGCATTGGAGGATTAACAGCAGCAATCTCGTTTCCAGCCACCCTCCAGATGATACAACATAATAAGACATATAACAGCCTCTTGGAAAAAAAAGTTATAGTTCCCACAGCAACCGTAACTCAGCCATATTATACACATATATAAAGGCATAAATTTAACAGCGTATATTTTAATGCAAAATACTAGTAATACACCCAGGGCCAAATAAGAGGGGCTGAGGGAACTGTAACGTTTGGCTCTCCCGGATTTCGTCTGTTGAGGGCTCACGGCGTGAGCACAACGAAGGACAGGAGCCTTTGATTGAGGTTTGATTCTGAGCATCCTCTTCCTCCCTGTGCTGATTCACCAACCCCCAGGTACAGCAACCTCCTCCAGTGCTTGGATTGGGGAGCACGCTGTTATCTGTGTAATGGGGAGATATATATGGATGCTTGATCAGTGTATGGAAATCCTATGGAGTTTCCTATAGGAATGGCTCCAAACTGTGTCATTTTAGCTCATTTTTCCAGAGTTCTGCTGACCACAGAAGCACCTTCYAGCCCAAGGGTGTGGAGCGGAGCCACGGGGTTTTTGCAGGACTCATCACACCAGCTCTTGTCTCCTTCCTTCACAGTCACCCAAGGGCCCTCCTCGATGAGGGGTCCCCTTCTCTAATAYGTTCTTCATGAAGCCCATCGCCCAGCCGGGCGCTCGGGTGCCCTTTCAGCAGGGGTTTGTAGCGATTTCAATGAGTTGGTTCCTAAGAAGGCTCTACCCACCTTTGGATGAGCGATGAAGGTCCTCACTCGGTGTGTTCATTACAACGTCCAGCCTCGTGCCGCTAATTCARCGGCTCTGCTTGTGTATTTAAAGCGAGGCAGCAGCTGAAGTGCTCCAGTAAATCAGCGCCTCACAGCTCAAYCTGGCATTGCTAATAAGGTCTGCTGATAAAAATAGCCAACTTTATTGACCCAAGGGAATGTTTGCCTTGGTCAGCGTTACATCTTGCGGGACAAGCACCGCCAGTCCCCGCAGCGGAGCCTCAACGGCCGCTTTGCTCCAACGTCGCTACCGGTACAGGGAGCAACTCGCCCTCTGAATAGATGCGGGGTGACTCAGGAGGCTCGACGGAGTCGACCCTGCTCCTGGAACACCAAATGGGAGCACGAGCTTCGTGCTGGTGGCTTCTCCATCCCCATTTCAAGGAGGTCTGGACCCGGGTGCAGAGCTGGGCGATGCCTCTCTGGGGAGGGTGCTTGTGCGCTCTGCACCTACAGGATGGCACCGGCCCCTCTAAATTGGGGACTCGCTGCAGCAAGAACACACGTGCACCTGGTGCTTCCCAGGGTTGTGTATGCCACCCAGGTCTGTGGAGCAGTGGAGCGTTCCAGCAGAGAGCTAATTAGCAGGTCTAATTAGTCATACTTTCTTGGCACCCTGCAGTCTTGGTGCAGGATTTTGCCTGGGGACAGCAGCCCTGCTCAGACAGAGGACCCAGCCTGCTTGGAAACACCCSCCTTGGGGAAAGGAGGTCACCAAGAGCTGCCTGGGCTTTGGTGGATRTCAGGGCTGTCGTGGGGGCTGTAGGGGCAGGACTCGTGTTGTCTGGAGGGAGCTTGCAGGAGGAACCTGGAGGAAGAACCTGGTCCTCCTGAGATTAGGGAGGAGAGGGCCTGGCCTGTGAGTGTCCCCAGACCCCCGTGAGAGAGACCGCCTGTTCCTGCTCCATCTCTGGGCATCTCCCCATCTGCTTGTCTTGATGGTCTCGAGTGATGGGGAGCAGGACGCTGATCCCAAACGGAGCTGCGGAGACCCTGGAGGCCCTGGCGCGAGCTGCGGGAGCAGCCGGTACAAGAACAGCGCAGCTGCTGCCGTTATTCTCTTGCTGTTAATCAATGACCGATGAGTCTGCAGGGCCCACTTCTCACCGCAGGATACGAGTGACATAGGCGGGAGTCAATAGAAACAACTGGTCCCCTTAGGCATGGGAGAGGTCCGGGAGAGCCGCTGGAGAGCTCTGATTTATGCTCCGCGTGGCAGATCCAGCCCCGGCTCACGCCTGCCTCTTGGAATAGCTCAAAACTAAGTGTGTGTTTATATAAGAGAGTAAAAGCAGCACGTTTGGAAGGGGTAATGAGCTTCATGTCAAAGGCTTCCAGCATCCAAAGGTGAGAAGCTCCTCCAGGATGGTCCCAGGCCTGCAGTAGCTGTTTATGCACCGCATCGGGTGGCTCATTTGGATGTAAGGACTCTGGATAGGATGTTTAAGTGATCCGTAAAGGAGAGCAGGAGAGGAGGGCTCTGTGACACAGAGCGCCACGTGGGGCCGCGTGTTTTCCTCGTCGCTGCTCGGGCCCAGCTGCCGTCAATGTTCCCGTGAAGCCGCTGGCTGGCGGGAACGTGTGCAGGAACCAGCCGCTTCCCCGGGTCCGAGCCCACCCTGCCCTGGCGTCGGGGAGCACCGGCAAGAGCACTCACAGGAAGAGAGGGATCTCCGGATCCCAGCAAGGGCTGAGCTTGAGAAACCTGAGCACTGGTCAGCTCATCCCAGGGAGGGAGAAGGGAGAGAGCTCGGAGCCCGATTATTTGTGACGAGTTAATTATGCTGGTAAGCAGTGACGGAAGAGAGGAGCAGCAGGCAAAATCTTCCGGCTTTTCCCACCTCGCTTAGATCTGCTCCAGAGAGGGGAGAGTGCGATTCCCGGGGGGCTTCCCACCACATCCTGCGGGGCCGGAACGCACCTTTAATTAAAGGCAATTCTGTGGAAAATTGTGTATGGCCAAATCCAGTCCGCCAAGAACTAAGGCGCTTGCCTTTCTTTACACGCACCAGGATTTATTGAGACATCCAAGCTCTGCTTTCTGAGCACTTTCAGAGGCACTTTCTATTACAAATCCCCAGGTTTTTACGTGGTCGGAACTGCATTTCTGCAGGAATTTTGCAACTGGAAAGATGCCACTAGCAGGGGACTCTTTGGGGTATAGATGTTGGCACCTAAAGTAGAGGCAAAAAAAAAAAAAAAAAAAAAAAGGAAAATTGGAGAGGAATAATACTTAATGAAAATATGTATTTGTATAAACAATCAATGAGGATCGTGTTTGCGTGTTAAACAACCACCTTGAAATTGCTCGGTCTCAAAGGACTGAGCAATTGCAGCCTACCTTAGCATGAATGATTTATGACATTCATGAACTTGGCAACTGCATCAGTTTTCCTAAACCTGGCAGCAAACACCACCTGCATATTAAGTGAAGATTTATGATTTATAAAATTCACCTCATTATGCAGAGGAACATGAATTGTCTTATGTGTGCAGTCTATAACTCTCGGGACAGATGAAAAGGCAGCTCTGACACACAATTTATGCGTTCTCGCTGCTTAAGTTTGTGACGGGAAAAACAGGCGGAATAACTAGGTCTTGGGGTGGGATAGCTTCAAAAATTGTTCGTGTCCTTCTCCCTCTGCCCGGAATGAGGCAGGAGTGGAAAGCGCCCACACTCTCGCGGGAGAAAAAGCCCTGCAAAGATTAATGGTGGAGGTCATTTTAATCAATATGCTAAATGATGCTCTCCCTCCAAAAACGACGGGAACAGGAAGCATTCGAGATGACTCTGGGGAAATAACAAGCTCGGCGTTGAGCTCATCGTGCGCGTCTTCCCCCCCACCCTCTTTGCCGTCCTTTTTGATCTTTCCCACCACAGGAGCCAGCTTCCCGGCTCCAGGGAGCGTTGCCGSCGCGTCCCCCGACTCTCCAAGGATGACGGCTGGCCGCACGCCGCCCCGGGGGAGCAGAGCCGCTCCGAGGCGAAGGCTCTGCGTTGGAATTTATCCTTTTTTATAGTGATTTTCCCTCTGGTGGGAAAATCTCTCAGGGAGGTGGGTGACCTTGGCGGCGCCGCGTGCTGCTCCTGACACCCAGGGGCTCCCGCTTCTCCTGCAGGGCAAACGCACTGCASAGCCTTGGGGTTGCCGAAATCGGTGTGAGCTGCAGCCAGCAGCGGAACCAGCCTGGCCAGATCCGAGGGTGCAGTGGGTGCCTCCGGGTCCCTGGGGGAGAAAAGCGGCTGCTGCCAGGGGCCTCCTGCTATCGGAAGCGGCAACTTGGGGCTTTGCTGCTCAGGAAGGTGAGGGGCACGGGGCACTGGGGCTGAGCGAGGCCCCCTGCATCTTTCCAGGAGCACAGGGGCTCGGCTAAAGGCATGGATCAACTCTCAGATGGCCCCTCCTTGGGGAATGCAGGGCYGGGCTGCTGGTGCCGAGTGTTCCCGTGTCCCGGGGTGCTGGGAGTAAGGCACCGAGCCTACGCTGGAGGGAGCTGGGATCTGCTTGTGCTCACTCCCCTGCCTGGGCAGGGGGCACAGAAATGCTTTACTGCTTATTTCCTGCAGCAAAGCCCTGCACTGAAGCTTTCAAGATATATGCTGGTGCTCCTGGGAAGAAGGGAGCTGGGAATGTGATTTTTTTCTCATGCCCCTTCAATGCTGTTTTATCACCAAGGTGGCAGAGCACGAGCATTTCCWCTCCCTAAGCCTGAATCTGGCGTTTCCTTCTCCTCCAAACGTTACCCTTTGGTCTCCGGCAGATCTCCCTCCCCGGTCTGTTCTCAAAATCAAATGGTTCTAACTGTGTGTAGGGATTGCAGGCTGTACCTAGCCCTGGTGCATTATAAATATTTGAGGGGAGAACGTAGGGAGGAARGGGCCAAGCTCTTCCCAGTGGTGGCCAGGGACAGGACAAGGGACAACGGGTATAAGTTGAAACCCAGCAGCTCCATCTCCACATGAGGAAGAGTGTCCTTGGTGTGAGGGTGCCAGAGCCCTGGCACAGGCTGCCCAGGGAGGCTGTGGAGACGCCTGCTCTGGAGATCTCCCAAACCCGCCTGGATGCGGCTGAGTGTCCCTGCTGGAGCYGGGGATTGGACTGGATGATCCCTAGAGGTCCCTTCCAACCCCAGCCATTCTGGGATTCTGCAAAACTCTGTGAAAAACCTGTGTACCCTCCCTGCATTGTGCCCCTTCCAGTAACATCCTGCTAGCACAGATGCCCACAGAGCTCAAGAACGCATCCTAACGGCTCAAGGCTGCACAGGAGCCAGCTGTGTCCCGCTCAGCTGCGGAGGCGGCCGGACACGGTTCGCTGCCGCTCCCCACAGGAGCCGGCGCCGCGGAACCCSTTCGGGCAGGGCCCGGCCCGGCCCGGCGGGGCGGCGCGGGGCTCTGCTGCCGCTGTCTGGCGGCTCCAGCGGCTCGATCCGCCGCGGGGGAATCCGGCACCGCCGCCGCCCCGCGCCCCGTCCCGCCACCTCAGCGTGGCGCCCCACGGCGCATGTGCGCGCGCCGCCCAGCGGCCGTTCTGCGCAGGCGCAGTAGCGGCGCCGCGCACGCTCTCGCCTCCCGCCCCCCCCCACCCCGCCACGCGCATGCGGTGTGGCGGCTCGGTGACGCATGCGCACTGCGTGCGCTCCCACACCTTACGCAAGGCCGCTGCAATCGCCCTGCGCTTTATCCTGTCCGACCTTGAGCGCGCCGCCGCGCGCAGGACCCGGGCTGCCCATCGCCGCCCCGGGTGGCAGAGAGCCGCTCGAGCGCCCGCGCTCCCCCTACTCCGCGCTGCCCGCGCCGGTTGCCCGCCCTGAGGCGCTGAGGAGGGCGGCTCTCAGCCGCCCGGCGCGCTCCTTCCATCAACGGAGCGGCCGAGGCGCGAGCGGAGAGTCAGGCGCGCGGCGGGGCAGCCCGCGCCGGGGGTCCTGCGGCGGCACGCCCCCCCCCCCCCCCCCCGCGGCGGCCCACGTGAGTGGAGGGTTCGAGAAGAGCCGCGCGCAGCCCCGTCCCGCCGCCGCCATCACCGGCCCCGCCATGGCCCTGCTCAGCGCCAGCCGCGGCGCCGCGCGCCTCCCCCGCCTGCTGCCGCGGGGCGCCGGCGGCCCCGCCGCCAACGGCCTCGCGCAGGTGCGGCCCGCGCCGGGAGACGGGCGGGCGAGTGGCCGCGCCGCCGCCCGGGCCTGCTCGGTGGCCGCGGGGAGGCGGCTCTGGGGGCTCTGCCCGCTGCACGTGCCGGGGTTTTGACCCCCCAAAACGCGTAACCGGCGGGGGGGGGGTTTGGGCCGCGGGCGTGGTGGGTTGGGAGCGGGTTTTCCAAGTGCTTGGCCTAGTCCCTGGAGGTGGGGGAGGGCCGGCCTGCGCAGGGCCTTGTTTGGGGCCTTTTTTCCCTCTCTTTGGGGGATATAGGAGAATTGGGCGGAGATTTTTCTAMTTTGTGGCTTGCTTGTACCCATGGCTGGTCAACGTCAAGCTCGAGTGTGCTCGTGGGGGTATTTTATAAATGGCCACGGACGTCCAGACCTCCAGCGGCTGCGGGGGGCTCTTGCCCCGGGCAGCCCCTGCAGGCCTGCAGCGAGCGCAGGAACGGGAGCAAAACGGTGGTGTTCCCGGGCGCTTTCAGCTGCGTTAGGATATTTTGTTACAAGTTCCATTTCAGATGGGGGGGGAAATGTTATACCTAGTGGGTTTTTTCGTGTTTTTTTTTTGTTTTTTTTTTTTGACTTGCACGTGCAAAGTTGTGGCCAGAGCAACATTTTACGAATTACTGCAAAAGTCCCACTGCAGCTTCTTCAAGGGACATCGTTGGTGCTTCGTTGCTGACTTTTGTAAAGCTCCAAGGAGCAGAGTTAATGTTTATCTGCTGCCACTCGCCGCGTGCTGGAGGTTCGGGTTAACTCACTGAAATGTCTTCTGTCTTCTAAATTGGTAACGAGTTCACAGGCTGTTTTGCATGAGCAAATTTTCTCAGCTCTGGTGATACAGGTCGGTTGTGTCCTCCCAAAAAATGAAGGCGGCAATTGCTTTGGGACTCCATGATAAATAGAAATTGTATCAAATTCTCATTTACTTTTAAAATAATACTATAAAAAATCCGTGTTACTTGAAAGGTATGACTTGAAGGCAATCTGATGTTGAAAACTGGAACTTGATTGGCACATCTTTATTTTACAGACATTCTGGAATGGCCTCAGTCAAAATGTTCTCAGAGCAGCAGCAAGCAGACATTATGCGTAAGTGTTTCCTTGTGCTTCAGGTTTTGTAGTTTGGTATTATCTTCATTTTCACCCTAGTTCCACAGCTGATTGTATGCAAAAAGGGAGCAAAACCAAATTGCTGTTTTCTGCTTYGTGAGCACTTAAGAAGTTTAGTAACAAGTTTTCTATTTGGGCCACTCTTTAAGAGCAGTATTCCAATAAATACAGAGAACTTGCAAAGTCTCAACAAGCCAGTTAGTTGCATCGAAGAAAATGTTTACTTTTTAAACTCATTTCAGCAGCTGCAAAAGGTAAAACCAGAACGCATGAGAATTAGTTTTTTTAAGACTGTATCTTTATTACTACCCCCTTGCTCCTACCAGGAGCAGTCTCTGCAAAAAGTGTTTAGGGATTTCCTGTTAGACACAAAAGAGGTGCAGCTGTTTATTTTAAGTGTCAGTTACCCCTCTCCATCACATGTCATGAAATCAGAGTGATCTGCAGCTCTATTTCACTGCATCTAAACTAGTTTCAGGCAGCTTGTCTGTTCTACTTGCCTCTTTTTTCTTGCAGGATACAGAGTGGGTAAAAAACATGTAGCAGGTAGTTGTGCAGCTGACATGTTTTGTAACTGATGCCCTGATGGCCAAGGGTCCAAAACAGGGGSAATCTGTATGTGCTAGGAAAGCTGCCTGGCAGTTGAGGCAGGGGATCRCCCTGGATAAATCCCACCAAACAGAGGGAATCTGTGTGTGCTGGGAAAGCTGCCCTGCAGTTGAGCAGTTGCTCATTTTCAGGCTCGCTGCTTTATGACATCTTAAAATGATGGACCTAGCATCTCCTCACACTGTCTTAAGATACTGTCTGGCAAGGAAGTGGTTGCAATATCCTTTCTTCGTCTCAGATCATTATTTTATTTATCAGGCAAAACTCGGCTTCTGAATTCTTTTTGGCCTCAAAGGGTGACTATGCCCTTCCTGGAAAAAGGAAAGGGTTCAAGTTTGGCTTGTGTAAGAACCAGACCTACTTTTCAGAGCTCCTCTGTTGATCTTTAGGATTGGGGAGGGGCRGGGGTGGAAATGCAGCTCTGACTGTGTTTCAGAGGCTTGCATGGATGTATCCAGCTCTTACTGTCTTCTCTTCATTGTTTAAAAATAAACCAATTCAATATTTTGTTAAAATTTTTCACTCCAGGTGGTTGCTTTCAAGCACAAGTTTGAGTATTATCATCAAAACTAACCAAAAAACAGTCTAGGAAATTTCGTGTGGGGAGGGGCCGAATCTGTTGTTGTTTCATGTTTATGTCAAAAAGAGCAATGATTGAGACTATATATAGACTTAACAAAGGTTCTTCTGGTGAAGAATAGTGTTTCAGTTACGTAGATAAACAAGTGGAGATTTAGGTAAAATGTGATGGAATTCAGAGGTGCTTTGTACCAGGCTGACTTCCAGTGTAAGGTGTTTTCTGGCTTTAGTCTAATGCTCAGGATTAAAATATGGGTTTGCTTTGCAGAAAATGCCTTGATCCTGCCTTCAAGATGGGCAGCTYCCTTGCCCTTCAAGGTAACTACTACAGAAAGGTGACAACTCAYGATTTTATGTCATATGCTTTACAGCTCAGAAGCAATCAAAGGTGCCGTTATTGGAATTGATTTGGGTACAACCAACTCCTGCGTGGCAGTTATGGAGGGAAAACAAGCTAAAGTAAGTCCAAACGAGCATCATTGCGCGCTAGCTCTGCTAGGGGTTGGATTTCAGAGTGGGGGTCTCTGGCAGCACTGTTTCCTGATGCTGCCCTCTTCGGGTTCTTACGTAGGTGCTGGAGAACGCTGAAGGTGCCCGCACAACGCCGTCGGTTGTGGCATTCACGGGTGATGGTGAGCGCTTGGTGGGGATGCCCGCCAAGCGGCAGGCGGTCACCAACCCCCACAACACCTTCTAYGCCACCAAGCGCCTCATCGGGCGGCGCTTCGATGACCCCGAAGTGAAGAAGGATATGTGAGTGAGAGCAGAGAACGCATCGCGTGTTACACTGCGTACTGCACAGCGGGACTTACACAGTTTTTAAATGCAACATGGGCAGTGAAGTAGTTGAATCTTCATGACTGGAGCAGTTGTTGCTGATATGCTGAAGACTGCTTTGTATTTGGCTGTGTTAGTTGCTAATCTTTGAGGTTTTCAGTATTGAAATTGTATAACGAGCCTTTTGGTCTGCCCCACAGTCTTGCTGATGCTGTGCAGAACCGTCAGCATCTGTCAACAATGCTGTGCAATTATACCAAGAGATTTGTGGTTAAGTGATTTTAGCTGAATGAGGCGGGGAAAACAAAATACTTTGGTGCTTCTGGGGCTCCTCAGATCTGCAGCTGTCATGGGAAAGCTTGGTGAAAACCTGCACATGTTGTTCTGCTGGKGTTCATTCTAAGGACTTGGTGCTGCATGTGGTGCCATTCTTGCAGAAATCAGCTCTGGAATTTTTTCTCTTTCCTAGTAAGAACGTTCCCTTCAAAATAGTCCGTGCCTCCAATGGGGACGCCTGGGTGGAAGCTCATGGGAAGCTCTATTCTCCAAGCCAGATCGGTGCCTTTGTGCTGATGAAGATGAAGGAGACAGCAGGTTGGTGCAGCATGGGCTTTGCCGTGTTTGAACACAAATGGGAGCTGGGTGCTGGGGAAAGGAAGAGCTGCAGCTGTCAGAAACGCTTTTTGGTTGTGGAGCCCCTGGACAGCAGGGCCTCCTGTGGAGCAGRTAGTGGAGGATACAGAGATGGGCTGCTGCACAGTCCCAGGGCAAGTCAGTCTTCCTGCCTCAAGTGGGGACTTTGACAAGATGTTAGTGCTTTATTTAAAGCATATTCTTTCCAAAATTGACTACTGTTTTGAGGTGACTGGATTACCTACCTGGCAAATGGCTTTTGCCTACTCTGTTACTATAAAGTCTCCATCGTGAGTTACAAGAAGGGTTGTTGTATTGAACTGGAGTTGTTTTTTTTCCCCACTTTCAATTCTTAATACGATTTCGGGGGGAACTGAGTGCCATACGTAAGCAAAAACACACCGAGTTGCTGTTTTGTGCAGTCTGATTTGGAAAGCACTCGGGCATCCAGTATTAAGTATTTGGAGAAGCCTGGATGTTGTTACTGAAGGTTCACTAGAGCTATTTCAGTGTTGCATCCAGGGCATTTGCTGAAGTGCCATTGAGGAATGAAATAACAAGATGGAGGGTGTGAGGCATCCAGGTGTGATGGTCCTGTCTTATTTCAGAACCAAGGCTTGTGCCCCTTTGCCTTGAGCAGTAGGTTCTCTRCGTCAGCTGAGTTTTGCCCTGGATGCTACCTCAATTTGCCTCTTTTCCAAGCAAAGCAAGAATAATGAATGAGTAAGGGTTAATGCACAGGCATAAATCTTGCTGGCGTGTAGTCTGCATCTCACATGTGGTCTTATTTTTAGCAGGTCTGAATCTGCCTTTGATTACATCCTGCCCTTTTTCAAGGCTAGAAGGTTCTGACATGAAACTAGACTGTAATATGTATTTCTGTTGTACTGCRTTTAGCATTTCCAGCTCTCACTTGCAAATGTGTAGTCTTTGTGCATTACTTCAGTACAAGTGTTGCCTGCAGCAGACTGCAGCAGCAAACACAGGAAACTTCAGTCTTACACCCCAAAAAGGCAAGCTAAGCCCTCAGATAAGCTCTTGCTCACCAGCTCYGTGTGGTTACAGATCAAGGACAGAGGGCTTGGCTCTGTCAGAGGTCTAAAGGCTGTTCCAGTGACCTGAATAAGGAAAGATTTGGCTTTGTTGCACCTCCCTTTGCATTGTCCTCAAAAGCTGCAGGTTTTTGAGCAGCAGACTTCTCTTTTCAGCTCAGGGGAAAAAAATCTTAACTACATGGTAATTTGATTGCCATTTTTAATTGCGAAGCTAACCTTTTTTGTGTATTTTGTTTTTCTCCCCAGAAAACTACCTGGGACATTCAGCGAAGAATGCAGTGATCACAGTTCCTGCTTACTTCAATGATTCCCAAAGACAGGTATTCACTAAGCTGTAAGGCTTTTTTTGGTTTTTTTTTTTTTGGTCTGGCTTTTAGACTGAGTTTAGTTTCTACTCTCAACATCTTTGCTTCTTTCCAGGCTACCAAGGACGCTGGGCAGATTGCTGGCTTGAATGTTCTGAGGGTGATTAATGAACCAACAGCAGCTGCCCTTGCCTATGGTCTGGATAAGTCTGAAGACAAAATGTARGTGCTTGTTCATAACACCTATTCTCTCTTAAATAATCATGTTGCAATTTGTTTTATAAGTGCATCTTGATGTTTTTTGGGAAGTCTTTTGTTTTTGAACTTAATTACCAAAGCTGAGTGTTAGTTGAGTTCTTAACTGTTGTTAGCAGTGACAAAGTGTAGCTCAGGACAGCTGGCTCTCAGCACTGGTGCTTAAGGGTGATGTAGGGGGTATGTTCAGGTTTGGTGCCCAGTGTGCTGCCTGCATTCTACCTTCTGTCTCTATCAAACATTCACTTTTCATTTCTGGTGCAGATCATAATGTTGTGGAAGTCTCATACTTTGCAAAGTGTTTTTTTATAGTGGTTCCAGCGTCCATGCACTTGTCTCTAGGTGTGCAAGCCCCTTTTTGGGGAAGGAGCTACCAAACCACATAYGCAGGAGCCCTCCCTGCTGAACCTGCAGGGTTTTGTGCCTCTCTAATGCAGCAGCTTGGCATAGAAGACTTCTGTGTGGACTCTGTGCCTGAGAAATAGGTGCACTGTGCAATCTGTTCACAGGTGTCTTTAAAGAAGGTTTTTAGCTGACTCCATGGATGACAACATGTTTTGTGGACAAAATGTTTTGGGTTGCCCAACTTTGTCTAGAAAGTAATGTTTTTCTGCCTCTGTTCTTGCAGTATTGCAGTCTATGACTTGGGTGGTGGCACTTTTGATATTTCCRTTTTGGAAATCCAGAAGGGAGTCTTTGAGGTGAAGTCCACCAATGGTGACACTTTCCTAGGAGGAGAAGACTTCGACCAGGCCTTGCTGCAGCATATTGTCAAAGAGTTCAAGCGAGAGGTGAGGTGTCTCATCAGAATTCGGTCTGTGTTTAAGCTTGGTTTAACTTCTGTGGAAGAGTGGGCATTTATTTAAATTACTAAGACTGAGGTTGTCATCCGCATCATACCTGAGATTTAAAAGCAGAGWATTAAGGACATGTGGTTAGCATGACTTCCAGTTCTTACTCTTATTTGCATAAGGCAGAGTAGTACTCTCCTGGAAAATGGATGGAATTGCAGAACTTCTGCTTTATTTTTCTCCTGGAGTGTAGCAGAACTATCCAATACATAATCTATTTATAAATCCATGGATAAACTGGATATATCAATACAGTTACCTTATAGTGTACTGTAAGGCTGCCCRTGGAAACGATGTGGTGTAATTTATACTCCACTGCTAATCTAGTCTTGCTTTTATATSTGGGAAGTGGCAACTTCTCCAAGCTTTAATAAGTTAATGTGCCATGCAGTCATTTCCAGAGCAGCGAGGGCTAGCAGATTTTTTTTTTGAAATGCTGAATATATTTGCCAGAGATAAGAGAAATCAGCAGAAAAGTGAATGTATCTGGCTCTATTTCTGCATCTATTCCTAAAGTATGATAGARAAGTGAATTCCAGGGAAGAAAAGCACTCTGTAGCTGTTGGCAAAAGCCAAGTTTTCCTTGGCTAACAGTTTGTTAACYAGTGTTTCTTGTTGCTTAGACTGGAGTTGACCTGACTAAAGACAACATGGCCCTTCAAAGGGTGAGAGAAGCATCAGAGAAAGCAAAGTGTGAGCTGTCTTCATCTGTGCAAGTAAGTGGCTGTACTCGGAGCTGTCTAGTAAAACACTGTATTACATTTGTTTCCAAAAAACTGTAAAGCAAAAAGCAGAAAACTGCTTTCTATTCTAGCAGAAGAACCTTTGGGTGAGATCAGTTTAGCTGAAAATCATCAACAGGATAGTCTGCCAGTATCTGGGAGAGAAAATAGTTGCTTGAAGGGTAGCAGTGCTATTTTTTTCTGCCTCTGTTCTGACAAGATGCTGATGCCTTATGCAGGGAATATGACTTTCTGGGATGGGCGTGTAGCTGCAGTTGGTCCTGCTTGCTGCATTTGTGGCAGCCCTTGTGGTTTTGCTAGAGCTGTTGCAAAATCTTGTGATATTATTCATGTGCCGCAAACTATTGTGCAGCTAGACTTGTAGCCCTGGAGCAGCTAGCATGGCTGAGAGGAAATATTATTTGCAGAGAATCTTCACTTATTTGCCCATAGGAGTGTTGTTTAGCCAGCAGACAGTTTACACCCCCTTTTTCTTTGCCTGCTTCATATAGTGATGCTTTTAAGCGTGACCTTTATTCACTTCTGAATAAGGAGCTGGAGAAGCAGCAAGCTAGGGGGTGTAATAGCCTTGCTGAAATGAAATCAAGGTCAATTACAAAGTAATTGAAATRGGGACTATGGCAGTTTCTAAATTTTGAGTGAATTTTTTTTTGTCAGCGGTGGTCATTTTGGCAGCCAATGGAGAAGTCATAAGAAGGAGTTTAGGCCAGTCACAATAGAAGCACAGTCCTGCCAGGGATGTAGCAGTCTGTTTTACTAGCTCATGAGCTGGCAAGTACAGTCTCTTCATACTAGAGAGAACCGGATTCTTTAATTCCTTAGCAGTGAAGAATAACTGCTTGCTTTTGGCCAAGTTCTTCCTAGTATTWGACTCTGCTGCTTAGAAAAGGGAGGGCATTGGTCTAGCCAGTAATATAAGTTCATATAATGTTTTCTAGACTTAATCTCTGGAGCTTAAAGCATTAATGTTATAATTGGTTTGATTTGTGACACACTGTGCTGTCAGCATGACTCGACATCCAAACATGATGGTTGTTGAATTTACTCTATGCTTGACTTTGAAAATGCAGCATGTGAACTTGTGAGGCCAAATAACCAAAAAAAAAAGATGAGGATTATGGTCCCTGGGACTGATGAATTTTAGTTACTTGCACCTCGGTGTTTGCATTTGAGGAAATGGTTGTGAGTTATATTCTTGAAGTGGGTTGTCTTGTATGAAATATTAGGCATTTGACAGGCTGGAAGAGTTTCAATGGACTTCCCTCCAGCAGAGCATAGGGGGAGGGAACAAAGATAGTAAATTCTGATATTTACCTCTTATCTCCTGGCTATGATGAAAGCTAAATACTAGTGACTGAAAGCACTAGTGCAAAGATGGTTTCATCTCAATWTGTTTATAGTAACATTAAAAGATGATGAGTGTAAGACAACATTGCATAAGCTGCAGTGAGCACTACTACTTGAAGATAAAAGACCTCCAATAACACAGTGTTAGATTTTATATTTAATAGTTGTAGCCATGAATTTTTTTTTAAGCAAATTTCTCCCTTCTCTTGTCAGAAATKTAAGATGTTCCTTATGCCACGTAGACCAGGGTCTGAGGTAAAGAGTAATGCAGAAATTCCAGGCACAACAGAGTGTGTGGCTCGATCTGAAACCTGCGTGTAGCCGCCTTGTTCTACAGTTGCTCTTCTTGACTCCTTGTCCCTTCCTGTGCTGCAGACTGACATCAACCTGCCCTACCTCACCATGGATGCCTCTGGGCCCAAGCACCTGAACRTGAAGCTGAGCCGGGCCCAGTTCGAGGGCATCGTGGCCGAGCTGATCAAGCGCACGGTGGCGCCCTGCCAGAAGGCCATGCAGGACGCCGAAGTGAGCAAGAGCGACATTGGCGARGTCATCCTGGTCGGCGGCATGACCAGGATGCCCAAGGTAGGAGGACACGTTAAGCTGCTGGGCAGAGAGCTGCCACTGCTGCCCGCTGCTCCTTTTTAAGGGTGTCCCAAAAAGGAAAAGTTGGGAACTTGTGACCTGCCCTTGCAGCACGGAAAGGCCCCCAGGAGTGGATTGTGTGCCAGGTAGGGATGGGAGAGCAGAAGCAAGGGGTGCTCAGCTGGCATGTGGGGGCCACAGCTGAATTGCGTCTTGCCAAGACAAATGGGAGTTCCAAGGAGTTACAAGTCAGGTTAAATTCTTCTGGTGTGCACAGAACATCCTTAAGATGCATGAACTATTTTATTTTCCCCTTTATATGTGGAATTAAGCATGTGGTAGAGGTATGCTTTGCACGGCAATAACCTGTTGGGCATTTTTGCCTTGCTGTGGCTTGCGTGACTGCAGAGCACCCACMGCGTGATGAGCTGCAGTGCGGTGCAAAAACTGCACAAGCAGAAGGGTTTTGCTGACTGAGCTTTCCTTCTTTAGTCCTCCTCTGGAAGTGWAGAATGACCCGTGTTAGTGTGTGCGCATGGTCATGCAGGAGGCAGGGGAAGGGCAACAAGATAAAAGCTGCAACTCTGGCCAAAACTTAAATGGGGTAACGGTGCTGCCCTCCCTGCAGGCTGTAGCAGCTGGATATGAGCAAAACAGGGTGGCTAACTCTATATAAAGGCCCAAAACAGCATCTGAGATCCTAGGAAACCTATCCTGAAGTATTATGTGTCTTTGGGGGGCAGAAGATGCTGCTTAAAAACAGGTCAGAGTTTAGCCCACTGCGGCTCTGAGGTCACACAGTGTTTTCCTGAGGGCTGCGCTGGGAGCTGTGGCTCCGCCGGGCGCCAGACCCTGTGTCCGTGCAGCACCCAGCACCTTCTCTCGCACACATTGTGCTGCTGAGTACCCCTGCTTGGAGGGAGCTCGTGTTCTTTGCACTATAGCGTGGGCAGTACTCCAGGAAACATAAAATGAATGGTTAGAAATAATGTTTCTTTGGTACTTAATGCCTCCAAGGGGGAGACTCACACTTACATGCTCACACAGTGTTTTCCTCTGTAACAAACACTCCCCGCTTGAGTGCGGAGGAATGGGACGTTGGCTTCCAGCATGCGGTTCCTTGGCACGTGGTGCAGCCCTGGATAGGTATTTGCCTGGGAAGGGCTTGCTTGCGGCATGGAGGAGAGGGCCGTAGAGCTGTGGCCCATTGCAAGGGCCTCACTGCGTTCCCATCTGGGAGCTTCAGCRCAAACCTGTCATGGTCATGAGCATGTCCCTCTGAAAGGGCAGGACAGTGAAAAAGCTGCTAGTAGCTCAAAGCATCTGCTGACGGAGCAGCTCTACCTCTCCGTCAAAAAAGCCCATTAAATAGAGTTGGAGAATGAGTTTGCTGTTCGTACAGCTTCAGTTTCTCTTTATTACACCCAAACAAGATGAGCTGTCCTTCTGCTCAGGCTGYTGTGACCTTCCCCTGTGTGCCACCTCCCCAGTGGTGCCGCCCTTGCCAGCTCTGCTGTGCCCAGCGTGGGCTCATGTGGATCCCAGGGCAGCAGTGCCTCCCATGGGATGATARTGTGGAGTGATCCCTTCTAGAAAGGCTGGGTGGAAAGAACAGTTGTGGGTGCTTGGCTTGACCTGTAGCTGGCAAACCCTGATGCAGGGCAGGCTGCGAGAGAGCCTCCAAAGGGAGCGTAACAGGGACACCTCGAGACTGAGCTTGCCGCGTCCTAGGAGCTTAGTCTTTGCGTCATTGCGTGGGGTTCTGTGGCAGCAGAAGCAGAAGGGACCCTTCAAAAGGGACTGAGCAGAGTGGGATGTCCGAGTGAGGGTTCCTCCAGTACAACCCTCTAGCCAAGACTGCTGGTGGTGGCGCACACTGAACATGAGCTCTGCTTTCTCCCCATCCAGGTGCAACAGACTGTGCAGGATTTGTTCGGCCGTGCGCCTAGCAAAGCAGTGAATCCTGACGAGGCCGTGGCCATTGGCGCCGCCATTCAAGGCGGYGTCCTGGCTGGTGATGTTACAGACGTGCTGCTGTTGGACGTGACCCCGCTCTCCCTGGGCATTGAGACTCTGGGAGGTGTCTTCACGAAGCTCATCAACAGGAATACCACCATTCCCACCAAGAAGAGCCAGGTACCTACTGATCTGCCTGGATCTCTGTTCCATGGTGGTCTCAAGACAGTCATTCCATGCTGCACAAAGCATCCAGAGAGATTATCCTGTCTTCTCAGCTTGCAAAACAGGCTTTAGTCAGCCCCTGAGCAGCATCTCTGTTAATTCTTCACCTATCCCAAGAGGATAAGCTGAGTTGACGTGTGCCAGAATATCCCACGATGTTTCTGCTCTGGTCAGGAACACAGTGTGTGTGCTGTGATGTAACTGTCAACACATCATTCTGAAAGGGAATTGTGTGGAGACCTCTTCCAACTGAGCACCACCCTGCTGAGCTGACCTTTCTTAGCCCGTGTGCCTGGGAAGGATCCTACCTCCTGCCCCACTTTTTCCTGATGCTCTTAAGTTTTGCAGGACCAAGAGACCAGTGAACTAGGCCTGATGTTTCCTTAGAGCTTTTTAAGGACCAAGGGCATGAAAATCAGGTAGTGAATAGTCATGCCTTCAGTTCAGYGCTTCTTTATGCCTCTCCTCGTTATTTAATCAACTTGCAGCACATGATCTGGTGCAGTTAGAATTTCCCAGCTATTCAGTAACTTTTTCCTTTTCTACAGGTGTTTTCTACAGCTGCAGATGGCCAGACGCAAGTGGAGATTAAAGTGTGCCAGGGGGAGAGAGAGATGGCGAGTGACAACAAGCTCCTCGGCCAGTTCACGCTGGTATGTTGGCTCTTAGGATTCATGACCTTAGACTCGACCTTTGAAAAGTTCAGGGCCTTCTCCATTTCAGTTGACCCTTGCTTTGAAGGCACTGTGAGGTTTGTACTTGTTGTTACAAAAGRCATTTGCTCCATTTTGCAGTAAAGAAGTAGCCTCCAAAGGTAGAATCCCTTTCTCGAAGAGCCTCCTGTGACATGGGAAGAACAGAAGGCGAGAGGGCTTTAAGAGGGAGCTGAAGTTTTTTTGAGCAAGATTTATATGATTTGGCAGCTGCTTTAGGGCTAGGCACAGGCACCTAGAAAGGCCCTCTCCAGTGCCAGGGGTAAACAGAGCTGTGCGGTACCTGGCCTGTGCAGCAGATGAGCTGAGCACTGTCCTTTCCTCTGGTCATTGCCATGGGGTGCTGATCTCACTGCAGACACTAGACCTGAGTCAGCAGGCTCTGCACTGTGGCCAGTTTCTAGCCTGGCACCTCTTTTTTCCAAGTTCCTGTGGAAGCTCCCTGCTTATTTGAGAAGGGCTGTGTCACCAGGATCTGTGTGCAACGTGTGGCATTCGCAGCTGAGCGTGGCCAACTAACCAGCTCCCTGCCCTGGTCAGTTTATTTAGGTAGAGRTAACTGCAGAGTGCCCAGAGGAGCAGAAACAAGACATGCCACCTTGCTGTCATGCCCCAAAGGCTGCATGAACAGCAGTGGCTTGCTCGCTTCTAAAGCAGCAGCTTTGTTATCTCCGAAACAAACACGTGGTCATGTCTTGCGGGGTCTGTGGACTTGTCTGTGTGCTGTTAAATCTGTCAGAGTATTGCTAATTCACCCCAGGATGCTGACAGGCATTTAAATGGCTCAGCCCGGAGCTTAGTTAATAGTGGAGCTGGCTGATGGCCACGATAACGCGCCCGGCATCAGAGGCTGGTACCCTGAGCTCATGTCTGTGTGGGAGCTCATGGCTGAGCGCTGCTCACTTCCAGGTTGGAATCCCTCCAGCGCCACGCGGAGTGCCCCAAATCGAGGTCACGTTTGACATCGACGCCAACGGCATCGTTCACGTCTCGGCCAAGGATAAAGGCACCGGACGCGAGCAGCAGAGTAAGTACGAGAGCCCAAGGGGGCTGCGGAGCAAAGGAGGGGAGGGTTGTGGTGCAGCTGAGGTGGCTGCTGGTGGCACCGGGTGACTCTCAGTAACAGAGCTGCCACGCTGGGGATGCTGCAGCCCAGCAGCAAGGACTGCAGTGTGTTATTTGGGCTAAAGGCAGGTTTGTTTCCAACTATTTTGTAGCAGAAATATTGAAGTTCAGGAATCTGCTGCAGGTATCCTGGTAACCACCTTGTTCATTTTCATACATACAGCCTCAGAACACCTCTCAATCTGGAAGTTCAGGGACTGGCAGTGTATTATGCTCCATAGAGCAATGAGATGTTAGGCCTGATGGTTTGGGCTAATTAATAATATGAATTTGTTTTTTCCGTATTCCTATCATGGACTCAGATATTGTGAATTAGCAGAAGACTGATTGGAAGCATTTGCAGATTTCCCCTGATAGAAAACAGAAAATAACCTCCCTTGTGCCTCAGACTGGAAAGTGTCTGTGCTGCATCTCAGCTGTTTCTTGGAGGAAACAAGACGAGCAATCAGAGGAAAATGCTGTTAAYGGCATTGGCAATGTGAAGGGATATGTTGTTCTTGATGACACAGCTTAGGCTTTGACTTAAATTTGTTTCCRGGAGTGCACTGCTTGTAGCCTTGGCTTCTTGTAGAGTAAAAAAGACTTTTTTACATGTTGTAGACCTCCAGCTCTGAGTTAAGTATCTCCTGGTAAGAGGCAACTAGAACTCCTTTGGTTGCCTGTCTGTATGTAGGCACAGTCTTAATTACAAAAACTGAACTCATCCTTCATCTGTATCCAATGCACAATGTGTACCTCTGTGTTCAGGGTACAATTTTTGTACCAAATATTGTACAGATAACTGATTTCTAGTAAGTATCTTTATTTTGTATTTGCAGCATCCAAGGTGTTTTCTCTTTCCCAGTRAAAGAGTGCTTTCCTGTGGAACTTGACAAGCTTTTTTGGCACAAATGAAGCCAAAAGAGTGCTGTAGAATTGCGCTACTCTTGCTCGCTGAGGGCAGTATGAGCAACTGGGTGGCTCTTGCCCTGCTTCCAGCCTGGGCTGCTATCCAGCAGTGAAAGGAAACTCTGTGTCCCGGTAAACCGACTCCTCCTGTTGCTTTACCTGCCAGGACGCCCCTGGGGTTGGGGCCCTTGTTCATGTTGGCTTTCCAGGAGGAGTAAGTGCAGACCAGGCCAAGCGACACAGGGCAGGGCCCAGGGAGTGTCTGGGGAGCTCATGGCTCTCACATGTCAGGCTCCTACCCCACCAGCTGCCTCCAGGTTGCCCACGGGGTCTTCACTGGTGCAGAGCCAAGCGGCTGCTCTTCAGAGGCCTTGGGCAATAATGGCCTCCTCTTCTCTCCTAGATGAGCACGTGTTCTTCATTAATGCTTTTTCTCTAATGCAGTTGTCATCCAGTCTTCTGGTGGCCTTAGCAAAGATGAAATTGAGAACATGGTGAAGAACGCAGAGAAGTACGCGGAAGAGGACAGGCGGAGAAAGGTAAGGAGGTGGGGAAGGGCAAGGAACATGTCCCAGCTGCTGGTGGATCTGCTGGCAGCTGCTGTGGTGTCTTCTTAGCTGTGCCCGCCTTGAAGAAGCTGCTGGCCCTGGTCTGCACCCTCCCGGGCTGTTGGTGATGGAGTTACCTGCACATTTGGGTACTTCTTTCTGTCCAGTTGCACCTCACGTGCAAGAAGGTGTWTGCATGGAGTTCTGCTTGAGTTAGGTAACCAGCTTGTGGTTAGTATGTTAACTCCTTCCTGAGGAATTTCTGGCACTGGACACAGCAGTAAGCAGAGTTACCTGGCTGTTKTGCATGACAAACAGCTTACCAAATCTACAAAGGTGTTTTGCCATCGGTGCATGTCACCGTCCTGCTTGTTACCTTGGTGGTTTATCTGGCCGGATAAACCTGGTGGTTTATCTGGTCTGACTTGTCCTCCGCAGCCAGCTTCTTGCACTGATGTTGCCCCATTTCAATGGAGGCTCTACAGCAAGTATTTCCACAACCTTCTTCAAGTTTAGTTAAAGCTTAATCTGCAGGAGCTGCCAAGCAAAGCTGCACCTCAGCAGGCATCCWTTGCCAGTGGGCAGTTGTTTTCTGTCCCCTAGAAATTAACCCCTCGCTGGTATCTCACTGAGCATAGCRTTGGCCTTTGGTGCAGCTGAAGCTTTTGGGAGAGGGCCTCACTGACGCTTAGCACAGTCCAGGGATCGAGCCTGTGATAGCTTGTCGAGTTAATGGTTGGAGTTAATTGGTTTAATGAGGGTCACACTAATGAATTGTGCTGCTAAATATAAAGCACTGATGTTCAGACATGGGGAAGAGCTATGCTGGGATATGGCAGCAGCCAGTGTTTAGTGATTGCTGAAATGGGTGCACTGAGTTTATCTGCTTTGTGTTCTCCTGGTCTGCCCAGAAACGTTTTGAGCGTTCAGGCAACCCTGGGAATCTAACCCTTGGCAAAAGGATTGGGAAAGAGGTGGACGTGTAAAATGAAAAACATGTGGAGCAGCATCTCATCTCTGGAGCTAAAAAGCTCCAGAGCCCCAAAGCAGTGCCCTGTTAGCACTTGCAAATTGGATGCAGAGTGCACAGAGACCTGGGTTTGAAAGTTTYACTCACTGCTTAAGCAACTGCATCATTTCCAGGGGGTCTGGGTGGGAGCCCAGGGCTTGTGAAGAGGCTGCCCTGAGAGCTTCTTTCTCCTGCCTTGCTTTAAATATGTGCCCTGGATCACGGACCTAGCGTTACTTCTTCCCTCTTGGAGTCCAGGAGTGGGATTCCTCTCTGTCCAGCAAGCTCTGGCATGATTAGGCTGCTTTCTTAATTAACACTTCTGTCCTTTTACTTGCCATGCAAAACTGCACTTGTCAGAATTCCCTCATTGCACCTTTGTGATCAGGGCTTTCCTGTGGAGTTTTCATGGATGAATAGGTGGGATTATCAGTGTGCCAGGCCCAGTGTTCTGCTGTGAACTGTACATCCACAAACAGGAAGGCACAGCAGCAAAACCAGGCTATTTCTCATCAACTTTCTTCCCCAAGCAGTTGGTCTCCTGAGAATATTACTGCCCCTTTGTTCATGYAGCCTATTCTTTTGGGTGCAGAGGGCTGGGTGCCCCAGAGGCTTTTGCAGATGAAATAGTTCATGCTGACACTTTGAATTATCGTGTCTCAGCAGAGCTTCAAGCACACTGCTGTTCCTCACCTGGTCATTCCTCCAGGAGTGACTCAAATTTATTAATTAGCCCAATGTTGGGTTGTGTTTTCCCCCCCCAACTGTTGAGATGCTGTAAGTACTTGCAGGAAGAGGGTGTCAGAAAAACAACCTCACCATTTAGTCAACTCTAATGCCCTAATTGCAGAAGAAATCTAATAGTGAATGGTGGTTTTGGAGAGACCTCTGGGTTTTGCAAGGAGCAGAGCAGAGAGCCGTGCTGCCTCTGTAGCCACTGGCTTTCCTGGAACATCTGTGGCGYTTCTGCTTCCAGGGAAGTGAGTTTGGTGACAGAGGAGGTATGTGAGGGAGGACTGACTCCCTCAGCCTGCCTGTTTGGGCTTCCCTGTATCCAGGTGCACCTGGAAATGATTCTCTGCAACCTCCTTTCCCTCTCCTCTCTTTGAGAGGGACCATAGGTGGAAGCTGGGCAGTTTGGGGAAAGAAATAGCATTTTTTTTAATATACATACACAACTGATAGTGCCAGTGGTGTATGAGTTAAACCCCTCTGCCCTGTCTTCCCCAGGAACGTGTGGAAGCTGTGAACATGGCCGAAGGCATCATCCATGACACAGAATCGAAGATGGAGGAATTCAAGGATCAGCTGCCAGCAGATGAGGTAGGTGGTCCTGGATCACTCCACAGAAAAAGGAGGTGAGATTCCCCGTGGGGATCCATTTGCATGGTGGTTTTGTTTCAGAGTTTGTTCTTAACTCATAGCTGCATCTGTTCTGTGCAAAGACAGCCCAGCCATTGACCCCTCTGCCTTTTGGCACTTGAGTGGAATAAACGTGGCTTGTGGGAGGCTGTTAGGCCACGGTCTTGAGGATGTGGCCTGGATAACAGCAAATATCCCACTTCAAAGTGCGAGCTAAGCATCGGTGAAGGTCTAAGCACCTGCACAGCTAGTGATGAGAGGCTGCTGTGTGAATTACGCCCTTGCTGTGGCCTTGCAGGGCTCTGATAAGAACTGCACGGTGGCCTCTGTGAGTGAGGAAGTTTGCTCAAATGCTGCAAGATTATGAGCAGTGCCTCCAGCGTGGGAGCAGAGCGACAAAAGCTGATCTGCAGTCCTGGCACTCGGAACAGGGCAAGCCCAAGAAGTCGGAAGCAGCGGAAGCTGTTGTACCCACTCGACTCTTTTTTTTTTTTTTTCCTTGACTTTTGGGGTGAAGTGGATATTTAGCCTCAGCACAGGGCTGTTAGTACTGCTCTAAATGACRGTTTCTGCATTAGGAATTTCAAAGGCCAGGTTTAAGGCAAATTTTGCCATCTTTAAGTTAGCGACTTCCAGAAACAGAGCTTCTGGGGCGCTCTGAAGCGTTAGGGAGACCTCAGTAGTAGTTTATTGCTATGTGGCCTCTGATACTGGAGGCTTTTCCAGCTCAGCTCTTCCGGATGTGTGATGGCTTGCAGTGCATCTGGAGGTTCCTCTCCCAGGAACACAGAGCAAAGCCTGTATCTCTGCTCCCTCTGCTTTTGGGGATACCAAGGGCTTGTGGTTGGCGCAAGGCTTGGAAGAAGCTCCGCACAATCTGCGTGGAGATGAGAGCCTTACAAGGCACAAGGACCTCAACTGCCTTCCCCACCTCGTGGGTGTGAATGAAGCAAAGGCCGTGCCCACGTTTTGGCTGCGCAGAGCCCTGAGCAAGTGCTGCCAGCAGAGCTGTCCCCAGCACCCCTGCCCCTCCGGAGCTGCCTCCCAAGCAGCGTGCTGGGGTGACAGAGAAGCACTGGGAGTGTTTGGCAGGCGGCTCCCATGGCTAGAACGAGACCACATTCCCTTCCTACAACAAAAGAGTTAAATGGGGTGGTTCAAGCATCCTCCTTGGCGCGCTCTCTCCCTCCCTCCCTCCTGGCCTTGGCGGGTGGCTCCATGTCTGCAGCGCAGGGTGTCCTTGGCACTTCTGCTGATGCTGCAGACARGGGGGGCAGCTAATGCCCGCTGTGGTGCGGTTGGTGACGTGGCCCTGTGCCCGCTGGGAGCTGAGCACCGTTATAGTCCCCGCACACGGCATCTTTTGAGACTTTGTTTCAGTGCTTTTTGGAGAAAAACGGCAGCTTGGCTGTGGTCAGTAGGTGGGTGAATCGACAGGAATGCTGCTTGGAGTGAAACGGGTCCCGCGTTGCGTCATGTTTCTTGTAACTTATTTGCAGTGCAACAAACTGAAGGAAGAAATTGCTAAAATGAGGGAACTTTTGGCTCGTAAGGATACTGAAACCGGAGAAAATATCCGGCAGGCGGCAACCAGCCTGCAGCAGGCGTCCCTGAAGCTCTTTGAAATGGCGTACAAGAAAGTAGGTTCAACCCTTGGTGCTTTATGGGGCTGGGATGGAGGGGGTGCTTGGGCCACCACACGTTTAGGCAAGAGCTGGAGGTATCACTTGGTCTTGGTGCAGCTGCCCTGGAGTAGAACTTGCCGTGGCAGCAGCTGTAAAGGACATGGGKGATGGCCAAACATGCTTCGTTCCTCTGAAGTGGAGTAGGGGAAGCCACTGGATGCCAGTAATAGAAGAGCATCCGGATCTGCAGATGAGGATTTAGGTGTATTTAAAGTAATATAATGTCTAAGCTCTTCCAGAGGCACTGGGATAACAGACTTCTTGTTCAGCCTCTCTGAATTTTCAGGAGTTTTTTTGTCTGTCTTCCTAGCAAGAGGCCCATCAATTTGAGGCCTTTTTGGCAGATGTGCCCTTAGCCTCTCTGAAGTCTCCTGAGATAGAAATGTCCCGTTCTGCTCGGGTGACCTTGGTGGTGATGAGCTCTCCTCAACATGGAAAACTTTATTTTCTTAATGTCAAACTGGAATGTTTACTGCAGTGTAAGCCTGTTATTTAATGCCCTGGAAAAAGGAAAATAAGACAGTTTCCTTCCTCTTGGTAGCAGTCATACAGAGATAATTACTTTCATTCTCTAGTGGACAATTAAGCTTTTGGGGGGGGGGGGAGTTTCTTCTATCTAGAAATAACTTAAAGCAGCTAGCTGGAAATAAATCTGATTGAGAGAAGTGTGGTGATACTGCAACTAATAAGTGGACTCTTTCACAGATGGCCTCAGAACGAGAGGGATCTGGAAGTCCAGGAGATCAGAAGGAAGAGAAGCAATAAGGAGTCTCTGTCTTGCCTAGACTGGAGTATGAAGAGGATGTTCTTGACGCTTGGGAGAGAAGGGGCCTTCCTGAGCAGAAATGGGCAGAATTCAGACTTACTGTGTTTTTGCAGTACTCTATATATATAAAAAAAAATCTTTAATGTACAAACCTAGTGATGTGTCTGCTAGATAAATTGTCTCTTGATGGAAGTTAATTCATGCCAGACAAAGTTCTAAGTCTTGGGCCCTGTGGTATTCCACTGAGCTTCCTGGGGCCTCGCTGATCACTTCTTTCTGATAGTACACCATTGTGTCATCTAAATTCAACGTCGGCSTTTGGAAACCATGTTATTGAATCTAAGGATGGAGACAGAAGTGCTGGGGAGGAGCGATGCCCCTGGAGAACCGAGTACCTGGGAGAGGGGGATCAGGCCCCGTGCTCAGCAGTGACACGGCCGGCACTGTTCCTGGAGAACAGAGAGGGCTGCAGCTACCCTCATACCTCTGCTCTGAGGGACAGGGACAGCTTCAGATTTAGCTGTGCCATTATTTCTTACAAAAGAGACTGGGTGGAAGTGACATACTTTGCTTGTCTGAGCCTTCTGCTCCATCCTGTGTCTGTTCTCTGCTTATGGCGAAACAATTTCCTTAATAAAACTTACTGGATCTGCTCTGGATTTTTTAAATAAAAACGAAAGTGTCCAAAGTGGAGGTGGTGATGTCCTGCCACTTGATGGAGAAGGTGGGCACGTTAGCTGCCTGTGAAATGCTCGCAGAGGAGCAGGCTGACGGTGGGGGTTGCTAGTGTTTGTGCTCAGTTCAGACTAGGGGTTGACCTGCTGGAAAGCAGCTCTGGGGAGAGGGGTTTGGGAGTCCTGCTGGACAAAAGTTTGCCATCAGGCAGCAGTGCCCTTATGGCCAAGAAGACTAATGGGCTCCTGGCTGCATGAGGAGGATGTCAGGGTGAAGGAGGAGGGGATTCTGATCCTGCCCTGCTCTGCTCTGCTCTTCATCTTAGCGCTGGTGAAGGTATTGAGGGCTGTTATGTGGGCTGCTCAGGACAAGAGGGACATGGAGCTTCTGGAGAAGGTCCAGCAGAGAGCAACAAAGATGATGGAGCATCTATCGTCTGAGGAAAGAATCAGAATGCTTAAGGTTGGAAGGGCACATGCAGGGTCACCTAGAGCACGTGGCACAGACTACATCCAAGTGGGTTTTAAAGATCTCCAGAAAAGGAGACTCCACAACCTCTCTGGGCAGCCTGTTCCAGGRCACTGTCACCCTCACTGTTGAGGAAAAAGTTCCTGCAGAACTTTTGGTGCTTCAGTTTGTGGCTGTTCAGTCTTATTGCTGGCCACCACTGAAAAGAGGCCACCCCATCCTCCTCATTGCCTCCCTTGAGGTATTTATAGACACTGATCAGGTTCCCCCTCAGCCTTCTCTTCTCYAGGCTGAACAGCCCCAGCTCTCTCAGCCTTTGCTCATAAGGTAGATGTTCTAGGCCCCTAATCATCATGATCACCCTCATCAAAGACTGAGYTGGGCCTGTTTAGCCTGGGGATGCTAAGAGAGGATCTGATCAATATGTATAAATATGAGGGGAGGATGTGGGGAAGATGGGGCCAAATTCTTGGTGGTGGCCAGTGACYGGACAAAGGGCAATGAGTACAAGTTGAAACCCAGGCAGCTCCATCTCTGCGTGAGSAAGAGCTGCTTTGCTGTGAGGGTGCCTGAGCCCTGGCCCAGGCCGTCCAGGGCGGCTGGGAAGGCTCCTGCTCTGGAGATCTCCCTAATCTGCTTGGATGTGACTGGGTGCCCCGTGCTCAGGGTGTCCCTGCTGGAGCAAGGGTTGGACTGGATGATCCCTAGAGGTCCCTTCCAACCTCAGCCATWCTGGGATTCATGTGAGAAGGCATGCCTGCTTTCAGGTCAGGATCCAACCCCTCTGTGCACACGTGCTGTGGCTGTGCCCGCAAGACGGCAGCGGGAAGTTGGGCTGGGATCTGCACTGACTAGCCTGGGGCCTGAGACCACTGCTTCCAACAACCCTGTTTTGCTCCCTGAGGTGCAATCTCCTTGCCATGGTGCATTCAGGATCCTCCTGCCTCTGTTCTAAGATATTTCCTTTTCCTCTGGTCCTGCAGGGTGCGAAAGAAAAGCAAATTTCAGAGCTGCTGCCTGGCGCTGCAGGCAGGTTTTCAATGCCCGGCTGTGAGGCCGGGTGTTCTGAACCTTCCTGCCCCTCCTAACGTGGCAATGGGGAGGGAGAGAGGCCTTCAGCTCTTGCAAAGATACCAGCAGCACTAGCGAGGAAGCTGTTTCTGCTCTAAAACAACCAGAGAACAGGCCCAGCCTAAGGGGGGCAGCAGTTTCCCCTGTTGCCTGGTAAATGCGGAGCCTGGTAAAACGCCCGAGTTGTGGATTAGAAACGGCAAAGCAGAGGCGGGGAGTTTTGCTCATGGGCGGGAGGTTCAGGTGAGCTGAGGGGCTCTGGAAACTGCTGGTGCTGCAGCCGGGTGCCGGGAAGAGGCTGGGCCCAGCGGGGCTCCTCAGCTCGCCGGCCTCAGCGGCAGGGAAGGTGYCGCGTGGCTGCGCACACGGATGATCCCGCACAACGCCGTGGTGCCGGATCCCGCCTTGCGCGCGCTTCCTGGCTCAGAACAAGACRTGGCTGAGGGCGCCGCGCAGCGACTCGGCCCTCACAAACGGCACCCACAAACCCCAGGAGAGCGCCGGCTGAGGACGGGCGGCTCGTGACACCCCAGCCCGCCCACAGCTGCTGCTTTGGCCCCGGGGGGCCATTGGGACACACGGGTGGGAATGGCCGGTGTGTCACGAGTGTGCCGGGCCTCAGTGGGGCACAATGGGCCGGTGTGTCACGCGTGTGCCGGGCCTCAGTGGGGCACAACGGGCCAGTGTGTCACGAGTGTGCC
>NW_020454827.1:638110-661676 GCF_003342845.1 Nothoprocta perdicaria
GCGCCGTGAAACCGCCCTGGCAGCCTCGCCGTCCTTGTCCTTGTGCCGCTGCCGGCCCGGTTCCTCGGGGGAAAACCGCAGGGTGCTGGCGGGGCCGGAGGTGACCGGGTGCGGGCCTGGCGGGGCGACCGGCAACCCCCTGGGGCTCGGATCAGGAATTCCCTTCTGCGCAAGGGCCTTTAGCGCTTGGGTCAACGGGGCAGCTGAACGCTCATCCTGGAGCCCAGCGAGGCAAAACGAGCCCCGTGGGGCACTTGGCTGTGGCCTGTGAGGCTCCAGTTCACGGAGGTTCATCCCGAGTGCCCTCCTCGCAGCTGTCCCGTCCTGCTGTGCCCCCCAACGGGCAGGACGTGCCTGGGCAGCTCTCGTGAGCCGGCAGGGCCCTCCTGGCCCTGTTCCATGGGGCTGCGAGTGCCCGGCCCAGGCTGGACTTTGGCTGCCCAGCGGAGGCAGCCCCGGGGTGGCGACGCGATGGCCACGGCGGGTGCAGGCAGGGCTGGGACTGCGTGGGAAGGGCCCTGGCGCCCTGCAGCAGCCCCGCAGAGGCAGGATACATTTGGGAAACGCTCAGCACTTCTGTGCCCCTGACCCAAACCCCTTGGCTGGCTCTAATGGCAGCGCCCGCTGCACCCAGAGGTTGCAGTAGGTGCGTGTGTGAAGGGCTGGTTGAAGGTGATATGCAGGAGCGCTTGGAAGGGCCAGCAAGGGCTGGAGTGGGAGGCTGGGTGCTTTGGGTGAAATCCGWGGGCATCTTTTCTTTCTGACAGTCTGCTGGGGCTGCAGCCCAGACAGCCCCCCCTCTTTCCCAATCCACGTGCACTGGCACACTTCTAGTGCATGATAAAGGCCCTGGAAGTGGAACAAAACGCACGTAGGAGGTTTAGGTGAGCGCTSTGTGTCCAGCAGTTCTCCTAGGTGAATGTTGCTGTTCCTTACACTGGTAGTTGTGTCCTGGTTAAGGAATCAACCACGTGACCAAGGTGCTCTTGAGGAGCTCTTGAGCACCTTGGTCGTGTGGTTGATTCCTTACCAAGTTCTCATGAGCAATTCCAACGAGGTGCTGATGATCTCTGCTACAAACAGGGATGTCCAGGATCTCTGGAAACGTGCACGGTGCTTGTAGGGAGACAGAGCCTATGTTTTTCTGGTGCATTTGGGCCCTGTACACAGGAGAGGTGCTGCAACTGCTGCTACCTGGAACACGGGGATGCGGAGCTCGTGGAGAAGCAAGCAGCAAAACAGGCTTTTCCTGCCTCTGGGAGAGTCACTTCCCCTTCCTGCCGGGGAGGGCCCTGTTCTGGGATGGATTGGGGGGCAAAGCCTTTAAGTAGGGCGCTGCGGGGGGACWGGGCCCGCTCGGAGCCTCCACCTTCCCTTGCTCATGAACTCCTAATAGTGACCCAGCAGCCGCGTCCCAGTTTCATGTGCTGCTTGCTGGATCAAAGGGATGGGAAAGAGGAAGCTGGAGCCGGGCAGCCCGTTGGTGGGTGACACTTTGCTGTTACCCAGGTGTTTCTGTAAAATTGCAGTGAGGCCTGCGGAGTATTAGCAAAATCTTAAGCGGGTGCCACTTGATCATGTCTGGGATAGGTGAGGTAGATAGCAATGTTTGGCCAGAAAAGCAGGGGAAAAGATTAGGCTTTGGATCTGCTGGAAGCTAGTGGCCAGGGAGAGGAATGAGGCTTCTCTCCGAATTCCAAGGTAATGTCCCAGTGTGAGTGTCCTATGGTATTTTTCAGGCCCCACTCGGGAAGTTGGTCTCTGCATAGCAAGAACCTGGCRAATGAAAATAACCAGCAAAGAACTGAAGAAGCAGCCCCCACCCCGCAGAGCTGCCCCACCCCTGCTGGCAGGGAGTGGAGGGAGCTGCTGTCTCTATCTTGCTGCCTAAAATAGACATATCTGTTATCTGCTCCCAGCTCTTTCAGCGTCGCGCTGCGAGCTGCCTGGTGCTCCGTGCAGTTAATGAGTCGATCACCCTCGTTTGGTGCCAAGGGAAGGAGGGAGCAGCTGAGGCCAGAGGCCGGGGCCCCCAGGAGCCACAGCCAGGTCTGTGCCAGAGCTAAGTGGCATTTGCCACTGCTCTGGCTCATCCTCCTTTGCTTTTGTGCTGCAGCTTCCTGCAGTTTCCCAGTATCACTGCTTAGCTGACAATTGCTCTTTGTTCCTTTGGTCTTTGCAGCCCTGAATGGGGAGCAGGGCTCCGGCCAGTGTTTCTGCTAGTCTAAGCTGTAAAATTGGCAAAATGCAGCAGCAGCAACAACTAGCAGCCTCCTTGCTGGCTGGGGCCTAACACGAGGCATCTGAATCATGTTGGGAACATTTCRGGGAGTTTTAGGAATGGGGGTCTCTCTTCCTGCAGGCCGTTCTGTCAGAAACGGGCTGCTTTGCTGGCACCTCTGCGGGGACCCAGACTTTCTGACCCGGAGGGAGAGCCCAGCCGGTGCAGCATGTGAGGCTGCATTATAATGGCAAATAGATCATGCATATACATTTGCTGTTGCTCCCTATATAATGGCAAAACCTTCAGGAACCTGCTCCCTTGAGACATCTCTCCAGCCTTCCACTTAAAGGAGTAGATGTCTCTGTAGAGCAGTAACTTCTGTTATTCTGTGAAATGGGGAGGAGAGGGGGTGGAAGAAAAAGGTGAAAAGTGACTTTGGGGGCTCTGCCTGCAGGCACAGCTAAGCCCGAGGGATAAGATGGGTAGAACCTGAGCATCAGAACGATGTGTTTCCCAAATAAATGCTTTAGAGGGCAAAAGCGGGGAGAAGGGAGGCCTGTGTCCACCTCTGAGCACGTTCAGAAAGCAGCTCTGAGCAAGTAATTTGCTCTGGCTGTGATTGGAAGGGATGAATCAAGGTGGGTGAGCAGGGACATGGCAGGACATGGGGAAGTCRTGATGTTCCTGGAGCCGCAGGAAAGCGGAGCTGGGCAGCCTGCTGCCAGGAGGGGGATCTGCAGACCCTCAGGAAGAGGCTCCCTTGGTCTGTCTGTTAGTGTGGGGGGCCTTTTTGGAAGTGACCTGTGAGCCTACCTATGTGTAGGTTGCTGTGGAGCTGTCAGCGATCCTGCTGGGATCCCTTCAGGAATCCCAGAGTGAGCTGCAAGTCTTGTCTTGTTGCAGGTTTGCCTGGTTCCTGATTGCTCTTCCCCAAGGTGCTGCAAAACTCTGGGGCTGCTGAAGTGGCTCCGCATCACAGAGCTGCCCTGCGTGCCTGGCAGCGCCCTCGCGGCAGCGCCCGTGTCCTCGCGGCAGCGCCCGTGTCCTCGCGGCAGCGCCCGTGTCCTCGCGGCAGCGCCCGTGTCCTCGCGGCAGCGCCCGTGTCCTCGCGCCCTCGCGGCAGCGCCTGCCTTGTTCTGCCCCCAGCAAGTTCAGTGCAGCACAGACCCGTGGCTGCCCTGGAGCTGTAGCTGCATGCGCTGCAATGGGCGAGCCAAACAGCAGCGGGTACAATGCCCAGCATGCAGTAGTGCRGAACACCCTGAACGGGTGTAATGGTCCTCCTGGGGCCATGCACACTGCCAGTCTGAGTGTCTTTAAGGGGGTTTGTGTGCAAAGGGGAGGTTTCAGAGCRCTTTCCCTCCCCGTGGCTGGTTTCCTGCCATGCTGCCAGGGACATGTTAGTTCAGAGGCTCCCTTACCCACAGCTGCACAGACTGAATTCCCTGCTTCCCACTCAGGGTCCACCTGTCTCTGTGGCTCTAGCTGCTCTCCAGCTTCTGGGAAGCAGTTTGACCCTTGAAACAGAACATATTTATGCAGAGCTGCAGCTTTATCTTCAGGCACAGAGCATGGTGGAGACCTTGAAGCAGATCCGAGCATGTGGCTCCGTCCACCAAGTGCAGCATTGTGGCAATGTACTGCTTGGGGTCTTGACGCCTGCTGATTAGGCTGTAGGGCTGATAAGTTATTCCGAGGCACRGGATGCCCCTGAGGATCTCTGCACAGCAGTTTGTGCATGGTGCAAGCCAGGATCCGTTGGATCTACCTCTGCTGAAAACCTTTCCCTCTGCTGCCACTGTCCTGGGCCAGGCCTGCGGCTTGTGTTCTTGTGGGGAATGAGAGATGGATGTGGAGCATCCACAGGATAGCTCAGGATAGCATCCACAGATCTTTTTTTTTCAACTGACCCTGTGTTTGCTCTTTCTGTTCTACCAGAACAGAAAGTGTGGAACACTTGGGGACAAAGTCAGGCTTTAACTTCTTGGTGAAATTCCTCCCTGAAATTAGTGTAGTTCTTTCTCTGCTCATTCATCTTCAGGAGAGCTTCTAAAGAGGAGCCCAAGTAAAGGCTGCAACAGTAGCTCTGTCCTTGATGGTGTGAGCAGAAGGGCTGCGTGGGTCAGGGCTGCTGGCACTTTCCTGGTTCAGGCGCTCCCTCTGCTTCCCCATCTACCTGCTCCTTCTGGGTGAGAGCAGCTGGTAAGAGAGCCCACAGCAGCAAGTGGCAAAAAGTGAMGTGATCTGGGACAACTGTTGCATGTCAGAAGAGAGTTTGAGTAAGTGTTTATAGCCCTTGGTGCTTCTGTAGCCCCATATCCTCTTTTACAACTGTGAATCATGACAGAGCAGCGTGATTCATACGCAACTCATCATTCACGGAGCTAATGAATGAGACCCCGTCGGTCGCAAGCAAACAACAAGGTGGAAGAGGGCAACGAGYACCTCAAAAGAGGGTGGACGTTTTTGGCTTGGTGGCAGTTGGATTTTTTTCCCCCTATTAGCGCGCTCTTTCTCTGTACCTCTGAGGCATTAACATCTTAACAAGCAAATCTGGATTTGGAGTCGTGGTCCTTCAGTGTACATCTTGTACCCTGAATGGCCCATTAATGCAACAAGTCTTTCAAAACTTGGAGCATTAATAATTGGAGCGGGAGGAGGGGAGAGCTGGGGAGCTGCGGCAAACCTGAGGCTGCCAGTGAGTCACAAACATCTCAAGTGCAGAAATGTCTGTTCCGCTTCCCAGTAATTGGGCACACGAGCTTTGGGCATTAGGTCAGATGCAGCTACTGAGGCCTATTCAGAGCAGGCCCCTGCAATTATTTTTGAGGACGCATTGCCCTTGATGCGAGGGTTTCCRCGCGCCTTGATTCACCTTCCCCACGGGCTGTGCACATCCCCTCACGCTGACTTGTCACGCTGGCAGGTAGCACCTTTAGGAAGAGCAGGAGAGATTGTCCCTTCCTTTCTCGTACTTAATTTTGTCCATATCTTCCTGTGTTTCTTTGGCCTGGAAGGTTTCGGCGGTTGCTTTGTCCGAGCGTTTCCTGGGGCCACCTCTTGGCAGGTCTCCGCACGCTCCCGCATGTGCCATGATGAAGCGCACGGTGCTGCCCGCGAGCTGCTCCCTGAGGTGATGCGAAAGTCACTGCCAGCACCACGGCTCGACCCTTAACTCCTGTTAAACCCCAAGGGAGCTTCAGTGGTCACTTGTGCCATCAGCTAAAGTGTGACAGCAGGAGAGGGCACTGAGTAGGGGTGCCCATCATCCCATGGTGTGATTTGAGCCCATTGTCTGTATGGGCGGTGGGATTTTGACTCTCTGATGGAGACCCCTGAAGCTGTCTCCTTCAAACGCTCCCTCGGTGGCAGGCGCAGCCTGTGGAGTGCCACAGAGGCTCCGCACCCTTAGGTTCATCTGCCCTTATTTAGCAGCYCACAGGTTTTCCAGGAAATGTTGCAGAGCTTCAGTCATCCCTCCGGATTTGACGTTAGGGAGCTAGAGTCACTTCCTATCTGATTGAATCCTCTGCCTTAATAAAAGGCATGAAGTCACAGAGCGTATCCGTGACYGGTCTACTTGTTCTTCAGCAAAAAATCACAAGTTAAGAGTCTTTGGATGGAGACTTCCCAAAGCGAAGTCACCTATGAGGRTGTGCAAGGTGGGAATGCCCAGTGGGACACAGCAAGAGGCTCATAGTGGTAATTCTCTGCTTTCCTGTCCCTGCCTTGAGCCTGTCTCACAGGTTAGGTGCCTGTGCCTCTCTAGGTACCTTGAGCTCCTAAATTTCTGTGGTTCCTGCCCCATATGCTACAGTCCTCTTGCAYGGAGACCAAGGCTGGCACCTCGGGAAGGCCACACCATATGTGGCAACAGTTCTTTCCTAGAAAGCTTCCTTGCTGGGTAAGTAAGATCAGGGTGTCTCCAGGCTGTTTGTCTTGCTCTTGCAGTCAGGCACAGCTCCTTGCTTCACTGGCTTCAGAAGAGAACCCAAAACATCTTTTTGCTTTTAAATACCCCCGTTGTCTCTGTCCTTGTGGCTTCTTGATCTCTCGTGCTGCTGTTGTCACTGCGGGACGCGTGGCGGCCTCTGAAACGTGGAGCGCCGCGCGTCTCGAGGTGACAGCAGCTGCTATTGGGCTGCCACGCAGGCCCTCCCCGGCCCAGAATAGGGACAGCAACTGGCCTCAGTTGCTCCAGAGCCCCTGGCTCGCTTGAGCCTGTGAGCATTTGCTTCCAGCTGGGCTGCAATTCACCTCTTAGCCGCTGCCTGGAAGCTTGGAGCGCTCCTGGGAGCGCGTGCTGGTGTCTCCTTGCCCCTTTCCTTTGTAGCAGTGTGAGGGGGATCTTGGAAATGGAAACCAATTAGTTTTTGAGCTTAGTTCTTGAAGGTCAGGGCCTTATTCAACCTAGTGGCATCTGTTTCGATGTGGCCTGAATTGAGGATCTTGCCGAGGGCTCGGCACCTTCATTAGCCTCCTTACACAGTACTTTTTAAAGCACTTCCCTGCTGTCTCTGCAGCCCAAACACTTCAGGGGGATATTAGTGTGTGACAGACTGAAAAGGCAGCGAGTGGGTGTTTGTCCTAGGGTAAGAAATGCAAAAAAAAGTAAATCTAGTTTTCCTAATGGCTCAAAACCCACTTTTTTTTTTTTTTGATGTTCTAAACCCCAAATCCTATGCGTTGTCTTTTTCTCAGCTGGTTGGCCCTTGAGAGGCTGGAGGGTGACATGGGGCCTGTGGCTTGTGCCTGATTGTGAAGCCTGAAACTTGGGTTGTGTTTGGGGCAGCAGTGAAGACACTGTAATAATTTTATAGCTAATGGGAGGTTCCTGAGGGAAGGTGAATGGAGAGGGTATCATTGAATCACCAGGCTCTTCCTGTGGGTTAAGACCTTCGTTGGACCTACCCAAGGCTGTACAGTAAAGGAAGGTCTAACTAGGTTATTACTGAACTTAAGCCAGGTCTGTGGTTTGTGGGGGTCTGTCCTCCCCACATGATTTTAAAGTGAGCTTTAAATCCATCGGGAGCCTCTCCATAAGGTAAAGTGCCAGGAGAAAAGTAGAAAAGACCGGCTGCTACCACAGGCTCCTTCCCATTCACTTTTCTCTATTAATCTGAGGCGAGTGTGGGGTTAAAGCCGGGCTGGGACCAGCTGCTCATGTGCCAGCTGCCTGCGCACACTGGGCTGGGCTCAAAAAGGCCCCTGAAGCTCGGGACTGTGCTGGGTTCCCGCCGTCACATGTCGGGTTGTGCTCTGCATTAGACTCCTTGGGAGTGACCTGGGCGCTTGGGGCGGCAGTTGGGATCCTCCCGGGAGCCTCTTTCCTTTCCCCGTGCAGTCTGTGCCTCGCAGAAAGGGAATGCTGCCGACAGCAAGGGCATCCGTTGGGGTGGCGGGGCAGAGGTGGCTGTGGCTGCGGCCTGTCGTGCGAATCTGCCTGTTGCTTTGCCTGCTGGCCGCTCACAACCCCTTTCTCATTTTCTCCTTTCGCAGCAATGGCACCAGCATGATCTCACTGATCATTCCCCCCAAAGACCAGATTTCCCGAGTCGCAAAAATGCTGGCRGATGAGTTCGGCACCGCCTCCAACATCAAGTCCCGCGTGAACCGCCTTTCAGTCCTGGGAGCCATTACATCTGTACAGCAAAGACTCAAACTCTATAACAAAGGTAACCTATAGCTTGCCGAGTTGCTGGCATGTTCCCCTACTTGGGGGTGACTTTTGGGTCCTGCCCTGGGCAGTTTTCTGCTAATCGCATCTGCCTGGGCTGCTGTTTTGACACTGATATTCCAAGTGTGTTTTCTGGAGGTGGCTGCTTTAGGGATGGTCCTCAGGACGTGGGTGCTCCTTAGCCTTAAACAAGTTCACGACTCTGTCCTTAACGACTGTTCTGAACTTGCTCAGCCTGGAGACCTCTTCCATTGTGGCYGATTGCCTTAAACTACAGGTTTTCCATTCAAATTGACATCCATCCAGAGGAGCCTTACATGCAAATGTGATGATAAGCAGCTGCAGTTGTTCTGGGAGGGAACAGRCCCAGGCTATTGAAGATGAGCAGAGGTCAAGGGCTCCCTGCTCCAGTTTTGCCTCCTGCAAGTGACCTTGGCTGAGATAGTCAGTCTGAAAACAGCCATGTGAGAGCTGGGAAAGTGTCCTGGGATGTGCAGCTGGTTTGCAAATTCTCCAARCTTGCAAACTCCCACGTTTAACTTTCTGTCAGTGCCATCTTGGGTTCCCTCTGGTCTCCAGCTTTACACTGTTCAGTACAGATACACTGTTCTAGAGTTAGGGTAATGATTTTCCTTCCAGCCATCCAAGAAGGAGTGATGGGGCAGATAGAAAGCAAAGGACATAGGAACTTTGATTTCAATCCCGTCTTTAAGTCTCAGATCCTGCTAGTTAGCTTTGGCTGGCTTTGGCTTGCAGCATTTCCCAGTGAGCTGAAATTGCTCTGTGTCCCTTACAGTACCTCCAAATGGTCTGGTTGTTTACTGTGGAACAATTGTGACAGAAGAAGGGAAAGAGAAGAAAGTCAACATTGACTTTGAACCTTTCAAACCAATCAACACATCGTTGTATTTGTGTGACAACAAATTCCACACAGAGGTAAGAAGTCTCTTGATTGTGTACGGGTCTTGCGGTACACAAGACCCATACAAGTCGAACTTGTTTGCTCCACTCTCTGAAATTCCCCTCGCTCCCTGAAATTCTCCTCCTGTTTGCTTGGGTCCACAGCCCCCAGAACTGCAGGCTTTCATTAAGGGCTTCCGCTGGTGAAGTATTGGGTGGTTTGTAACTGGCCACTGTTCAGAAATGCATGATATTTGCTGGGGGTCTGATGAGTTAAGATGTTGTCCTGATCTCCTGACCCAGCCAGTAACTGCTGAGTCTGTGTAACACACAGGCATGAACCTGCCTCTGTAAYTGGTGGCAGGTTTTGCTTCATACGAGAGGCCTGTAGATCTTATTCCGAGCTATGCCTTAAAGAAATGCCTGGGGAGTATAAATGGCCCCAGTCTTGATCCAGATGTGTTRCCTGAGACTCTTGATAAAGAACTGGCTTGTGCCTAATTTACTTAGGGTAAGATGAGGTGGTTTTTATCCAGCATCTAACTGCAGGATCTACTTGTTTTAGTTAAATGAAAAGTTTTGAGACCTGTTTCAGTTGAGGTGGATTTTGGTGGCTCCTTTGTTTGCATGAAGTCACTTGGTTGCATCTGAATTGGTGCTGGCTCTGTGGGCAGGTTCAGGGCCTTTCTTTGTAGCAGGTGTTTGACCACATTTCACACTGGTGACACGGCAGTGGGTGTGCGACAGGCTCAGCTGCCTCACATTTAAAATGTGGGCTTGATGCAGCTCCCAGTGRCCGAGTTCTGCCTGTTGGATTGTGTTTTTGGAGACCTAATCTTGGGGTTTCAGAGGGCGGGAGCAGAGRCAGAAAAAGGGATGTTTATTCCACAGGTGTGATGTATCTCCCTATTATGCTGCCTCCGCACCAGGGATGGAATCCCAGGGCATCCTTGACCTGCGAGGAGTGCTAGAAACTGGGAGCAGGTTCTACCCTCCTAGAGACAGAGCTCCAGAGAGCTCTGCCGAGCCCGTGTGTGTGTGGGCAAGTGAAAGGATGAGGGAATTGGGGAGGGAGAGGTGCCACTTCAAGGGTGGTGTCTGTTGCTGCAGTTGCTGGCAGTGGGTGGATGGCAGTAGGGCAGTGGGTTGTTGCCTCTCCTAGCAGGAAGGAGGGATTAATCTGCTCTTGGCAGCAGGAACTGCTGCCAGGGCACTGATTGTGTACGAAAAAAGCTGCTGTGGGCTCTTCCCAGGAGGCAGCTCTTGAGGCTGGTGCTGACAGGTAGCTCTGCTCAGCGGGAGCCGTGCTGACTTGAGAGGAATTTGCGGTACTGGCTGTTGCTGATAAGGTGACCCATGATAGCACCTTTCTGCAAGTGCTGGGTGCTCTCCTCACTCTGGGTGGGTTCTTAATTAACTCGGTTTTGGAGTCCTTGTTCATCTGTTCCTGCCACGTTTGCTTGTTCTGGTTCCCGGTGCGCTGCCAGGGCCCCTGATGGGACTGGGGAGAAGAAGGACCTGACTCTCTGTGTTAGGCTGAAGCTGGGAAGAAATTCAGCCCAGGCTGATAGGCCAAAATATAAAATCTCAAGGCCCTTGTACACTTGGAAGGTAGAAAGTGGAATTGCTGATATTGAGCTCAAGAAGGAATCACTGATCACTAGGAACTGAATTAAAATAAGAAGGGATCGAGAACTCAAGAGCTGTAGGCGTTTGTTGCCCAGCAGTGACATCTGATGAGATTTCCCTTAGATATTTTATTACATGGGTGAAACTCAAGCAACTCCCCAAGAGGGATATGAGCCCTGATGTGTGTCTGAAGGGCAGGATTTACAGTGATTTAATTTGATACCTTGGCCCGAGTGTTCATCCCAGTCGCGCAGTTTGCTTGGCCCTGTCCCAGTCAACGGGACTAAAGTGTGAACTGCCGTGGCCTCCTCTCATTCATCCTGCAGCTGAGGAGCGAATGCAAAGCATGGATCTTGGACGGTAGGTTCTAGTAAAGCTCTATTTCTGTTGCTTTTGAGCTGGAAAGCCRAAGCTTGGTGTGCGGATTCTGGATCAAGACGACTGCCTTGCTCCTTCCATTCAGCCCAGCAATTGCAGAGGCAGTTAAAGGACGYGTGTGGTATAAACCAACACTACCACTTTCTCGATACTGGATGGACAAATCCTCCGCCCTGCTAATCGTTTTTTTGCAACGCTGATGATATCAGAAAGATGCCGCTTGCTGCTATATTTGAGGGGCATGTGTGTAGCTGAGCAGCAGTGTAAGAGTGTCTCAGCCTGATACCAAGAGCAGTCAGAGCTCCCTCTAAAGGACAAATGCAGAATTTGGGGTTCCAGGCAGTGGCCCACAGCACCCCTAGGTTCTCTGGCAGGAAACACTAATCACCTGAGYGTGCTCTGCCCTATAACTAGTCGTCTTGCTCATACCCACACTCCACGTAGAAGCAGCATTTGGACAAAAGATATTTCAAGGCCTTGATAGTCATTTTTAGGCAGCTTGAACCACCTTGTGGACTGGATTTAAAGAGAAGGGCCTGCAAGGATAACTGCTTTTTGCAGCAAAGGTTGTARTTGTCCTCTCTCTAGCCAGTTTCTCACGGGGCAGCTTTAATTCTGTTGGGTAGGGCTGAASTTGTCATTGCCCCTGGGGGTTTCATTCCTCTGCCGTTGGGACCTTGTGAAGGCAGCAAACAGAGCAAAGCAACATTTGTGGTGGTTGGCAAGTGGAAAGTCAGGCTGTATCAGTGCTTTGTAGAACAAAACCCAATGGACAAACAGCCTGATCAGAGGGCAAAGCAGGTTGCTCTGGTCGGGATGCTAGGAGGAGATTCTGCCAGCTGGAGAGGTGATGAGTTTTGTTTCATCCAGAGACAGTGAGTTTTGCAGTTTCACCTGCCAGTGATGAGCTGGCAGTGCTGGGGAAAGAGCTGTCAAGCCTAAGTGTTGGGTGCCCTTCAGCTGCTGGCAGCACTGTGCTGTGAGCTGCAGGGGCTCCTGGCTCCTTATTCTGCTCCTTTTCATTTAGTTCACCGGCCAAAATCACAATGATCATCTACTGCATAAAATTTTCTTGATTTTTTTTTTTTTTTGTCCCTCACAGTTTCAGACCGAGATAAACGTGCTAAAAGATGCATTTGCTGTTTCTGCATCTCGTTAAGCTAACACTGATGATATTGTTTCTTGTTCAGGCCCTCACGGCACTGCTTTCCGACGACAGCAAGTTCGGCTTCATCGTAATAGACGGGAGCGGTGCTCTCTTTGGCACTCTGCAAGGAAACACCAGAGAAGTCCTGCACAAATTCACTGTGGATCTTCCAAAGAAGCACGGTAACACACCTGGGGTGCTCCAAAAAGGTTGCAGCAGCGGCTACAGGGTGCGGGTTGGGATTAGAAGAACAGGCAATGCCAGCTGTAGGTGTTCAGCTGTGCTCAGCTCCATGCTCCTCTGCCAGCAAAGCTGCATGGGTTGAGTCCTCTGACAAGATTAACTGAATTAACAGCATGTACAGTTGGTCTTAAAGTGACACTTTTTTCTTCTTGAGCTTTTATTTGGTTTTGGAATAGCCTTTAGTGAAGATAACTCCTCAATGTAGTAATATCACTTGGTAGTGTCCTTAAATCTTGTGTCTCGTGGTATTGCATGCAAAGTCCATTGAAAAACAAGAGCCTGTTCCTTGGGAAGCACAGAAGCTTTATGGAACAAGCTTCCCTGCTGGGATGCTGGGTTGCATCTTGAATTTGGAGAACTACCTGTTAGCTGCTCCTGTTTTACGGTTCTTCTTGGCTGAAGGTTGGGATGGGCCAAAATGAGATGGGATTGTCTTCCCAGCAAGCAAAGCTGGGTSGTGTCTGGGCTGGAATACCCTGCATCAGCATGGGGAGCTGTGTAGGAAATGGCATTTAGTGCAGGTACGGGATATGAAACCCTGAGCATCTGTGCACATTTTCCAGTGAGGCTTCGCAAAATGTAGTTCCCTCTGGGGCAAATAATCCCTTGCTGCGACCGAGTGGTCTCTGCTCGCTTGCTGTTTCTTGCTTGTGGCAAATGAATTCAGAAGGTGTCATCTGCCCTCGGCTTCAGTTCCCTGAGGCCCAGCTGGGGCCATGTGCCAATAATGTAATATTTCTAGAGCTTTCCAGACTGCTGCCTCACCTGTGCTCTTTCTTAAAGGCAGAGGAGGTCAATCTGCCCTGCGTTTTGCTCGTTTGAGGATGGAGAAACGACACAACTATGTGAGGAAGGTAGCAGAGACGGCTGTGCAGCTCTTCATCTCCGGAGACAAGGTGAACGTGGCTGGGCTCGTTTTAGCTGGATCAGCTGACTTCAAAACTGAATTAAGTCAATCTGACATGTTTGATCAGGTGAGTGGCTTTTCTGAGCAAAGTTTTAAGCTGTCAGTAGTAACTTGGTGTTAATGGCAGGAGCTCGGATATAAGATGTGTCTGAATTTAGTGTCTTAAGTGACCTGATCAAAATATAAAATCTGATGTATTTGGAAGTGACCTCCCTTTTCCAGTAGCTTCCAGCAAGGAGGTAGGAGCTCATTTTCTTAGTAACAGCATTACTAAGAAATCTGCCCTCCYTGCTGTAGAGTTGGCATTTGTGTTCTTTGTGGTCCAAAAGCAGAGGCTTTAGTAGAATTCAGCTCCACTAAGTCARCCTGTCTGGTGCTGTTGCCTGAATGTTGTGCTGCAGTATTAAGCGTTCAGAGGTCCCTCTGACTCGGGACCTGGGCTTGGAAGTGAAGTAGAAGACATCAATGCTGTGCCTCTTGCCAGGTGCTGGTTTCTGTGGGGGTTATGAGGGAGTTTTATGGCAGTACCATGTGGTGGACTGACTAATCTTGTCTCCCCATTTAGCGGTTGCAATCCAAAGTGCTCAAACTAGTTGACATTTCATATGGAGGAGAAAACGGATTTAATCAAGCGATTGAACTGTCAACTGAAGTCCTCTCCAATGTGAAATTCATTCAAGAGAAGAAACTAATAGGTAGGTGACTGTGATTAGCCTTCTTCTGAACCAAATAGATCAAACCCATTAATCTTCCTTTAGACTTTCTGGCAGTGCCTCTGTGTGGTATYTCTGGTAGCATCAATAGAACTTCTAGTGATGCTCCCTGAGGTCCTCCAGACACCTTCTCCAATGCTGCAGGAGTTAGGGGGACATTCAGGAGAGTTTTCTCCACTTCTAGCAGCCACATGTTGTTGCTTGGATGAAAACCCAGTGAGGGCAATAGTAGCAAAATAGGGACCTTCCCCTGGTGAGGGAARTAAATAGTGGTAAATCCATGTTTGTGACAATGTCTTTCTTTGCATCCTGACCGCAGGCCGATACTTTGACGAAATCAGCCAGGACACGGGGAAGTACTGTTTTGGTGTTGAAGATACACTAAAAGCCTTGGAAATGGGAGCAGTAGAGATACTGATAGTCTATGAAAACCTGGATATCATGAGATACGTCCTGCACTGCCAAGGCACGGAGGGTATGTGGTGCTTCTGTGAGATCGGAAGGGCTGCAAGGGGATTATCACCTAAGCCACCGCAGTGGGACAGATTAGCCTGGGGGAAGTGCCTAAGCAGATCTGTAAGGACTTCAGCAAGGAGATGTGTGGGCAAGTCAGTAGCCTGCAGCTCTCCCCTGCTCTGGGAGAGGAGGGAACTGGCAAAATTCCCCTGTGGAGAAGGGAGTTGCTGGGCTGGTGGTGGGTGGCAAAGGCAGCTGTGTGCTTGTGGATGTGGCACCTTGGGGCAGAYGCCCTTGGCTCTGCTGGCCACAAACACTGGGGACACTGCAGGGCCCTGGCMCACTCTTTGGTTGGGTGTTTGGGCTTGGGAGAAGGGGCTGGCTGTGCAGGACGCTTGTTCTCTTGTATGCCCAGTTCATTTTTCCACATTCCGAGTGAGCTGCAGYTATAAAGGAAGGCAGTGTCCGTGTCCAAACTCTCTGAGCTACAATTACTGGTTGTCCTTAGCCTCCTGTTGTTKTCAACCCACTTCTGGCAGTCTCATCCAACCTAATCCTGTTCTTTTTCTGTTTTATTCCCCCTCCTCAGAGGAGAAGATCCTGTATTTGACACCAGAGCAGGAGAAAGATAAGTCCCACTTCACAGACAAAGAGGTATTTCAGTGTGGGGGCTGTAGCTGAGTTCTCCGCGTGTTGGTGCAGCCCTCAGAGCTGTGGTTGTTGCACAGCTCTTGTTGACCCTTCTCTCTCAGACGAGATGTTGAGAGAGCACCTTGCTCATGTTCACTGTACCCCTGTGAACTGTACCCATGTTCACTGCACCCAGGCCTTGCTTTTCCCTTTTATTGTCCTCCTGCTGCTGGCTCTGAGGTCATGTAAATGAGTTGAGATTGCAGCAGGGAAGGGGCCTCTGACTACTGTCAACCACCCACTGGAGAAGTTTGATACCCCCATGCATCTGCGGGTTGAGGTCCCAACTATAACTTGCTCATGGGGTACAAAGTAATATTTGGAGAAACGGTGAAAACTAAAGGGTGCAGCACGAGTGGTAGGTGAAAATGGGGCTCTTTTCCCTCTACGCTCACACATGGAAGCCCCGAGCAAGACCCGTTGGCACCAGGAGCCCTGTGCTCGAGCCAGCACTTTGTCCGATGCTGACGCATCGGGAGCGCTTCTCGCCTGGCCCCTGGAGAGTGTGTCAGGCTGCTCCAGCCTGCGAGGCCAAGTGTCCAAGGCCAACTTTCTCTGCCTTGTGGCAGAAAAGGCACTTTTGGTGTCCTTGAAGCCAAGGACAACTTGTGGTGTGAGGCGCTTTATCAATAACTAACGTGCAATGACCGTAACATTGTTTGCTTTCAAATGTCTACGTAGACTGGCCAAGAACATGAACTGATAGAAAGTATGCCCCTTCTGGAGTGGTTTGCAAACAACTACAAGAAATTTGGAGCAACGTTGGAAATTGTTACAGACAAATCACAGGAAGGATCCCAATTTGTGAAAGGATTTGGAGGAATTGGAGGTAAACTGCAAGAGCAAAACCAGGCATTTTTATTTTTTCCTATCAGTTGTTTTGAGTTAAACTAGTGCTAACATGAGCAGAGAGGCAGACAAACCTGCTTCTTGCTAGTCCTGTTGCCTGTGTAAGAGGTGACTGTGGTGAGCAGGGGACTGCAGGTGGGTTTAGCTCTGGGTTAGTGGAACATTGGCTTGATGGATGTGAAGCAGAGGTGAATTATTGTAGCAAGTTACAGGGGCCAAAGGGTGCCAGGGGCAGGAACCAAGTTGAGCCGTTTGGCTGCTTGGGACACAAGGTTTCTGTGTTTTCAGGGTTTGACTTCCAGGAGTCCTCCTCAGCCTGCCAGATCTGTCCTCTTTGCCCAGTGGGAACGTTTGCTGCTGTGCTCCTGGCCCTGTAGGCTTAAAAGGCCACCCCTGAAATACCCTTCACCCAGGCAAGGGACCTTGCTTGGGGTGGGGGACCAGGCCATGAAGATGCCACTGAGCATCACTTGTATTCCYTCCTAAAAGGTTCTTTCAGTGTCAGCTCCATTTACTGTTTGGCCTTACAGTCTCATGACCAGTTGCAACAGGACCAACGTTTGTTCCCCATAAAATCATTTTGGAAATCCATGTCCTACCCTACTCTGGGCAGGTAGGCTTTGATCCCTTTGGGGAATATGGTTGGACTCAATCTTTATGGTCTTTTCTAACCATAATGACCTGATAATTATCAGGCCAACGTGGAGGTGGGAATGCCATATAGCTGAGTATCTGCTGTCACCCATAGCAGATGGTGCCCAAAACTAAGTGATCAGTCGGCGTCTGGAAACTGAGTTGCAGCGACTTGCATGCTCTTGTGTGAGGGCTCAGCAAGCTGCCTCTAGTGCCTCTCCAGCTCTCCGGGCTCTGACAAAGCTCAAGTGTTTTGTTTTTTCTAGGTATCTTGCGGTACCGAGTGGACTTCCAGGGAATGGAATAYCAAGGAGGAGACGACGAATTTTTTGACCTTGATGACTACTAGGTAGTCGACCTGGGTCCGGCAAAACGTGCCTCGCCCCTCCAGCATCCAACCCAAGGAGCAAACTCATGGTGGAAAACACAACAGATCCCTGCCTTAGAATTGGAACATTTCCAGAACTTGATCCACAAGCATTGGATTTAAAAAGCAAAACCCTACACTTTGATTTGTCATAGTGTCAGTACAGCAGCAAACTACTAAGTTCCTATATGCCACTTGGGACTAATTTAAAAGGAATCCCGGTTTTTACTTTTACTCAATGGTGAAATTGGTTGCTCTTGTATTTTATGAAAATGATTTTTTTAACCTTCATGATACATTAACTGCTGTAAACCTCTTCCTTCCAAAATTAATAGAAGTAAGATCCTACTGGTTTGTTTCTTTTTACTTTGATTGGAGAAATCAATTGCTGCATTTGGCAGCGACACGACCCATTTACATGGCATTCTCAGCTTAGACAGCAGAAGAAGGAACATTAGAGAACGGGAGTCATTCCCGCTCTTGGCAGGAATGAGAAGGCACTTGTCTGGAGTGCCAGCTTATGAGGTGTGGCTCACAAATTCAGGTGGTTTGGGGAGGCTTACCAGCCAAAAAGTACTTCCATCAACCTGCAGAGCACTGCTCTTGCAAACTAGGAAATGCACTTCATTGATTGCAATGAAAATGCTGCTGAAGTGTTAGGCTTAATTTGGATTTGAGTGATGCAGCCTTCAGGTTTTTTTTTTTTTTAAGTCTTTACAAAAATAAACATGCAATTTAAGTGAAGTAAGGTACACTTTGCTTTTTGTTCCTCGGTAAGATTTTTTTTTTAATTAATTATTTTTGCTTATTTTTTGGATTTGTTTTGCTTTAGGACTGCGTAAGGTTTCCTTGATTATGTGAATTTGATTGAACCCACAGTCCTGCACTGGAAGCGGGTGTTTCACCGGGATAACGAATGGAGTCCTGGACTGGAGTCTTAGTGCTGGTGCAGTTGGAGCATTTACTGGAGCACATGTTGAACCTCAGCCTGCCCTGGTGGGACATCCGCTCCCCAGCACTAAGGCCATCTGTCCTGTTGGCCTCCRCAAGTGTCCCATAAATCTGATGCTCAACTCGAATGTACCCTAAATGGATGGAAACTTTTGCATCAAGGCTCAAGAAGGCTTTTTTTGCCCAGTCTGCTCTACGGGATGCAGTGAAAACCCCTCRAAACGGCCAAGGGCTTTTCAAAGGCTCCCGCAGGCAGGGGGAAGGTTAGCGTTGGCACAGAATAATGCACAAATCTCGCCTCTTTTTCTGGGTTACTGGGCTCTCGCATGGGCACCTTGGCAGTGGGTGTCTGACAGCTCTGCTCTTCACCACTGCTGTGCAGTGCAGCTGCCCTTCCCAAGCCGCTGCCTGGCTTCCCAGTAACCCCGTCGCACTTGCACGGAGCAGGAGCTTGTCTTAAAGCTTCTGCCACGCTGTCCTTGGAGGTCCAGTCTTTGTGCGAGCGAGCAGGGCCATTCCTAACCCCGGGTTCTCATCTAGCAGATGCTTTTGCTGCACAGGTGGTTTCCACCTCAGAGCTGGAGTCTCCCGCAGCAGGCGGCCGAGCTTGGGCAGGGCTGTGGGCTTCGAAGCGGTATCTTCTGGATTCTGCCATTGTAAATGGGTCTGAGGTGACATGACAAGACCAGAGAAATTGGGTGTAAATTTCCATTTTTGAATATACTGCTTGTTGTTTCACATGATACATTAGGGTATGCAGCTCCTTTTTGTAGTTTTTATTTTTACTATTTAAGTTTGGAAATGATGCCAAATTTTTGTATTTCTTTAATCAATGTGTTCTCTTCGGTGATATATATTGCATTATATATTGATGTGTATATCAATATATACTGATATGTATTACACTTACACGTGCAAACACATTAAACGGGGGTGAAAAATCCTAGCCTTCGCATACTATATAGCCTCTGCAGAGAGATCCCAAGCAGTGATATCTTGGTGTTGTGATGTACAGAAATGGAGAAGAGTATTAAACCATATTTAAGAATATAGCCCAGACTCCTGATTTATTTATCTTTCTAGTGCAGGAAATGCCTGATTTGCTCAGGTCAATGCTGGAATGTGGAAGTTTCATCCGCTCTCCCCCTGTCTCCACAGCTAGCTGTGATCCCTGTAGCTGTTCTGGCCCTTCTTGTCATTGTGTTCTGTAGGTTCATGCTGCACTGGACTGTTTTCCAGGTGAGCTGCCTTTGTGGGAGCTTGAGGTTGAAAAATCTCCAAGTTCTCAATGTCATGAGGTTGAAAACCTTTTATTTTTTGTACTTGGTGCTTCCCTCTCTCTGATTTCCACCGCTGCAGGTGGGAACATGTGCCTGGATCCTGAAGGCTGTGCAGAAAGGGCGTATCTCTTGTGCATCCTGTTTGCTTCTTTCCCCCTGTCACTTTGCTAGGTGTACCTGGGTGGCTGCAAGTGCTAAGAGCAGAGATCTGAACAGCAGGTGGTGCAGGTAAAAGCATCGAATGAAGCCTGGCACCACGCAAAGACACCCAGGCACTTGGTGCACGGGGCCGCTGCCGCTTGCAGGTGGCATTGGGGATGGGACTCAAAGCACCCCCAAAACTGTCACCCTCAGTGACAATGATGGAAAAAACTTGGGCCAGCCCATGAGAGGAGCGGGATTTGCATTTGCAAGCCAAAAGGGCAGCTTTCCATTTCCAAGTCCTGCAAGCCCTGAGCCTACGTTGCTGAGAGGGAGCCCCTCTCCCCGTGAGRGAGGCTCGAGGCTCTTGCCCGCCTCACCAAGGTGGTCCTGCRTTTGGGCATTTGGACAACACTTGAAATACTCTTTTCTTGTACTGCTGTGTCACACGTGGGACTTGCCCTCCGCAGGGTGCCGCTTCAGGAGTGGGGGCCGCCGGGGCTGGTCTCTAACCCAATGTTTCTCCTCTCCCTGCCAGGGCAGGAGCTCCCTGAAGCGTCGCCTCACATGCCTGCTGCAGCGCGGCTGCCCTGCTCCACAGCACCCAGACGGCTCCCGGACAAACTGCTCCCACGCTCCGAGGCTCCCGGCGCCACTGCTGCTCCCCACATTGGAGGGGAAGGTCTCAGCCAGGCTAGTTGGCAGCTCCCTCCGCGTGCCCGAGATTCCCACTGGTCCTCAGGGGCTGCTCTGCCCAGCTCCAGCTGCTGCTCYAAGGTAAGAGAGCACTGGGAAGGGCAGCTCCTAGAGATGCAGGAGGCTCCAGAAAGCACTGCGGTACTCAACATTTCTTTCTGAAAACACTGCTGGCTTATCGGTGCTGCTTTATTTACATATTTATTTTCAGGCAGCGACGTGGCAGTGAAAGGCTCTTACAAGAGGCGAGGGAGGAAAAACCCTTGTGTGGAGAGGCTGCCCCAGCAGCACAGGTGAGGCGCCCAGCAGTGGCACATCCACCAGGGCTCCTGTCCCAACACCCCGAAGCTGTCACCCCATGAGTACTCCAACCTCCTGAGTACTTTGTAGACGTCCCCCGGAGCTGCACATGCTCTGATTGCTTTAAATGTGAGAGGAGAGCTTGCTGCCTGTGGGAGACCCAAGGTGGGCGCTGCTGGCATCTCACGTGGACAGTTTTAACCTGCTTACGTCGGCATCAGCTGCTGCGTGAGCCCTGGGTGCCGTCGCACCTGAGAGGCGGTTCCTGCTGCCTCTGGGGAGGTGCCGAGGAGGGCGAGATGGCTCTGTGTGAGAGGAGAAGCAGCCCAAGAGCAGAAGACAACATGGGCACTGGGGGGGTTCCCTTTCCCTTCTCTGTCACTGCCAAATCTGTATTGAATGAAGCACGGAGGGAAGAAGGAATGGGGCTGTGGAGCCAAGGGACTCKCCTCATGTGCTGGCAAGACACTCTGCAGCTCTGCACCTCCTGCGTGCCCTTCCTCACATCCCATCGTCCCCTCCCATCCTCATTCTTCACGAATCTGTCCCACCCAGAGCCGCTTCTTGGCTCCGTACTGTCGATCCCCCGAGCAGAGGTTTCCCAGCGAGGGCTGTGGTGCCTGCGAGAACCCTGTGCTGTGCAGCATTTGAGCTGCTTTCCACTCTGGTTTGTAAAGGAAAATACTGTCAATTTTGTGCCGAGTTTGGGCTCTGCAGGATTTATGCCCTGGAGTTTGGTGTTCGTTTGATGCCCCTCAGTTGGCCTAAACTCTCCCATAACCTGGTAATTTGGGTGTCGCAGGAGGGCGACGTAAGGAAGAGCCGCCCCTCTTGCGGCGTCCRACAGCAGCTGCTGTCTCTGCTGTTCGGTACTTGCAAGAGTAGTTATAAATCTGATTCCTTAAGTAATCAAAGCCAGCACTGTCGCTTTCTGCATGCAAAGCATCTCTGAAATAGGAATAAATGCTCATTTGAGCATTTAGCACCCAGCAGCTCCATYGGAAATCCCAGAGTTGGGACTTCTGCCACCACTTGTCTCTCTAATCYTTTTTCCCCTGTTTTCTCCGTGGCCCTCAGCCACCTGGTCCTTTCTTTTTTCCACAGGCAAATCACGTTGGCACAGGCAGAAAACACAGGCACTTAAAAAAGCAGGTCATCCTGTAGCTTTATTTCTATATTCTGGGTCCTGAGATCTGTTTCAGCAGTCTTGGGGCTGCCCTGCGTCTCCTGGCACGTTAGAAGTGCCCAGGCAGCTTTGCTTGGGCATCTTTAAGACAAGGCCTATAAGATGCATACACATTTCCTTGCTTTAATGGTGGTTTTGCCCCAGGAGAGGGCGGGAGCCTGTGCRCAGTGCCTGGAGAGGCCCAGACCTCTCTCCTTGGTGTTAACGACTTTCCTGACCAGGGAGCAGCTCTTCCTCCTGATCCTCCTAAAGGATCAGCTTCCTTCACCCTCCGCTGCCACCATGGCTAAACAGGATCTTCCAGCTGTGAAACCGGGCTCCAAGGGCTCTGCTCCTCTCCAGAACTTTTTGTCCTGTTGCACAACACAAAGGTACCTTGGGTTCCCTTGCTCTGGGGCGCTCCCACTTCCCCATCTTTGCAGAAAAACTGGCACAACGGGTTCCCTTAGGCCGAAACTAAGCCAGTGCTTCCACCTGGATAAGGTCATCCTTAAAGCTTAATGACTGGCTTTGCTTCTGGCTTGCTGATGTGCAGATCTGGGGCTTGGATCTGTCAGCAAAATAGGGAGTTATGCCCAGAGCGAGGACGTGTTGATACGGTGCCAAAGTAGCCAGAATTTGGAGCCCGCAGCCGTGGTCCTGGTTATTGTAATAATATTAACACTTCAACAGAAACAAAGCACTTGCAGCTTAGCAGAATTCAGTGTTTTGATGGAGTATTTTTGTGTACCAGACTAATTTCATCAAAAGGCTGGTTCTTCATTCATCCTCTTGCACCTTCCCTAGCACATGAATCTCTGTCCTGACCAGCTCATGTGAACAATCACAGTTTGCTCAGGGAACAACCTCACTTCAGTCTGCAGCTATAGAATACTTTGTTATCATCTGATCTTCTGGGTAGCTAGCACTCTACTCAATTACTTTCAATATTCTTAACAGTTCTTTCTCATACATCACAGCAATATTTTGTGTTAATATGGTTAAAAATGTAGCTTTTTACCAAGTCCCACAGCAATATTTTGTGTTAATATGGTTAAAAATGTAGCTTTTTACTCAAGTCCCACCTGCCATCTCATGCCCCAAGAACCACGGCTGGCCCTGGCACGTTTGCTGCTGTTGTGCAAGTTGTCAGAGTGAGATTCCAGGTTCTCTCTTGCTCCAAAGGGGCACTGAATTTTTGCCCGCTGCATTTGTCGCTTTTCGCACGACCCGGGCAGTCCTGTAATTGGTCCTATTTGGGAAACCAGCCCCGCTGAACTTGGGAAAGTACCGCTGCCAAACGGCACCGTCCTGCTCAGCATATATATGCTGTGTATATACCATCCTGCTCCTATATTTAGGAGCAGAAATGCTGATTTTTGACTTTGGTGGTGCAAATGAATATCTGCTGGCTTGTCTGCTCTCTGGAATGAACACATTAAGAGAGGGAGAGAGCAAAAAAAGCAAGTGGGATTTTGTTCCACCATGYGCTTTGGAAGCAGATTCTCTGCGACATCGTTACAAACCCACAGAGGTCAATGGAGTTAGATAACACGTAACAGAGCCCAAACTGGAACTCCTTCCTTATAGGCTGTGATKTAAAGGTGGAAAGAATTCAGCTCAGCTGTCAGCCTGAGTTTCCAGGTTTGCTTGGGGGAAAAAAGCCCTATTATTTTCAGGTGGGGACGGAGCGYGATGGATAAGGGCTAGGGGGTGCATTTCTGGTGTCACTCCGGGATTTGGGCAGGGATKGGCGGCGTGTTGGGTGCTCACGGGGTCCAGGCCAGGGAAAACGTGCCAGCCTTCAGGACACGTCAACGGTGCCTTTTGCTCCCCGAGGCATCGAGCGAGTGGCAGCTTTTTTGTTTGATTTCTGTGAAAGAAGTGCGGGCCTCACAACCCGTGCTCCTTTAACTTTTTACTCTTTTGACTCTCCACGGGGAGCCCGCATTATTTTCCCTTCCTTTCRCCCTTCCTCACGCGTCCTTTGCTTGATTCTCTTCCCTGCTCGGACCAGAGGGCAGGCCTCTCTGGAGGGAATGGCCCTGAGGGCGGCAGTGCTTTGGGCGGGAAAACGCCCCCCCCTCGTCGTACCTCCGCCAAACGCCCGCCGTGCCGTTTCCGCGGTCGAGGCGCCCCGGGGGCCTGGCCGCGGGCGGGTTTCCTACCTGCGCTGCGGCCTCGCGCCGGGCGCGGCCCGTGCGGCAGCCGCGGCGCCTC
>NW_020454827.1:661861-724627 GCF_003342845.1 Nothoprocta perdicaria
GCGCGGCGCGGAGCGGAGGGGCGCCCGGCGGAGCTGCAGCTGCCCGCCGCCATGGAGCCCGACTCGGTGATCGAGGACAAGACCATCGAGCTCATGGTGAGTGCGCCGCCGCCGCGGCCGCCGCCGCACAAAGACCGCGGCCCGCCATGAGGGGCCGTGGGCGCCATCCCCGCGCGCGCTGGGAAGAGAAAATATTATATTAAAAAAGAAAAAAAAGGAAAAAAAAAAAATCCCGAAGCTCGAGGGGAGGCGCAGACCCCAGTGCGGCGGCCCGGGCGCTGCGGCATCCGGCGCCACCGGCCCCCCGGGCCGCCTCCCTGCCCGCAGCCCCCGGCTCGGGCCCAGGCTGGAGGCCGCGGGGCCGGCGGCGTCTCCCGCTCCCCTTGTCCCCCCGTTGCTTTGTTTGCCGTTTAACGTGGGGAGCGCGTAGGTCTGTGTGAGCGGGCAGGAGGGCAGGGAGCAAAAATCGAGTTAAGTTTGGGACTGGGAGAAGCTAGGGAGGAAAACCATAGGAAAAGAGAAAAAAAAAAAAAAAAAGTAAAAGCAGCTTCCACTCGCTTGCTCGTTTGCCATAAGCTCAGTTTGCTTTTCCGTGCAAAATTCCGTGCGGCCCTGCGGAATTGGATGTAAAGCTCCAGTGCTGCATTTGAGGCACTCTGCAAAGCTGTGTGGAGGTCAGTAGAGACATCAGGTTTTTACATTTTTATTTTATTTTATTTTTTCCAGGCAGTATAGTTTTTGCTAATCAAACTCCCCTGGAAAACTTGAGCTTCCTTTGAGTGCTGCCTTTTATCAAGAAGCAAAAAGCGTGTATTTTTTTTTTTCCCCAAATCAGGCATTCCTTTCATTTTGTTTTCCAGCCACTGGGATTCTTGGCTTAAAAACTACTCTTAATGAGCCTGCCTTCTTGATCCGTATTGATTCCTGGAGCCTGCCCTTAAAACTTGGTGCCCTTTGCAGCGTTAGCAGGTTGCACTGTTAAGGCTACTGGCCGCTCTGGAGGCATCTCTTACAGAACAGCTCCTTTATAGCAAAGAGGTCTTCAATTTCAAACATATAAAATGAGTTCCAGTGTTTTTTTTTWATCCTTCTTTTGATAGAGGGTCACCAGGGCCGTGGGTTATATGAGGTTCTAAAATAGACTTTGAGGCTGGAAGGTGCATTGGCCTCCTCTAAGTTCCTTGCTTGTCTCTTTGTAACTGCTCTCCATTTTTAGAAGTCTGCTCTATTTATGACCATGTTGCCCACRAACCGAAGCAAATACAACTCTTGAATGCTTTTAATTGTTTGCTCTCTATTTGCAGCTGGTCCTTCAGAAAACGTTAGCAGAAGGACAAATACTGGGGTTATTAAGATGGGATTTATTCTAGAGAAGGAGGTTTCAGATATGTTTTTACCTCATTCCTAAATATGAAATGTTAWTAGGAAGAGTAATGTGTTTTATAGTTTTCCTGTAGAAAAGGGTACTTAGTAACACTGTAGCTGGTAGTTGAATTTAGTTTCCCTCTTAAACTTTTAGAAGCATAGAAGCGTTTGAGTTGAAGCGTTCCACTAAATTCATTCAGAATCATTTGTAAATGAAGATGTGACCCAAAAAGGCTTGGAAATCTTACGTGCTTTAGAAGGTGAGATTTTTCTGAAGACTTGTTTAAATAGAACAGAAAAAGAGGCATTATGGACAGTGTGATTTCAGCACTATGTACAAATTCAGTTAACTAGTTAACTAGTGTTAACCAGTTGTTAACACTAGTGGCAAACATACCTAAACCAGGGGAGATCTCACCATGACGGACTTTAGCTTCTGTGCTTAAGAATCTCTTTGTAAGGAAGAAGGTTTGTTTACTAAAAGTGAACGTTTTATATCTCTCTGATACAAGAGACTGTATTTTATGTACTTTTGGTACTTGGTGAATTCCCCTAATGCCAAAGGTGAAGCTCTAGTAGATGCAGGTGCCAGAGCTTGATGCAGAAGTTCTGGGTGCAAAGCAAGTGTAATGCCGAGCACCTGATAAATGCGAGATAAGATGTCAACACGCTAATTACATGAGAGCTTCCGAACCTCATGTTCTAGCTCCAAACTCTGCCTGAGCTCCACAGATCGTTTGCCTTTATTAAAAGAAAAATCAGTGATGGAAATAATACAGTTCTTTGTTTAGCTGGAATCCGAGTGAAATATTTGCAGGTTCCAAAGTGGCAGCTTTCATTTGCCATGTGAAAAATCAGCTGTATCTGAAGTAAGCTGTCCTAAAAGACACGTTTAAGATTGTAGATACCATCTTTCGGTTTTACTAAATGATATATCTGGCCTTCACAGTGTTGCTAGGGTTTTTGGTGATGAGCAGTCGGTCTAGTTATGACGCCTCGTGGCTTCCATTTGCCTGTGGTTTCTGTCCCGATAGGCAAGGTGCCCATCACCTGTAGAGTGACTTTGGGAAACGCAAGGCTGCAAGGCCTGGAAATATAACGTATTTTTTGCCTGCGGGAGGTAGAGATTTAGACTAACAGCACCTTCATCAGGGTGGTCATTACATATCCTAGTACGTGCACAGTTTGGGCTAAATGCTTTGTGTGAATGGGCTAATTATTGGAAAACGAGTAGTAATGAGGTAATCCGGAACAGATGGAAGATCAGCTGAAATGATTGATAGAGGTCTTTCTTTCCTGGCTTTGATTTTCCTTTGTGGAATTGGATAACTGCTGCCTTTTTGCTCTTTTCAAGAATCAACCTTTTCTTCTTAGGGTGAAGTGCCAACAACAATGATTTGCAGAAAAAGTTAAAAAAAACCCTACAAATTCTAAATTGTGGAAAAAGAAATCTGTAATGCTCAGTTGCATCCCCTGCATTGTATGCATTTGCCTTGAATACTCGCTCAAAACCTAATGTTTTTCACTTTATTCGACAACTTCACTGAACCATATGTTTATTTTACCAGCAGGCTTTTAAAGTTAGGAGATTGCTAGCACCTGAGTTTGTGCTAAAGTGCTTGTGAATGGATCGTAAGGCAGGAAAATACGGTCCTTATAAACAGGATAAAAAGGTGTGTGTTTCTGAGGTGAGCTATGTAGGGAGAGCATTGAACACCAATCCTTTCCTCTCCGCCCGTGTGCCCACAGGCACTTATTGGACGTGATTCCTGAAGCAGGAAGCCAAGTGTGTGCTAATATTCCCATTTACTGAGCTCATCATCATCTGTCTTTCCCTGTGCCCTCGGTGTGTACACAGTTCTACTAGCAGATCCCCGTGCTGCAGACGTGGCGGGTTAAATTCAGTGCAACAGGGGCTGGGGAAAGGCCATGCTTGGGAATAAAGCTGACAAGCGCTCACACTGTGTTCATTTTTCTATTTGAAGGTTGTATGTGTTTGTACTCCAAATGCTTTTGGAATAATTCTTCAGAGAGTTTACTTTTGTCGTGATAAAAGTGCGGATGCACAACGATCGTATCGGCATCAGGAACAAGGGAGCTGTTATCCAACCTCAAATAGGACAAGGTGTTTGGAAAGCTCTGTGCTCGCTTTGTAGCACAAACAGCTGGTTTTGCAGTTGCTTTTTGTGACCTTCAGTAGTTAAATTAGCAGAGCAGAGGGCTGCATAKCAGATGTGCAAATGTGCTGCCACTAAGATGCTGGATAATTTCATACCAAGGGGGGAAAAAAAAAGGCAAAATGGCTGGAGTGGGAATCTGASAAGGTGGGAACTGAAGAGCAAAGTGGCTGGTAGGAAGGTGCAGAAGAGACTTTGGGGCTGGGGAGGTCGGATCTGCGCTGCCACAGGGGCTGTCACACTGACAGTCCCACTTCAGCGGTGCCTGTAAGAGGAAGAACGGGGCTCTGAAGAGATGGGATTGCTGCGACTTTGGCAGCGGTGCAGAAAAATGGGAAGGAAGAGCATAAGAACACGAATCGAACGAGACAAGCGAGCTCTGAGCCAGCAGAAGGGTGATGAAATGAGGGAAGTGGACAGGAGTGCGGAGAGCTGCCCCTTTGGGGAGGGGTTAGTGGAAGCGGCCAGAAAATGGGACTGGGAGGGGACATAGAGAATATAAAGATGCAGAACAGAGGATACAAATTAAAAATCTGAAACACTGCCTGGCCGTTATTATGGCAGCAGCCATCAGCTTGGACAGATGAAGAAAAACTGCAGATGCTCCATTTGGAAGGAAAAATGTGAAATTAAATTGCTTTTGGTTACTTAATGGAGGAAGCTTACGGCTTCTTCGTGAGACCAAAGGTTTTGCCAGAGGTTTTTGAAATCTTGGTAGAGATGCTGAGATCTTTGCCTCACTGTTAAGTTTTCACAGATTACTAATTTCTCCAGCTTTTGCAATCGTGCTGAGCAAGCAAGCTGCAGCAAATCATCCTATGGCCTGAAAAAATCCACATTAGAGCCTGTGAGCTGCTGGATAGTTGCAGGGCACTGTGGTGGGGCCGTAAGGTCCTGAATTGTGCTCCTGGATCCTGCTGCAAAACACACCTTGGCCTTGTCAGCGTTTCAGAGCCTCTTGACCGTGTTTCCCTTGAGCAGAGCTGTGAATRCTGCCGTTTTCAGGTCCCCAATAAGCACTGCTCCTTATCCAAGCCAACTAACCTGACTCCTTATAAGCTGCACCCTTAGAGACACCAGGGGTGTTATTTAAAGGCTGGCTGTATCTTTGCGTTTCATGTGTGTTTTCTAAAACACCTTCGCTGCTTGTCCTGCAGCGCATTCCCTTTTATTGCTGCTGGAGTTAGAGGTCATTGCTGCTTTGACGCTTTCAGGCCCCRCTTGCTCTGTGGCTTGGAGAGCTCAGGCAGGAGCGCAGGCTTTCCAGGCTGAGGAGGGAATGGAGGTTGCAGCGGGTGTGCCAAGGAGAAGAGGGCTGTGTGGGAGAGAGCAAGAGGCTGTGGTTGGAAGAAGGCTGTTCTGTGGCAAGTCTTTTACTTTCTAAAGGGGGAAATGGGAGGGAAATGAGATTTAAACGAGTGATTTAGACTAATGCTGATTAATAGCAATACTTACATTCTGCCTTTATTTTCTGTGGTGTTTTCTTTGCACTAATGCCGCTGTTTATGTTGTCATATAATCTGATGTATTTTTTTTTTTCAGTTTGATTGTGGGGTATTGATAGCGCTTTATCGTTCAGTGAAAATCCCCTCCTGGAAAATCCCGTCCTTCCCGAGCGCATGGGTGTATGTAGCCCTCCATGGTGTGACATTTGACAACCCACTCCATCTTCCCGTGCTACTTTTTACATGCTTCCCAGTGTGAGTAGTACGGACCAGATACAGCAAAACGTAACTCGCTCTTTCTTATGTGTCACCTAGCAAAAAGCCCCGTCTCTTTTTGAAACCTTAATTTGCTTCTCATTCAGGCTAAATAAAAATGCATGTTGCTTTTTCCCTGCTTTCTTAATGCAAAGCCCCCCAGGAAGCTGCATCCTTGTGCTTCTACCTGCCCTGAAACCCTGAAGCTTTCCTTGGGGCTCAAAGAAAAGCTCAGCTTTGTACAAATAGAGCCCTGGATGGTGGGGTCTGGGTAGGTACCACTGCTGGGGCTAGAGACCAATGTGCTCCGTGTGAACCGTGAACAGTGGCTGGGGTCRGTTTTTAGCTGAGACAGAGTTGCAGAATTTTGTTCGTTCAGTGGCTTGGAGAAGCAGGACAGCTGCATGTGCGGCTTAACAAATCGTGTGACGCTTCTGAGTTGTTGAAGGGTTCTTCTATATTGAGTTTTGGTGCAAAATAAGGTGTCAACTTGTGTGTCTTTCCCTGAGGTGCATGTTTGTGTGTGGAGATGGCCTGCCTGGTGACCACCTTTCCGTCATGTCTAGAGAAAATACGTGCTGCTTTGTGACAATCTGTGTTCAGAATCTGTTGGCCRAGTTTTCAAAACCCGCTAACTTGGAATTCCAGCTTGTAGCTACTAGAGATGCTTTTGAAGAAGTTCTATCTGGACAGCAAAGGGCTAATYGGGGAAACTTGGTATTCAAGTAGTCTCCATCACTCCACTCCTCCGCAAGAGGAAAATCAGCTCTGGGTTGTAACGCTCCCAAGTAACTTGAAGGAAGGCCCTCATGGTGAAGTGCCTCTCCTAGCATCTCCCTGGCTCTGTTACTCAGCAAATCGGGTCATTTCTATCATTCTTAGCGGTCTTGTTGCTGAGCTGGGTGGCTGTACTTCTGAGTCAYGCGCCTGGACATCCTCTCGCTTTCCTTGGCAGCCTCCTGAGTCGTAGCTGGGGCGCTCCAAGCTCGGGCGCTCCAAGCTCGGGCACCGCTTCATCCTTGAGACGCGCTTCCGGAACAGAATATTAATTTACTCTTGATAAGCACAAAATCAGCCCCCGAGGTAGCTGCTCCCGGCCTCCGGCAGCCCGGCCAGCCGCAGAGCTGGCTGCCCTCGCCGTGAATCGCCGCAGCTTCTGCCATCCCCGTCTGTGCTAGAGTTTTGATAMGCGGGGCATGAAAAACCACTCAATTCATTTTCAGGAGAGGCTCGTGAGGAAAGGGGAAGCGTGAGAGAAAGCGGTGGCGTTTCTGCTGTGGATCTGACAGAATTCTGCTCGAGAGCACAGCACTGTTTCTGGCCATTTTCCCTAATATTTTCTAGGCTTTATAGCCAACTTTTTGATGGCTCTAGTCTCTGTGATGTGTTTCCATCATTCTGTTGGATGCATGAGCTTTCTGCAGACTCATCCACTCTAAGATACTACTGTTCAGTTTACTTCATTTCAACTAATTGAGTCATTTTTATACCCCGTCGTGCTACTGAAAGAGCTGCATGAAGTCCTTTTTCATCTTCACCAGAGAGTAAGGAATAATGTTTCCCATTCCATCAGGACCAATGTGCCTTATCTTACTCTCCTATTTCTAGATTTTTTTTTTCAGAGATAGTGAAAATATAGTGAGGTTTTGCATCTTTTGAATCATAAAGTATCTTGAAGGTTGCATCTTGGTGCTRCTGGTACGTGAGGAAAGTTGGATTGGCCGGAGCTGGGAAGAAGGTTGATAGTAACCTCAGTGAAGCGCTCCGGGATGTGCATGTGGCTGAGTTAGCAGACCTGTGTGCTGTGAAAGTGTTTTGAGAACCTGTGTGTTAGCACCTGGCAGGCGGTGGTGCATGTTGAAGGCAGCGGTTGGAGCTTCAGCAGTCGCTCTGTGGTTTAGCCTGTAATTCCTTCTTGTCCATTCTAATCCCTGTGCAGAGCGAGCTCTTCCCCGGAGCGTTTGTGCTGGGTTGCCTGATCCAGGCCRCGGGAAGGAGCGATTTCTTGTCTGTAAATGAGTTTCTTTGTCTTAGATCCACCAATCCCGCTAGTTTAGTGGCTGTTGCCCTGGTGAGGGTCCCTAGGCTGCCTTGTCTCCCACCCAGCAGTAGGAATACGTACTGGGGGACTCATTCAAGCAAGAAGTAGATGCTTCAAGCTGAAGATGATCGGCTGCTCTCTTTTAACAGACAAGTCTGAGAAGGAAACCCCATTCGAATCCCCTTTCATTCTGGATTGGTGGATCTGAAGCCCAGAAACAAAGTTTCAGGTAAGAAGCCACCCTGTACTCTCTCTTGCTGCTTCTGCTTAGTTGAGTTTGTCTGCGCATTCAGTACCTCGCTTAACTGCTTCGCGTGCCCCACGGGGTAGAGCGCACCAAGGTAGCCGCTGATGTGAGGTTAGGGTAAGAAAGAGCAAATTCAGTCACACATGTGGGCTTTGCTAGGAAATTTCAGGTCTAACCTGCCAGGTAGTTCTAGGACCACGCGGTGAACTTGCCTCCCGTGGAGCCAGCAAGCGATATCTCCAGGTACGGGGGCACACAGCAAGTGCCATGTGGTTCTCACTTCCACGAGGAGAAGGGAGTCTGTGGGGTGACTTGGATCTTCTCAGTGGAGTTCAGAAAAGCCATAGCCTTCTGCTCTGATTCACCGCTGCCTTTTTCTCATGACTTCATCAAAACTGCAGAGAGCTTTCTCCACTTGTTTGTATTGCAGATTCCAGCGCTATCCTGTTGAAATGACRTTTAAATTTCTATGGTGGGCAGCACTTGGAGTCAGCCTTTTAAATCCTTAACCAGCTTGCAGCTTAAAACTCCCCTTTTATTTGCCTTCAAAACCCACGCAGGCCAGAGGCAAGGCACGTTTTCTTTAGGGTTATAGCAGGGTTATTCCAGAGKAGCATGTCTCTTTGGAGTCATCTCCATCGTGGGACTTTGAGGGTTGGGAATGGCTGGAGCAGGCTGTGATACATTATCTTGAAAACAAATTTGTAAGGTATCCRTGGGCATTGGGAAGGAAGGACTGTTTCACCAAGACTTGCCTCGAGTGTCAGGGTGAATTTGAGCCCTGAACCTCTCCTACCACCCGGCTTCCTTGCAAGTTAGAGCTTTAACCAGCTTGTCACCTCGTTTCTGAGGTTCTCCTAGGCTGCAGCGGGTCTGCCTGCACAGCTCCTCTTGATAATAATACCACTAAGCTGCTTGAGTCTTGCGCATTCCTTTGTAGACAGCTATTAAACCAACTCTTAAGGCATCCATCTTTTTAATACGCTGTGGAAGAAGCTCTCCTAGGYGGTGTTGGTAATATGTATTGTTTTAGCTGTGCATCTGTTTTGCTAGTCTGTTTTTGTTTTGCCGAAATCGTACTCGAGTTTAATTAACAAATATATAAAATGAGTTATCCTTAGGCCAGTGTTGTTTCCTGGCTTGATTTTGGGGCTATGTGAGTTGTACTTGGTTATGTGGAAAGATCTTGGGCCTGTTTTTTCTAAGTAAAATTCAGTGCTTTCAATGGTGGAAGTCGGAGGGAAATGCTCAGTAACTTCAGTCTGACATACTCCTTGACGCGTCTTCTCGTTATCAGCTTGAATTTGTCCCACATACCAGTCAGGCTGCTCCCGCCCTTGGAGCTTCCCTGCGAAACAAAACCTTGCAGAATACTGGCTGTTCTGCACTGGCCACCCTCAAAATGAGGGAATGGGGAATCAGAAGTGAACCTGACATTTTTAACAATGAAAACTGAAACGAGGAAATAATTTAAAATACAGGCAGAAAAAGGGGAAGCTTAACTGTGTACTCAAGTTAGCCAATATCATGATATTAAATATTATAACTGTTCATTCTGAAACATGAGACGGTCCTATGGAAAGCCGTAGTAATGTTAAGCTGAGCTTGAGTGCAAGTGCATGCAGGCTTAGTCCTGGTCCAGGCTTTGTAAAACTCTTTAGTTCTTTTTTTAGGTAAAATATAAGGCTACTTTCAAAGGCTATTTAAATAGTCCTCTGCAGTCTTTGAAATCATAGAATCATAGAATGCCGAAGGTTGGAAGGGACCTCAGAGGTCATCGAGTCCAACCCCCCTGCACACACAGGGTCACCTAGAGCACGTGGCACAGGGCTGCATCCAAGCGGGTTTTAAAGATCTCCAAAGAAGGAGACTCTGCAACCTCTCTGGGCAGCCTGTTCCAGTGCTTTGTCACCCTCACAGTGAAGAAATGCTTCCTTAAGTTCCCGTGGAATGAAAACCCTGGATATGAATTTAATATTTCATTATGTACCAGTAACCCAGACTTTATCTCGACAAATGTGGCCCAATTAAAGTCCGCTGCATGTAGATTTTGGATGAGATTTTTAGATCCTGGTAGTGTGTTAGATAACAAGCCCTCAAAGTTAACACAGAGAAGAATTTGAGTCAACTCTGAATGTGTTAATGGGGTTTTCAGCCCCTCTTTTCCTCTGTGTGTTGAACTTTTCACTTGATTTCTGCTGTTCCCGTGAGCCGTTGCAGGTGCCTCGGCAGCCTTGGCACTGGGTTTTGGGTGTGCTGCTGCCTTCAGCCGCGCGCGAGCCCCTGGGCTCTGTTACCTTAGAGGACGGGGAGGACTGTGCCCCTCAAAGGGCCATTGCTGTGTGAAGGGGGATCTGTTAATGCAGGAAGGACTGGCAGGGTTTTAAGSCTCTAAAAGTGTAGTGGTTCGGAGCTATGCACATGGAGGGAGCRAAGGCTGGTGAAGATGCTGTGGGTCTGGGGAAATTCAGATTGATCTCAGGTAGCACCGAATGACTTGGATGGGAATGTGTTAGGATTTTGCCCTAGAGAAAATCCCCCTTCTCTTGTATCCTCCTGAAAAGGTGATACTGCATCTCAGCCTTATCCAGAGGAGTAAATTATAACGGAGTAAGATTGTTCCTTTATTCAAGGAAAGCGTTAATAATCTTTTTCTCCYGAACCCCTGTTCCTTTTGCACCACTTATTTTGCTGTAGCAACCATTCTTTGATCTCCAGGAGCAGCATGGGACTGCATTATTGATCATCCTCCTGGGAATTCAGTGTCCTGTGTAGAAGAACCAAGTGGTAATGAGGAGAACTGGTTTGATGAACTGATTTCTCATTTGTCTTGCTTCAAATCCCCTGTTCTCTCCCCAAATGCAGGAAGCTTGTGTGCAGACCCGCAGTGACAGCTTGGAGGAGGCATCATGGAACAGATTTTCSTTGAATTATCTAATTTTGTTTTTCATTTACCTAATTTTTTTTCTAGGGCATTTTGCTCTGCTGCTAGTACTTATCTTTGGGAAATGTATTTTACGTTGGTAATTCAGCGCATGCAGCAAAACTGAAGAATAAATTAAAAGAATGAATTGTTTCTCTAAAGACAAACTTTTCTGACTTGAATGTAGCCCTTCTTAAAGCTTAACAAGCCTGTGAAACCTGCTGCCTTTTGATAACACTTTGCAAGAACGATGCCTTCCAAAGTGGTCASTCAGGTCTGTGTATGCGATTGCATTTGGAGGGGGGAAAAGCTAGATGTGGTGCCACTGGTTCAAACAGACTTGCATGGAGCGTGTGAATATGCTGCACATCTCAAGAGACAACTTGGAAATGCAAAAAGGAAGGGACCCAAGTGCTGCTCTTGGTCAGCCATAAATTATTTGGCTTGCAGAGCTCCTCAGCAGAGGTGCTCGGTGCCAGGCCCAGCGCAGCGAGGGTGCCCCTTGTGGAAYATGCCGTGTTTGTGGCCTGTGCACGTGGACGTGCACAGAAGTGCCAGGTAAGATCCAGGTGCTCTCCCATCTAGCAGAGAGGCTTGTGCTCCAGCAGCAACTCCCTGCTCAGTGCACAATCAGCCTGATGGCCTTTGGACAGTGGTGCTGGTTTACAGCCTTTTCACCTTGTTGGGGCTAATGCCTGCTTATCGATTTGTTTTTTATTTTGGGAAGATCAGAACTTAATGTTCCAGTTGACCAGTGGTCATGCTGCTTTCATAGTGAGGCTGTCCCGAAGTGGGTTGGCTTTGCAGATTGCCCCATTTTGCAGCCTTAAATCTGAGCTACCAGGAGATGGCTCTGCCCTTCCCACATACAGCCCAAGTCCCCGCTGTGGATCTCCAGTTTTCTGTAGTAAATGCTAATAGAAAAGAAAAAAGGAACAGTGGAAGTATCAGCTATATGGGAGCAGACCCGAAACAAAGCGAACTGAACAGTAAATTCAGTGCCAAAGAGCCCATTAGCTTCTTAAAGCTGAAACACGAAGCAAATTCAGAATGAGGGCTTAAAATTTTCAGTTACACTTGATTTTGCCAATCTGAAACTCCTCGTTCTCTGGAAAGCCAGGCCGTAACTCGGCTTTGTGAGGAGCTGCTTTGCTGCCAGGAGGCAGTTGGGAAAAGCATTTGAGGCTCCAGGATTTCTAAGTCTGAATGGYTGGTTAGACTCTTATGCCTAATTGCATTTTTTTCTTTTATTGTAGATTGCATAAGCGAAAAAGTCTTTATGGAAAGACTGGATTGATTGGATTACAGTGGTATTTGAGAAGTTAAATGAGTTAGATTCTTCATTTGTTTTATTGTATTTTTCTTCGGTTGTAGATTTTCCCTTCCCTCCTTTTCCCCTTCCCTCTCAAAAAAAATATTGATCTCTMTCTAGAAACTCATTTACAAAATGATGGTGGCCGTTTGCTTTAATAACAGAATTTTTCAAGCTCCAAGCATACTACTGAATTTGGTTTCCTTGCATTATCTTGCTGAGGTAAAATTTGTGTAGTTTTGGTGGAGAAGTCCCAACGCCAGGATTTTAGCACTCGAAAAACCTTCGAGGAATCAGACTTCTGGTAATGCAAGTGTTGATATTCTTAACAATTAACACTGTAATATTTCCATCACTGTTCTGCTTGGAGGTAATTCCTGGTTTTGGAGGCAGCTAAGCCAAAAGTTACTTGCAGAATGCAGAAAGTAGGCTTCCTACCTCCGCCCTAAAGGAAATTAGTGACCAGTCTGTCACTTACTGCAGGTAGGAGCACTGCCCCATATTTTAACTTTCATTAAATAATTTCTTAGCATCTGGCACTGAAGACAGAAGTTATTCTTTTTGCTGATACCATGTGGAACTCTACGTGGTGTTSTGAGCTAGCAAACACTTGCAGAGGTTCCCAGGATTTGCCATTTAAGATSGAAACTTAAATCTGGAAATGCAGTTCCTGAGGTTAGGAGACCCAAGCGATGCTTTTTATAGAATAACAAGTTATCACCTAATAAGTGTGTTATCCTCTCGTGAGGCATCTAAGGTCAGCAGAATAGTTTCTGCAGTTGTTTTTATTCCTTGGCTCTCATTCCGTCCTTGTTCCGACCACGGGCAGTTCCATCCTTCGGTTTGGCCTCTCCTCCCAAATAACATATTTAAATGAACTAGGTGGGGAAGATCTCCATTGAGCTGGTTAAAGCCCGTAGCATTTCCAGGCTTTGTGGATATCCAAAGGGTAGATATCCAACCTTTATGGACATCTGCAGCATGGCTTTGGACAGGAGCTGTTCGGTACGTGGATTCAACCGCAGCCGTTGTCRCCAGCCCGGTTGGGCACAGGACAGCCAATAGTGTTGAGTGTCTGAGGGAAAGTCACTTCAAACTGCCTAAGTATTGACTTCCTAAAGCTTTTTTYCCTTTTATTTTTAATTGTTTTCCCCAATTAGGTGGTTTTCTCCGAGATGACAAAGRTGTTTGTCCCCCGCTTTGTTGGTAGCTGCTGCGCTGGCGACTCGACTGAAGCTGCCTAGGGAGCCTTCGTCCAGAGGCTGCTTTTCTGTTCCTTTCCCCTTTCCCAGTCTTTGCTCCATGCTGTTCCAACTCCCTACGATCCCTCCCTCCCCACAAGGGAACCAGGAAGGCGCGAGCCTGGGTTGAGACTATCGTTATTCGACAATTAAACATTTATGACGAGCAGCTCCCGTTCAGGCAGGGTCAAGAAACAGCCTGGCAGCGAAGCACACGAACATTTGCACGTTCCTGTTTTGGGGGGCAGCAGAATGCAAGATTTAAAGTTGTAGCTTGGCAGTGCCACTGCAGTTGTGTCGCATGGTTTTATAAAATCCTTTCCCTCGGAGTTTCGTAACACCATGGAAAAGCTTTTTGTGGCTTAAACGTGGCATGGGAATGACTTCTTTCCGTAGTATCTTTTGAAGTGTATTAAAAAAGTGCTCTYAAGTTACCCATTATTTCTCTTAGGTTCTTTATATTGAGCTTACTTAAAGTAGGCCCTAAAACCAGTTATAACCAGTTATAGTTTGTAGAGCCCTCAAGTCCAACTGCGGTCTGAGCAAGTAAGTGGGAAGGTTTTAGGTATAGATTCATTATACACATGATTTTGCATGGCTTATTTTAAGCTCTAAGGGGACCAAGTTGTTACACTTCTTGGCCAATGATTTTTTGTTTCCCRAATTTCTGCTTAGTGATGTGAGCAAAATTTGTCTTTTTGAACTGAAGCAAATTGGAATTTTTGAAGATGTTTGCGAAGCAAAAACTTGCTTGGGCTTTACCAAATATCCGCAGAGATGCACTGAATTTTGGTTCAGTGTTGTGGAACCGCCATTCAAATAGTGCCCCAAATTGGTCGAATAGTGAAGTACATAATAAAGAGAATATCCTCGTTATATGCATTTTTTTTCTCAAAAATGCACCAGAGATATAAATGTATTTTTGTTCTTCTAGCATTCCTGGTTGAAAAAAAATTTAAAAATCTGCCTCTCCGTAGTAATATCAAAGATATTTGTGGAATCTGTTGAAATTAAGAAAGTTCCTCTAATATCAATACCGCACTTCTAAATTAAAATTGAAGTGTGTGTGGGGGAGAGTCAAAATCAACTCCTGCAAGGCAGCCAGCTTAATGACTTGGGACCTGAGTGAGAAATGATGCTTCTCCAAACTTAAAAGATGAATCCTTTAATAATGCAAGATTGCCTAATTAAGGCAAAGGGAAGGAAAAATTAATGCAATTTAGCATGGATATTGATGCACCTCTGCTTGAAGTGTGTGCAGCTCTTCGTTGCATTGAAGTACATGACCCCAGACATCCCTGTTTACTTGCAGCCTCCTACAGGATCAGCAGAGGGGGCAGCCGTGTGTGATTTCTTCCCCCTTTGGTGCCGCTAGGATCATTCCCTTCCTCATTTTGCTTTCTCATTTCTCCTTAGCAATGGGTGAAAACCTGGAGCTCTCTTGGTTTTATTCCCAATGTTTGAAATAGAGATTTTAACCTCATGGGTTACTCTGGTTGTGGCCCCTTCCCTATAGTCCTGGTGCAATAAATGCTTTCCCTGGGTCCTCTCCTGTGCTTGTTCTACTTTTAACTCTGATATGTGTGGCTCTCCCTCCCTCCCTCTCCCTCCCTCCCTCTCTCCCTGTTTTGGTATTTGTTGTACCCAAATTTCAACAATATTRAAAGCTGAAAATAGAAGTGACGATATTAAAATACCAAATTTCAGAGCTGGTGGTATGTCCTACTTCACTGTGGGAGAAGGGATCTTTTGCATTTGACCTCCCCTAGTGACTAATGTGGCCGTGAGGGGACCYGTGGGGTAGGATCACAGAGCCCTCCAGGGTCTGGGACTCTGTCTTCTCCACACATCTTCCCATTAGATTTCCAAACTTTTCCTAACTTCCTGTGTCAGCAAGTTGGAGCCCGCCCTTAACCCGGCTCCTTCTCCCCTCTGGTGCTCTGAGTAATAAACATCACTAGGGGACAGCGTGGCTTTTGGGGGACGTGCGACTGAAAATATTTAGGCTACTTTCCCCTCATGAAAAGGCTTTCCCTGTTAAAGGTGCTGCTTTTTGGGGCGCAGCATCAGCGGCCCGACGTGTAGCCTGCGAGCTCCAGAGCCTGCCCCAAGGGGCGACAAGGCCTCACCGCCCGAGGGGCCGCCGCCAAAGCGCCCGCTGTGCCAGCACCTCTTTGCGGGCGAAGCTGAAGCCCCAGGGAGCCGCCTGGGCCGGGCCTGTTGGTCTGGACGGGTCCGTGGGTGTCCCCGAGCCACGGGACACCTTCCCGGCAGGGCCTTGCGCTCCCCTCGGCGGCCCTGTGTGCCTCTCCCAGCCCACGGGAACGTACTAACGAGTTGCCTGCCTGAAGTGATTTGTTGTGGCATCTAACTGCTTCTTCTCTTCCTTCCTTTTTGTCACCCTGCAGTGTTCTGTGCCAAGGTCTTTGTGGCTAGGCTGCTCCAACCTGGTAGAGAGCATGTGCGCACTGAGATGCCTGCAGAGCATGCCCAGTGTCAGATGTCTCCAGGTGCCTTTCTTCTTTCTTGTTGTAAATGTTATGCTGTTGAACTTTGTTAAACGCTCAGGGCTCTCGTTTAAATCGAACTGTTAAAGTCTGCTAAATGTGTTTTGATTTTTTTTTTCTTTTTTTTTTTTTTTTCCTTTTCTGCCTCCTTTATTTTACTCTTTTCTGGCCTCTCCTGCTTGACAGTGTCGCGGGAGGGAGGCCCGAGAGCCGCTGCAGAGCTTCTGCTCGGTGGGAGGGCTGCCCGGAGCTGTTCTGTTTCACTGCCTGTTTACTCCAGTTGTGATATAAGTAGCCTAGTTGTGCATGTTGCCTGCTATGTTTTGCTTTCTTGTCTAATTTAATATATATTTATATAGCCTAATGAGCTCTGCCATTTCTCTTAATTGCAATGAACTGACTAGCCCATTTTGTGATTTCCTGTCGAAAGGATAAGCGTTTTATTTTCATTTTTGTCACTAAGTGTGTGCTCCTGGTTATAGTATTATATTGCAGCCCTTGCACATATTTGAATGCCCCCGAGTTAGCCTGTGCCTTTGTGAGATGCTGTTAGCTTAGCTTAAAAGCTCCAGAGCTAGGGATGGGGATTTGAAGGCTGCTAAATCACAAGTTTCCTTTCTGCTGTTTTCTTCTAGTAACCTGGGTAAGCTGAGCCTGCCCAGTCAACAGATGGGACAATAATTTCTATCTCTTTCCTGCTGAGGGTGGGATTGAAAAATGTATCTTATACAAGGGAGGGGTTTATTCCAGTGAACACTGTTGAATTCCCCCCAGGGTACTTGGTGTGGAAAATAGATGTAGAGCAGGTGAAATAAATAGATGTAGAGCTGTGGTCCTTSCTGAGCTGTTTCAGAATGTGATGTTTCTAACAGAATGTGATTTGCTATTTAATAATGTTATCTTTTCTAACGCAGTAGCTGTGGTTCAGCCTCTCCCGTGGGCAGACCGAGTGCTTGGAAGCAGTTGCTTTTGTGAATGAGAACTTCAGCAAACTGACTTGTGTTTGAAATCTTCAGGTCAGATGTGGGAGAACATGAACATCCTAGTGCAGAAAGTGGCCGGGTAGCGCACAGCCTGCAAAAAGCTCTTGCAGAGCTGGACTCCTTGGCTTTTGGGGTTAATTTTCTTACCTCCTTTCTCCATCGTCTTTGGATTTGTCGTTACACGGTTTGGCCCTTGGAGAATACAGACAGTTTTGCAGTTCTGTCTTGCAAGTGTGGTTTGTGCAGGAGACATCACATTCTGAGTTTCTATATATTAATTCCAGTATAAAATCCCAAACAATATGTCAGTGAGYGCACACAGGAGATGGGAAGCATGATTGAACAGGTGTTGCAGATGAACAATTGAAAAAGCAAGGCTAATGAAGCTGTTACGTCGGGAGATGTGTCACATTGGAGGGTTACTCAAACACAGGGGTGTCTGTTGTTTGCAGGAGTTATGACAGGTCTTTTGGCTTTAAGGAAAACTCAGCTTTGCCCTCCCTGTCCCTCCGGGCACCTGTTTGCTGTATGTAGCAATAAAGCTCCCAGGGTATTTTTTACTATCTATCAGTGATGATTAAGAGTGTACAAATAAGAGTAAGCACCTTGCTGTGGGAGTCATCTCAGTTTCCAGGTCGCAGGAATGACTTTGAAGTGGGATTGCTGCCAGCAGCTTCCCCTCTCCACATGCTGCAGGTCCCAGGCRTCACTGCTGAGCAGCCTCTCCTGCCTGGACAGCGTCCTGGAGGGATGGAGTCCCTCTGGAGCAGAGCCCTTGGGGAGGTTTCGGGAGCGAGTGGTGCCCCTTTGGGTCGGGCTTGGGAGAGCTGCAAGCAGGAGGAAGGGCTTTGTGACCCTTTTAGAAGCACGTGTGGATTGTTCCTCCCTTTGCGGTTCTTCTTTCAGGCCTGTAACTCGGATACTGCTCTAAAGGGAACCTGAAAATGGAAGCGATGGCAGCTGTTCCCCCCGACACACACAGAGCCCTATTTATCTTTTGTTTTCTGACATGCTGATGCCCTTCGTTGCTTTCCCAGCTGTGGATCCGCCCATAAAGCCAGGCAGGACTCATGTACTCAACAGGTCTTTGGTCCCTGACACACGTTTGAGCAAAGCAAGGGTGGTTCGTGGGGGACAGAGGGGAAATCATGGAGCCCTTTGGTTCAGTGCTGCATGAAGTGTGACTCCCTCTTGGCCTTGTGCACGTGGAACAACTAGTGCTTAGACCAGAATGAAGCCRGGCAAAGCCCTAACTTTGGAGCAGAATTCCTACAGGAAGCTTTTATTGCATCTTAGCCCTTTTCCAGAGCATTTAAAAAAAATGTGTCTTGTCCAAAGTGTGTCTTGTCCAAAATGGCTCAATTTTGGAGTTCCCCCCTGTGGTGTTTTTCCTCTTTTTCAGTTAATTGCATTGAAGATGCTCAGCCTGGCCGTGTTTAGCTCGTGCTCTGCGGCGCCACAGTCTCCTTGCCGGGCGCCTGGTGTTCCCATGCCCGCGGTGCCGCCAAGAGCCCCGGCCCCTCCGGACCTTCCCGCTGGCAGCCCCTTCCTGAGGGTTTCCGCCTGGCTCATCCYGCAGTGGTGATCTGGCCTTGCCCTGCATCCCACCCTGGTGCCAGGAGGCCCTAGGAAAGCTCAGATCTTGCCACTATCCTTCCTGCTCGTGGATAAAATACCAGCATATTGATTTACTTTCCATAACTGGAAGCTGTCTGCACAAAAATGCAATCTTAAAAGCTTTTTAAACGGCCTGATACATAATTTATTACTGTTCAGAGGAACTTTGTTTTCCAATAACAAGTGGAGTTATGAAGCATTAGTGTCTTAGTGTTCATTTTGTAGGATAATATTACCTGCAAAGGAAACTTTCTCTTAGCAAGAAGAAATCTCAGCAYTATTGCTGCTGAACTAGGGCCCAGAGGAGAAGAGTTTAACCTTCTCTTTATTTATTGATAAGGTGCACTTTAACTTGCTGAGCTTCTTGCGTGCCCTTCTTGACTTCTTGGGAGATTCCCTTGCGTGAGGTTGCTCTTTGGATGCCCAACGGGAACATGAAAGCAGCRGTTCCAACTGGGGTACATCCTACTGGGCAATTACGTCTCACTGACATGAGACCTTCTGCACCCTAGGTTTTATAGTGACAGTATCTCTTGTTAGACAAGCTCAGACATGAAGCAGTATKCTCAAAATTCCTTTTTCTGCGCTGCATGAAATTCCAAATTAGAAAATAGCTGCTCGATGTGTCCTCTAGGTGCTTCTGCACGGGCTGCTCTGAGGGGCAGCTGTTGGAGGGAACTGAACAAGCCCAGACAACTGCTTTTCTTCTCTTTGCCTAGAAATCACTTACTAATGCCTCTTTGACGTGTTTTCTGGTATTTTGCCTTGAAACAGTGGGACTGCAACCATTCCCTTTTGGAGCAAGTCCAGCAGGTCCATTAAAAAGACATGCCTATTAGATTCTTTTCTTTTTTTCTTTTTTTTTTTTTGAAGGAACGTAATGTTCTATCCAATATCTGAAATATTTTGACTTGACCCTCTTCTAAACAGGCTGCTTTCTGCCATGGAAAGCTTTAAAACAAAGCACAGCATTATAAAAACAGTGTGTCTGTACAAGTAGGCTGCTCATTATATGCAGCGCCGCGGCTCTAGGTCTGGATTACTGCGTCTGTAGGTTGGTGCTGAAAACATCCATTTCTTGCCTCCAGTTGAGCAGCACTAGTTCCTCACAGTATTGACCCATCCTCGTTGAATCTGGAGTAGCCTTTAAAAATTAAGAGCAGTTTGGAGTTTGTCTTCAGTATTTGGTGGTTTTATCTTTGTCTTTCAGTTCTTGGTTTCTGTTTGCAGACACTGAGGACTGGGGAAGCAGCTTGGTCTGGTCTTAGCTGTGTTTTCTGCAGTTGCCTTGTCCTTCACCTGCTGACTTGGCAAAGCATTCAGATGTTGAAACACCTTTCAGCTGTACACAAGAGATCAATTAGATGGGCGATTCTGGTTCTGCCTTCCCAGCTTAGATTAGTTCTTGGCTATTTTTGCAGAGGGTTTAATGAAAATACAAGTGAATAATTATTGCGCTTTACCTAATTTGCTTCAGGTAATTACGCTGAAATTTTGTATTTGWTATGCCAGTATTTGTTAAGGACTGAAGTGGTCTTAAAGTGATAGGGTAATCTGAGTCCCCTGAAGGCCCTGGAATCCCACTGCCCTCAGAGCAGGTCTAAGTAGCTCAGGTTGCTTGGGGACTTGGGCAGTTGAATCCTGAGCACTTCTGAGGATGGAGATGCCCCAGCCTCTCTGGAAAACCTATTTGGCCACCCTTAGTAAATATTTTATGCCCTTTAATCAGGACTTTCCATGTTCCCGGGGTCTGTGGCCTCTTGTCCTGCTGTTGTGCCCCTCTGAGGAGCCTGGCTTGGTCTCCTCCATGTCCTCTGCTCAGGTAGTTGGTCGCTTGGTCACCTCTGCCGCATGGTGCTCTGGAGCCTCCCTGCTTTTCTCCTAAAACAAAGCCTGAAGCTGGGCAGAGTACCCAGACACAGTCCCACCAGGGCCAAATGTAGATGCTCGTGTGACAGCAGCTCCCGACTGCGCTTCCCAATGGCCGTGGTGTGGTTCATGACTTGGTTTTGACACCCATTTGATAGGTAGAGGTGGATTCAGGATGTTCTGTTACAGGCATGAGGTGTGAGTTGGAGGAAAGCGTTACGTCAAGTGCTTTCCTTCACTCATTACCTGTGTATCTGAGTGCTTTCCCTTGTTCAGCTTTCATTTTTGAGCAAGACTGTTTATCCTCAAGGCAAGGAGGGATCTGATGTGTTTACTGGATCCATTTGGATCGTTTATTTTTAAGTAGAAGAGAGTGCTTGCTAACCAGGTTGCTTTCAACTTTAGCCATTTGAGCTGTGGGCCAGAGCTCTTTCTCTTTAGTCAAATGGGTCACATTGAACCTGGTTTTGTCCCCAGGATGACACAGGCCGAGTGGGGATGCAGGTGGGGAGGTGAAAKGTGGCCGGGGAAGCCACCTGGCAGGTCAGGACCATTGGAGCAGCTTCTCTAGGACACCCCAGCTTTGGGTGCCGGTGAACCACTAAGCTCCTAGCTTGGGGTAGACTGTTTTTCTTCTCTTACAACTTAATACATGTGGGTGCTTTCTTTGGATATTAGCAGTTTATAGAGAGAGTTAAGAATTACAGCTTGTCCCCGAGCTGTGAGAAGGCGGAACCCCCTGAGGAGCCTATTTCTCTTACCAGCTCCTCAGTTTTCTGCTGCAAGTAGTAGCTGGTGGGCAGCTATCTTGGCCTTTTCTTCAGAAGCTGTCAGTATTCAAAAGCTCTTTTGGTGTAATTCTTGGTTATCTACTTGATAGGAGCCTCTGATAGAGGATTAGGAGGAGGTGGTGATGGTTCTTTGACTTCCTGCTGAGATATTTYGGTCAACTGTGGCCTTCTGTGGAAAGGACTGCTAAATATAGACAGAAAAGAGTAAATGAGAGAGTGAGTCCTTATTCCTTTGGATCACTTGCTCGTGTAACTTCAGCTTTGCTCATGGGTCTTTTAGAGATCGAGATCTCCCTTCTTGGCCCGGGAAGGGTTTGTTCCCAGAGAGGGAAGAGCATTTCTCCGTTAGGGCCTCACGTATCAACGGTAGAYACCAGACGTTGCCTCAGCAAGTCCATGGCCATTGGTTAGAGCTGCAAAAGATAAACACTGTTTTGAGCCTCAATTTATGCTCCTCAAAAAAGCCAATGCAAACTAAGCCTAACAGCTTTAATAAGTAGTGGGCAGGAGCCCTTACTCCTGATACTTGGTGCAATGTGTCTGCACAAGCCTCGGCTTTGAGCGGTGTTCTTGCCAACCACCCCAGCTGAACTTGTGCTTTCTCAGCCACCTACAGGGCAGAGGAGAGTTTTGCCATCTGATCCTGTTTGATGGTTGTTGCGGGGAGCAAATCCAAGGAAGCAGGAAAAAGAGACATCAAGTAATTCCTGTCAAGACTGAGATGGAGCTCATGCAGGTTCCTCTCACAACCCTGGCAGATTCTTATCAGAGAAGACACAGCAGGGCAATAAGGTCCCTTGCTTGTGGGGAACAAAGCTGCAGTCTTGATGTCAGTATTTCAGTAGATTTACGAGCATTAATAACCAGATTTGTGAGGGGCATCATCACGAGAACATTCGTTCTTTCTGCTTGGAGTGACAACTGCCACGAGGACCGTTCCATGGTGTCCCTGGGCCTCCTCCATTCTCAGCTGAAGGGTCGATCTGTGGGCTTCCAGGCCACAACAGATGACAGTCTCCACGTATGTGCTTTGATTTTATTTATTTATTAGAAAGTGTCCAGGTGCTTGATACTTTAAAATGTTGGTAGAATCTGAATAAACAGCAAGAAACTTCTAAGTCAGGTATAGGTGAGCTCTTTGCAAACCCAGGGCTGAACAAACTTCCCTAACAAGCGCAGGTCTTGAAAAAGAGGAAAAAATAGAGTTTAAAAAAAAAAAAAGAGAGAGAGGGGGAAAAACTAGACTAGGCCAGCTTGGAATCCAGGAACTCCAAACTAATTCCAATTTTACTATCCAGGAATTCAGTTCCTGGATAGTAACAATGCAGGATGTCGGGTGCTCCTACGTGCAGCTTGTTGGGTGCAACCTCTGCTCACAAATCCAGCCCCAACATCGAGAGCACAAGTCACGCTCTTCTCAATGACTCTGCTTCATTTTAGGCAGCCAGACAATAGTTCTCCTACAGAAATGATGGCAAACCCAGAAACCCAGGAGAATATTGGCATCCCAAAGAATATATATAAATCTCTCTATATTTTTTAAGTGTACTGCTTTTCACTTCCCAGCACAGTGATATGTGCTATAATGTCAACTGAACCACTGATGCAATATAGATTAAAATAATCTTTGCAGAAGAACTGGAGTTATTGTGCAAACCTTTCTCCTGGTCTCTAATCCTTCTCTGCAGCCTCTTATAATGTTACATATTCCTGTATGAATCAACTGTATGAGAAGGCTGTAGGGAGAAGAGACACCCACTGTAGAAAGTAAATGAAATATAAATTATATAATTGCTCTTTTCTTGTAATACCTAGATAAAATTGCCCTTGTATGAAGAGTATCTGGCAAAATCCAGGTGATGTTAAGTAGATATTGCAAAAGTGCTGTGGGCATTTGCTGTGATTCAAGGCTGTTTTGCCTGAAGTTCCTGTGCATTCAGATTCAGTTGGTGTCGTTTCTTGAGCTTCCAAAACAGACGATGTTTCAGACTATTAGTGATTTAGATTTTCTAACTATTGCATGTCCTTGGAGGAAGGAGGGGGGGGGGAAAAAAAAAAAAAAAGAGGACTTCATCATCTCCATAATAACATGCTGCACTTGAAGGACCTGGCCAGTTTTAGGGCTTGTCTTTACTGAAGATTTCATGTGTTTTTGTTGTTTTGGTCTAGAGTTAAAGGTGCAGGGGAAACTTTTAACAGCTCTTAGGAGAAGAAAAGAAGTATAAACACTAATGCACTTGGGCCTGGGAAAAGAGTGTATCGGATTTTGATTAAAAAATGCTGCCACTTGGATGTTTCCAACATGCTGAAGTCAGTAGCTCTAATTCTGATGCCCACTAATGTCCTGTTATTTGTTTAGCTTCTTAATTACTTACATGTTGAGTTGTAGCTGTTTGGACAGGAGTGTTACCAAAAGCAAAAATTGGAAGTTGGGGCAACTCGTGAAATATTTTAACACTGCCCAAGACATCCAAGTTCCGGATGTACTTAATATATCCCAATTCATGTTGAATGGCTCTAGAGTCATCAGATCACTGCCTTTTCCCCACAGTGGCATCTGAGGTGCTGCCTTTAACCAACAGATTTCTTCCTTGTGTAGGAAAGTGGTGTTTTTGTTCTTTCTTTTCCTCCCTAAGCATAACGTGGAGGAAAGACTCGGGTTTTATGCCTTTTCTGGATGTGTTATACGGCATGAATGATAACGTGAATTTTGCCTGACCCTTGATGTCTCCGTGTGCTTATGGTTTTGGTAGTACCTGCAGCACGTTGCCTGCAGCAGGTAGCACAAGGGGCTTTGGAAGTTAAGCGACAGCTCAGTGTGTGTTGGGGATGTGGTGGCTGGACCATCTTGTCCGTGTTTGCAGTCTCCCAAGTCAGCTGCTTGTGGGCATCAGTCCTGCAGCTAACGGGGCCTGCATGGAGGCCCCAGCCTGGGTAACCAAGCGCCAGGCAACTTTCACATTAGTTTTGTTCTCATTTTAGAAGCCCGGCACGTTGCCTGCGAGTAGATGAGTGAATCTTAAGAGGCTTCTCCTCAGCTGCCTTCCTACTCAGGAAGGAGAAAGGTTGTTACACRTGTAAATCAGTAATTCCCCCTCAAGTTTATTGCAGGAAATAAAAACTAAGGGTCTTTTTTTTTCCTTTGCAAGCAGTGAGACCCGTTTGAAAAGGCGCTCAGCAGTCTGGCTGGGTAGGGGAAAAAAAGCCAGTTATTGTCCAAAGAAAACACAGACAGGACATGACAAATTTAAGTTAGCAAACGAGGTGTRTGGAAGGCCCGAATTCAGGCTTATATTTGGGAGGCAGAGGGCCTGCTTTGCCTTGGAGATGGAGAGAAAGGAGCCCTGTACGTGAGCATTGTGGCCCATGGCTCTCTTATCACCTACGTTTCTTACTCTGGCTTGTAAATGAAAAATGTCCTCGTGTTTTTGGGGAGGAAGGCTTTGGAAGCTCTYCGTGCTGCTGCAAGCACTGGCGGACACCTCTCAGGCTTGTAAGAGTTGTCTCGGTCCAGCAACGACTGTTTGCTGGGTGAAAAGTGCAGCAAAAAGTGGGTGGTAACTCGGGCGCAAGGCAGYGCCTGTGGATGCGGCCCTACTCGGATCTGACTCCTGGAATGAGCTCTAGGGACGTCCTGAAAAACATCAGGTCCACAACGTGTGGTCCAAGGGCAGCGGTTGCTTTCAGACCTTGGCCTGGTCTGTATTGCAGGTTGCTGGTGGTGCTGATTTTACACTAGCTTGCTKTAAACTTCCTGCTGCTTAGTCAGTGACCAAATGAAAACTAAGCCTTATTTTCAGTGTGAATATTTTTTTTTGTTCTAATTTTGCCTTCAGCTGTTGGGTCTTGCTAGGCTCCTAGTGTTTCAAGGGTATTTTTGTTTGAATGTCTAGCAATAACCTCACCAAAATGCCATCTGTCCCAGGGGCTCTACCGGAGGGAGCTCAGTTTGTGCAGATACCTAACGCTTGTATAAAGCCTATAGTTTAAGCTGATATAAGGAGCTGTTACTGCAGATGTATAATCGCCATGTCCCCAGGCAGCTGAGGTGATTCTGAGGTGGAGAGAGTCTCTTCCACTTGAGCTTTATTTTCAGGGGGCTTTATAGTGATGATGAGTGATGATTTGGGACTTTTATTTCAGGTTGCTTTATAGTGATGATGAGCAGTGCAGTTAGGGCTACCAGATCCTCCCAGGCTTGATTTGTACCCTTCTCCATCTGATCAGGCACTGAGATGTTAAAAAAGCAACATAAAGCAGGTTGCTGGTTAGAAAATACTGTCGATGACTTCCTGAGGAGAGGCCTGCCTTCCTCCTTGAGGTACTTTGTGCCTCCCGGAGTTTCCTGCTGGAAGCAGGACATTTTCCTCAYTTTTGGCTGCTAACCCGTTCTCTGTAGGTTCTCCCTCCTGCTTTGGTRGCAGTGTCACATAGGGTGGCGGGGTCTCTCTCCTGGTTGGGATGTTTGTGGCGCCGTGGTGGCAGCGCCGAGTGTTCAGAGCGCGGTGCGGCCTRCACACGGCCTGCCTGCTGTGTCAGCCATCCTAGTAGCCAGCTAGCTGTTAGTTACCTTTTCCTCAGCACCTCTGAAGGAAGGCAAGGCTTGATTTACTAAAAGGACTCAAAGCCCCTTAGTCTGGACTGTTTTCGCCTGATTTGTTATTTAAGCTTATTTATGCCCCGCTTCCCAGCGCTGCTGCTCTCGCCTCTCGTTGCTCTGTTGGTGCTGGAAGAGAGGAAAACTGGGTTGAATCGTAGAATCCTTAAGGTTGGAAGGGACCTTCAGAGATCCCCCTTCAGAGAAGGGGTGACAAGGGTTGAGGAGCAGAGCTGTGCTGGGCTCCTGCTCTCCTGGTGAATGAGGTTCCAGTCGGCTCTCCCAGCTCCAGAGGCAAAACCTGCCCTTGCCTCCTTGGAGCAGGGACGGGAGGCTGTTGAGCTACATGTTTAGGTAGACCCTTTCAGCAAAGATGGAGATTTCCTGTAGGTGTCTTGCCAGGGAGACCCACCTCTTGAGTCCATGCTGTGTGTTTATAGGGTAGCTTATACGGGCTCTTGCACCCAATGTGGTGCTGGAAACGGTCCAGAGGGCTTAGTTGCTCCCATGTATCTAAGGATCTTAATGAAAACTGATTYCTCCCTGTGCCTTCGTTTGGAACTTGGGGACAGAGCAGCCGTGCCCGGCCCCCTGGTAACACMTCCGCTCTTGCAAGAGCTCCAAGGAAGTTGACAAGAATTTCTGGAAAAATGCATTTATCAACGGGACGAACAGGCAGTGTTTAGAAGCTTGGCTTTCTTTGGGGGAAGCTGCCGGCTCCGGTGGCCTTGGCGGTGTTGTTGCTGGCCCCGCGAGCACAGGTCGCTCCTGTTCTCGCTGCCCGTGGCCTTGGCGGAGGGAGGGAGGGAGCGAGGCCACCCCTTGTACCCGCTCCGGGTCCTATTTATCCAGGGAAATGCAGGTGGGTTGTACTGCTTCCAGCCCAACCCTTCCAGGGAAACCCACGGAGGAGACTGTGTGTCCCTGCGAGAACGTGGGTGCTGTAACCAGCTAAGTACAGGCAGGGAGAGGGAAACAATGAGGAAGGGGAAGAGTTTAACATGTAGATGTCTATCTTCTTTCTTGCATAATAGTTGGAGGCCTTCCCGAGCCGGGACGAGCGATGGCAGCTTTAGGAGGGTTGAAATCCTTTGTTTGCCAGACCTTTTGGACACAGAGAGCAGCTTAGTGCCTCTTTCAGCAACAGAGCAGCGTCTGCCTGAGTCAGCTCTTGCTCTTTGGTTGGGAGAGGTGCCTTTGAGCATCAGAAGGAGCTGAATGTTTTGTAAGACAGAAATAAAACTTACTGAGAAGGCAGAGTGGAATGAAGGCTTAAAATCTTCGAGCTCTGGAAGGTAATGTGTGGGGTGAGTTTCGGATGGGAAAGCAGAGGGAATAAAAAAAAGGATAATAAGGACTATAATAGAAGCCATGTGAAAAATAACACAGCCATTTGCTTTTCATAACCAGACGTCGTCGGAATAAATTTCTGCAACGTTAAACTTCCAGCCTAAAAATAAGTCTGCATAGTCTGCACTCACATTTATGGCCAAATTAAGAGTTTGAGAGAACATGGCAATATCTTCCAGGAACACTCCTGTGAGCCAGATGGCCTTTTTGCAGCATTCTCTTCATCCAAGCTAGCAGAGTGGCTCAGGAGAGTTTAGCAGGTGCGTGTTGAAGGTGACAGCTGGCTCTGCAGCCTCTCCGTGCTGTGGATGTTGGATGGCATTGGTTTGCCATGTTGCATGCTTGCTGTTGCAGCGCTGATCGTGCTGCAACTCTTCTAGATGGTCCCGCAATGAGAAGATGCAGAGTCTTGAACAAAGTTGTCAGCTGCCAGTCTGGAAATGAGGGATGATCTCGGATGCTGCCCAGTTAAAGAAGGTGGTCTCAGCATGACCTACCAAAGGGAAGTCATGCTGGGGCCGAGCTGCTCTGGGAGATTTCCTGGAAGAAGGGACAGACCTCAGAGTATTTGGGTTTGGAAGGGACCTCGGGAGGTGCAGCCCAAGCTCGAGCAGGTTGTCCAGGACYGTGTCTGGTGGCTTTTGAGCGTCTTCAGGGTTGGAGATGTAGCCCYTGTCTGGGCAGCTTGCTGCAGTGCTCAGGTACCCTGCAGGGGATGTGTGGGTCTGCGTTGGGGCTGGCACACGTTGGGGCTGGCACAGCCGTTGCTGGGTCCGCTCTCCCTCTGGGCTCTGCTGAACACGCTAACCCAGGGCAGGCGGGTTAACCCGTGTTCTCATTAGCACTCCWGTTCCTTGCTCTTCGGAAATATTAACTCAACCAAAGTTGAGTATTTTTAATCCTACTAGTGGAAAGCATTGCTGTCAATCTTTATAAGGATTGCAATATATCAGGTTTCCTATTACCCAGCAGGGTTAATACTTCTAATTTTTCTTTTTTTTTTTTTAAATTTTGTTCACGTGATACCTTCCTAATGCATGAAAGGGGCAGAGGAAGTGGCTCATGCTCAAAGTGCAGTTGTGTTTTGGTCAGGGCAGCATATGCAGCTGTTAAGGACTTCATCCATAATGTGATGACCAAAGGAAAGGAATAACTATGAAGTATTTTGTCCTGTTGTGGGTTTTTTTGGTTAAGCATATTGTTCCTCTTTCTGCCAAGACAGCTGTCAGAGAGGGGAAGAGGGATAAAATAAATACAGATTGTGCTTTAAGACATTTGGGTTTTCATAGCTGGGTTGACGTTGGGGTTTCATGCAAGGCGGGAAGGGTAGAGTCGGCAGGGAGCTAAGGGAGCAGGATCTGCGAAGCCTGAGGTCCCTGGGGTTGTTTGGAGATGACTAGTAGCTGTGACAGGGACAGCAAGAGGGAGTGGGCAATAGCGGGGGAAAGGAAGGATGTTGAAAGCTTTTGCAAAACTGAAGCAAACTCTGAAAGGAAAACCTGTGGGTTCACRTCTAGACATCCTTGCATCTCTAGGYGTTGAGCAGAAAGGAAGGGAATGGGGGAGAGGGAGGCGCAGTTGCCGTATAGGGAGAACCCTGTAATTAGCCAGGGCAAGGAAGAGGCCATGACTGCCAAGGGGCTGCAGACAGGAGCAGCAGCAAGTCACTGGAAGGTCCCTCTTCCGCCTTGCGCTGGGCTCAAGGCCACCATGAGAGGAAAAGGCTTGGCTTCCCATTGCACACAGGCAGGGCGTCGTGATTTCCTTTATTTCTTTCCTCCTAGAGGAATGCAGTTTAGCTTTGGTGGAGGGTGCAGGTCGATTACTTGGACAGGTTTAATTGCTTTGACCTGAGTGGGCCGAGAGTGGATTCATTTCTCAGTGAGAAAAGCACTGGAAGGCGACTTGAAAACCTGTCAAAGGAAATGGGAGAGGGCTCAGGGCATTATCTTTGCAGTAAATAGAATTGAYAAAGAAGTCAGTGAAAGGGAGCTTATTGACAATGCCCGGATTTTGTGGCTAGRCACTTTTGATAGTTTTGTTCAGTAGGAAAATGGGCTTCTCTGTTTGCTTTTTGTAAAGCACAGGCAAAGAATTGCCATAGCAGAGGAAAATCTCAATTTGAACTGTAATTCCCTCTCTCCTAGAACACGTCAGTAATGGAGGATCAGAATGAAGATGAGTCTCCAAAGAAAAATACCCTATGGCAGGTAAGACGCTCATTCTCACAAAGATAGTTGGTGTCATTTTCCATGTTCTGCCTTCCTGGGGACCTTCTCAAATCGCTTGCTTTGCACATTTACCATCAACTTCCGTCTAGTTGACTTTGTCATCCTAAAATTAGCTCAGCCTTCACGTGAAGGATGACATTGAATGATACTCGACGAATGACTGGATCTTCTCAGGTTGTGTGTCTTTGCACAGACCTCAAGCTGGCATGAGCTGCAGCTTGAAGGGTCCGGAGGAAYGCAGCCTGACGTTTCGCAGCTGTGTCAGAGAGTTTTGCCACGAGCCTTATTTGGAGAAGTTTGGGAATTGTTTCAAAGAGGGATAGTTGCTCCCCAGGAACCCTTTTGGACCCTTGAAGGACTCAGATGAACCTGGCATGGATCTTTGAATCTCTATACATTAGTAATAAGCCCTGGTGTGTTCTTCTCCAGAATKATTATTTTTAGCTTTAATTCCCAGCATTTAGCTGCTGGACAGCTACGCAGAAGATGATAATCTGTGTATTCTAGTTGCATATTGACCTGGATCTCCCAAGCATAGGCATGAAGTGTTTTTCAAATACTAAATAAACCCTTGATATGATATAATCCTCTGTGTTCGCTAATGGGATAAGCAGTTCAACACCCACGTTAGGGTCTTGAATTTTATGTTCTGATTAGAGAATTGATACCAAACTTTCTTATATCACTGCTGCAGGAGCCTGTAAAACGCTTGTGGATGCAAACTGCAGTTTGTGGCAGAAACCACTGGTTTAGTGTGRAGATATTTGCTCTGAAAAGAGCAGTTTCCTGCTCTTTACACTATGAGAGGAAAGAACAGCCAGAGGTAGGAGAAGTCTGGCAGTGCAAAAGAACTTAGAATTAGGAGCAAGGGTTTTTCATTCATCCTCATCGGCGACAGGCGAAGCTTATTTGATGTGATGACTTTAACMGTCCATTCCAAAATGTGCTGGTTACTTCTGTGTAGCTTCTCACACTATCTTCCTTGGTAGAGTTCTGATAAAGAATGCCCATGTTCATATTGAAATAGTCACTTTGAGTTTTTGCTTTTTCCTTAAAATAGATAAGTAATGGGACTTCATCTGTGATTGTCTCGAGAAAAAGACCATCAGAAGGAAACTACGAAAAGGAAAAAGACTTGTGTATTAAATACTTTGACCAGTGGTCTGAATCAGATCAAGTTGAATTTGTAGAACACCTCATTTCACGAATGTGTCACTATCAGCATGGACATATWAACTCTTACTTGAAGCCCATGTTACAACGGGACTTCATCACTGCGTTACCAGGTAATTAATATTGTACGAGAAGGGGTTATATAAATACAAAGTTTTTTATACTTTAGGGTATATACCAGCTTCTCTTGAATATCCTTTAGATTCGGTTTGTGTCTTATAAATGATGTGATGTTTCTAAATCAAAGAAATGTAGGTGGGTGCCTTAAGTCAYTCACATCTGTGATTAATTGAATTATTGAATTGGCCACTGGATGCCAGTGTTGTTCCRTGTAAAAGCAGCGTGGACAGCATGTTCTGAAGAACAGTTTGTGTTTAAACTGGCTCGGAGTTGCAAAAGTGGAATCTCTATATGTTCTCCCCTAGCTTCCTTTCTAATCCCAAGCCCATAGGTGTAGAAAACACTGTATGGATCCGTTTGTGAAGTCTTCATTACATTTTTACATTTTTACCTAAATTTCCCAAGCCTTTAAAAGAGAAAAATATCACTTCCCGCCTCCAACCCCACCCTCCACCCCCCCAAAAAAAAAAAAAAAAAATAGTAGCTGTCTACTCAGATAAGTGAGTCTAGTCATTTGTGTGGTCTTGTTACTGGCTCAAGAATAATTTGTAGGGTTTTTATAGTCCAGGTCCTTTCTTCGATTGCTCAGAACCATTTCTACCTCAGGTGAGTGTAAATTTGTTGTCAGTACTTGGAATATGAAATCTGTTCTGTGCTTACTGTATTCCTTTCTTTAAAACACTGTTCCAAAGCCTGGGAGCAGTAATAAATAAATGCTGTGTATAAAAATATATTTGTACATACATACATGCACACACCTTTTAGCTTTTAACTATCCTTATAAGAAATATACATATATTTTTCATTAAGATCAGAATGGACTTGTATTCCTGGTTTCTTGCTGGCAGACAGCTTGGTCCATTTAACTCTTTGAAAGGTAAACGCATGGACATGTTTTCCAAAAGAGAACATAAAACAGGTCCTAAAGTTCCATTTGCACTGCCAGAGCAGTAGCACAGAGCCAGACCTGAGGTGAGCAGGCAGTGATATGAGCCTGGGTAAGAAGGTAAATGTCCACCTTGATTTCCTCCAGCAGGAAGCCAGCATCCATTCAAACAGTGAAACTTCCCTGTAGGATTAGAAGCTGATAATTTAGCGGGTGCAGGAAGCACTTGCCTCCACAGGCTGCTGCTGTCGCAAGCTCTGAAGCTTTTTGAGCCCTTGGTGTCCTCGGCTGGTCTCCTGTGCATGGAGTTTTCTGATACCTACCAGCAGGAAAGTTAGATCTTTATTTTTTAATATTGCAGTTGTCTTAGCATTGAAGCTTTAGGTTTCTGTTCTCTCTAGGACTGTATTATTTTCACAAAGCCTGGGTGAGTTTAACTTCTGGAGGTGTGAGAGAGTTTCTGCTCATCTGTCAAGTGTGGCTGCAGTGAAGCAAGTCAGTAGCTGGAAATCGGGAGTAGGGAAATGAAGGAAGTCAGTGAAGGACACAGGCAGTGATGCACAATCTCATTTGTGCTCTGTTTTCTCAAGAAAAACATGCAAAAATGAGGGAAGAAGCTAGGCAAAAAGGGAAGATGCCCTTTTCCCAAACCTGAATTTTGTGGAGCTTAGAGGTGATTTGGCTCTCTTAGCCCCTATGCACAGGATGGGTTCCTAGTTTTGGTGATGAAATGTGAGATGAAAATTTGATGGGAAATCTTGGAATGGATTTTAGTAGCCGGGGCATCAAATCATATATTATTAAAAAAAAAAAAAAAAAAAAAAGCATTTTACAGTAAGCAGTACAAAACCAACCTCTTCTATTGAAAAAAACATATTCTTCAAAAGGTTTTCGTAAAGTAAATATGAAATAAAATCTCAAGTCTTGCATATTTAAAGGTAAAGTTTATATTCCAGTGCACATTCATTCCTCCTTAAGTTGCAGTAAGGTGAGTAAGTTTCTGTGAAAACTAGCTGAATTTGGGAGACTGAGTGCTAATGGTTTTTTCCCGTGCACATTAGGCACAAGGAAAACTGTATTTGAACATGTAGTGTTTGAGTAACTCCTAAATAATTTGTTCCCAGGAATTTAATCTGAGCTGCTTGAAATGAATCCCACGCCAGGCTAATACTGCATTAAAAGATAACAATGTTTTTAAAGTTGAAGCTCTCTGAAGAAGTCAAATTCCTGTGTTGAAAATACTCCCTGCTTGCTGCTATCCCTGCCGATTTTCACACCTGTGAGTGCAGGAGAAATGGAAAACATTTGTGGTATCTGGCTTCCCTTTGCTTTAGTGGAAAAAGTGATAATTACGAGGCACTTCTCTGTAAGCAGCAGGTAGGATGTTTAGTCTGCAGGGTCTGGCCCTGCACATTGGTTTTTCCAGCAACACTAGGGAAGGAGCAGGCTCCAACGGGCAGTCTCATTGCAAGGAGAGCTTATGTCCCCCCCTGAATTATCTCTAAGATGCTCACTGGTCTCTTCCTTGCAAGGTCTCATTCCCTGAATGAATTACAGTCCTGACTCTCAAGTTTCTCTCTTTTCCCCTTGGATTAGGGGGAAAAAACTCCATTTTATATCTGCTTTATGTGCCAAAGCTCAGAGCTGTGTGAGGCAAGGGAAGCCCTGCCAGCGCTCCACTGAAATTCGTTTCCAAAATAACCAAAGGCTGAGCAATTGCACAATCTGAGCGACTGTTTCATATCTCCTGTTGATGGGTTTTAGGGGACTGACACCCCACATTTGGCTTGCCTTTTCATCCAAAGTGATATTTACACATTGGGCTTTGAAATYGCGGTGGGTTTTAATTGCTTTAATTTATTACTGGAATTCTACCAGCCCTTCATCTAGTTCCTCTAATCAACCACAGCTGTAATTCTTTACCATTTTCCTATAAAACTGCAAAAACTGTTGAGGCATGAGAGTCAGGAGTAAAGTTCTTTGTTTCTTTGAAAAGCATACTGATAAATGATAGGTGCATTTTATTAAAGAAAATGTGTAATTTTTTGCTTCCACTGTCAGAAAATGATGTTTAAACAACCCTTTCACTGACCTGAAATGTAAAATGGGGCTTTGTAACTTGGAACTTCCATAACTGAAATGGGAGGGAATCTTGCACGGTCTTGGAGTGAAGTGTGTTGGCTCCATCTGAAAATYGGTGCTTTGCACCAGTTCCTGCTATGTTAACTGGAGTCGCTACTTTCCATTCCCTGTTTTTGATGTGCGTGGTGTAAATCTGTGCATGTTTGCTGGTAGTAAAGAGAGCAGGCTGAAGAGTGGGCAAAGCACTTGGGTGGTTGTGCTGGCACAGTGTTCGGGACTGAGAATATTCATAGAAGACCAGCTTGCTGTAATAGCCCTGCTGTTTCTGACCATTCAAGCTGACTTTGTGACCTGTGCAATGCAGAATTGGAAAGATTATGTAGCTAATAATTCACAACTGGTCCTTAAAACCAAGTGAAATTGCTGACTCATAAGGCAGGCCGGACGCGGTGATGAAGGAGCAGAGCCACAAATGGCTAAGAGGGGCTTGCCCAGCTTGGTCGCCATAAATTTATTAATGCCCTTGTGCAAATGAGAGGGGGCAGCTGATTGCTGGTGGTTTTCATTCAAAAATATGGTTTAGGTCATTGAAAAATCAACAAGCATTACGTACAGGGATTGTGCTGTGAGAAAAAGGGCCCAAAGAAGCATTAGGTAGCCAAGTCATTAAGTGCTGGACCTCGACCCCTTGGGTTAGGTCTCCCTGAGCAGTATATAGTGCAGCTACATAAAAATCCTCCTGTAAGGGAGGTAGTTGCATCTAGATATTCATGAAAAGAGTCCTAACCGATAGGGGAATGAAAAAGCTTGCTAAGGAATGTGATCTTCTTCATGCCTTGTTCACGTGGAGATGATGACTTCTTAGAAACCTTAGTCTGGTCTCGCCTGGAAGTGCTTCGTGTATGCTGTTGAACTGGTCTCTCTTTATAGTTGGGTTTCACAAAGGTTTCTCTGTGTCTTGGAGAAGTTGGAGGCGCCGCCTTGGTCCTTGGCATCCAGGCCGCAGTTGGAGACCCCAGGGCTGCAGCCTTCTCCTTATGACATAGCAGCTCCCTGAGCGGCTTGGGCTGCTGGAAAATGCCCTGAGAGGCTTTTGAATCCCTTGGAATGGGCTTTTAATGGAGTATGGTGACTGTCTGCTTTTTAACTGCTTAAGGAGTCTCAAAATAGACATTAAATCAAACTCTCTGAGCCTCTCTCAAATGCCTGGCTGCTCCTACCAAGGGCTTCCAGTGCAGCTGGTTTGCTGCGAAGAGGGGAATAACGCTGCCTGTGCCGTAGCGGGAGGAATTACTGTGTCCGATGGTGCAGCAACGCGATGAGGTTTTAACTCRTCGCTGTTGAGCAGTGTTGGAAATGGGGCGTCCTCCTGCTGTCTCTGCCCTTTTTGTAAGATGGCATTTCCTTCTACCGAAACTCCTGCTTGAGAGGCCCCACGCTTTGAGGGACATCTCAAGCTCGGCCATAAGCAGATCTGCTCGGGGGGTTCTGCATGACCGTGTCCGAGTGGAGCAAGAGGGAAGACAAGGGCATCTGTAGAGTTCAGAGGTGGCTTTGCGGTGCAGTTTCCTRTTTAAGTCTATTATTGGCAAGTCTGCAGCTTATAGGAGCCCATCTTCTTTGCGGGGAGAGGATCGTTTTGGCTGTTGCCAGGAGATGGCAGTAACAGAAGTTTTCCATCTATGGACAGAAGGTTGGGCGGGAGCCAGATTTGAGCATCCTTGGGAGCTGCTGCTTTACCCCAAATGTTCAACTTTGGCATTTCAAAGTTTGCTCGGGGCTGTGAACAAGATGTTTGTGACACATTCACTGGCAGCCGGGCTGCCTTGTCCTGCGACCCTCCTTCCTTCTCAAGTATCTGATTGAAATATCAAATTCCAGTTGCCCTAAGTGKTTTTTTTTTCGTTGTTTTGTTTTTAGCCAATTATAGCAAGAACAGGTCTCCAGTCTAAAAATGCTGCTGCAGATGTGATTATTTTACTAGGCTGGAGCCATGAGGCAGTCATCCTTYCCAGGTTTTCCATGAGAAAAGCCTCCTTGTAGGTACCTGTCCCCACAGGCTGGTGGTCATTCCCTTCTACTTGAGTCAGCGTATTTTTTTACATCACAATATTAAACTCTTATAATAATTTCTGGCTCTACTGCTTTCACTGCAGCCTGCTCCTTATTAACATGTCGTTCCTTCTTGCTCTGCAGTGCTTCGTCTTTATATTTAACTGCTGGGCTGGCAACGTAACAGCTTGATAGTGATGGAACTTAACAATCAGTTAGGTCATTCCTTAAACGTTATATGGTCCCGTAATTACCTGATAATTTGACTCAGTATCCTTGTAGGAAGTACGTGTATATATGTGTTTTYTGTCTGTCTGTGCCTCGCTTTTCTCTAGCCCTGAGCTGGAGCAGACGCGTGCTGGGAGGTCACTAAAAGCACTAGCTTAGTTGGAAGAGGGAGGAGGGGTGTTACGGCACTGAAAATGGCTTTTGAAAGAAAAATAGTGCTGCAAAATGGGAGCCTTAAACACTTCTTAACTTAGGCAAGAGCCTGGGTGTGCTGCTGTGTTAATACTGCGTTTGCAGGGGTGGTTTTTAATTGCAGTCACAGAGCACACCCGTGGCTTCCAGACCGGAGGGATGCTGAGTCAGCCACCCGCTCCCTTTATTTTATTGCAGAGGCCGCCTCCACTCTGCGTGATGACTTATACTTCCTGATACCACGTGCTTCTAAAATGGCACTAGGATTCATTTCCTGGAAAACCTTGGACTCTTCCAAATCATATCTTAATAGAATAGCATATTTATTCCCCCTTTTTAAATAAATACATCCTAAACGAATGTTTAAAGTTGTATGGTTGATATCCCCTAGAAGGAGTAGGAGTTGCAGCCCCTTTTACAATTTACATAAGACTCTGATTTTTTTTTCAAGCAAACATATGAGACCCAACCTCCAGTTACTTGAATCTTAATGTGTATATATATAAGTTGTTTCCATTTGACTACTCCTTTTTTAATGCATGAGTAATTGGCATACAGGAATCACTCAAGTTATTCTAGATTTTTGATTTCGAGGAATTTTGGGGCAAAGTCTTTTTAAATAGGTAACAAAGAGTAACAAACCTTCTTCTGGTTTCTCATCTGACCAGTGGCATTTTGGCAGGAATGTGAACAGGAAAAGTCCGAATACTCTTAAATCTAATGCAAATAGACCGAGTGTTTTCCCCCTGTGTACCTTTACTCAACTCCAGTCCCATTTGTTACATAACATCCAACAAAGCCACAAGCAAATGCACGCTGTGTTTGCCAAAGGAATTTAATGCCTGGATGTATACATCTGGTGGTAGTTTATTGGTTCCTCGTGTTCTTCTCTGATCATCCTTCACTGATGTTCTTCTCTCCACCAGCTTAAATTCCTATTGCTTTTGGATAAATTCTAACAGACAACCATGTGATAGCCCCATAGCAACAGTCTGGATCCTCAATTTTGATTCCTTGGAATTATATTTGGTGTTGAGCATCTAACCATGCTGTGGTGCAGAGAAGCTACCAAGTTAAGAAGCTGCTTCTCGTTGTTGGGACCCTTGAGCTGAAAAAGTCCCCTAATACTTACTACTTGTTGCCCTTATTCTGTAGGCTCAGAGTGTGAGTTGTCCCCCTGGATGTTGCTGCTTCCATATCCGAGTAACTGAGCTTGGAAGTTGGGACACTAGAGTAGAAGACAACTGAGACATCTTCTTGGTCATGGCTCCTGGCAGCTTTTACTGCCAGAGGGCTTGCATTTGGAGTCGTGTTGCATTACCTGAGTTTTGTTTCGATATGTTGCTAAACTCTTGGACACAGCAAGGTGGAGTTTGTGAAATCAACAGTATCAAATCCGTTGTGCACCTCACCACTTTCCATGCATGGGCCATCAGGGTGGAAGAGCAGCAGCTGAAGAAAAGACGCTAAGAAAACATCTAACGATATTTATGGATTTTGGATTAATGATATTTATGGATATTTAAAATACGCTTGGGCAATCTTTACTAAATTTATTTTTCACAAGTTTATAGTGTAGTAGCTGGATTGTCACCTCTCGGAGAAAATTATCTGAATTATTTCTAGGATAAATCATTGAGTAGTTTCCTAAGGATGGGATCTAGTGCTGGTAAACTGTGAATCACCGTAGTGCTCTGGGGTGTTAAAGCACTGTTCAGCATTACTGACTTAATTTTCACCTCCTGCTCATTGGTTTCCCCAGCTCACAAGGGTTTGCAGCGCATGGTCTCTCCCCGAGATGCATTACCACCAGATTCCTGATCCAAATTCAGGATTGGGCTGGGCACATGTAGGTAACAGAAAAGGTTTGAATGGGAAATGTTCTTCAGTTTGATGCAAGGAAGATTTTTCAGAATCTCCGCTACTGCTCATTCTGCTGAGGGGCTCCTTGTTCCAGGGGAGCCCTGTCCTGCTCCGTTGACTTCACCTAAATTCTTAAGAGTTGTTAAATGCAAAGGAGTAGTAAAATAATCAACATTTTAGTTGTGTATTACTGCTGCATGGTAATGCATATATTTGAGGAAAGTTTCCTTTTGGACTGCATAACTGAGGRTTCTCCAAGGCCCCAGCAGGAAAACAGCTCCTTGTTCTGTGGTGAAATTTGTCCTACATCCCCTCACTGTGAGGTCAGCAAGCAGGCTGTGCTGGGAAAGGAGTTAGATTTTCCTACAGATGAGATTTTTTAGCGTGGTTTGTAACTAAAACTTCTACTTTCTCCTCATGCTAACGTGATTATCGCTTTGTTCCAACACTTTAAATCTGCATTGCCATTTCCTGGACATCCTAYGAAACCTGATGGAGGGTGGTGGTTTGCTGCGATGTGCCTGACGCTTTCCTTGGCTTCTCTCCTCCGCAGAGCAAGGCTTAGATCACATAGCGGAGAACATCCTTTCCTATCTCGACGCCAGATCACTGTGCGCGGCAGAGCTGGTGTGCAAGGAATGGCAGAGAGTCATTTCGGAGGGAATGTTGTGGAAGAAGCTCATAGAACGCATGGTACGCACGGACCCGCTGTGGAAAGGTCTGTCGGAACGGCGGGGCTGGTGAGTACCTGGACAACCCCCACGTTCGCCCTGTGCTGTTACAGTCCTCTCCGTTTCTGTGAGAGCAGGTTCTGCCAAGCAGTAATTTTAGAGTTCGTTAGTGTCAACGAGGGCCTGCTCTTGTGCAYGTGTGCTGAGGCAGCTGCATCCTTCTTCCTGCTTAAACCTTTTTGCGTCCTCTCTAAGACGACTGATTGGGCCCCAGACATCTCTTTTGTACAGAAAGCTTCAAATGACTGTAATAACTGATATTTTTCCCATGCTTTACAAGTATCTGAAGATACAAGGTGCTCTGCTTTAGCAGGTTGTTTTTCTGTGCTCTCTAGTGGTGCACCTAAGAAAATGCAAGGCATTTATAAAGAGCTGTGCAAGAGCAGGACACCCTACGAGCAAAAAGCCTTACGAGGCAGGAAACCCTGATTCAGAGAACCATAAAGAAAATATCTGTTTTCAGTCATGGGCATTTTGAATACAGCTGTGAAATGGTAAAATCCCAAGGGTTAAAATTTGAATGCTAAGCACTGTGATAAGTACTCTGTGAAAATGTGTTGCACATTTTAGTTCACTGCATCTTTTAAATCCCTTTAGTGTCCTGTGATTCCATGTACTAAACTGAAAAATGTTTTTCTGGTTCTTTCTAGGGATCAGTACCTGTTTAAAAACAGACCAACGGATGGCCCCCCAAATTCATTTTACAGGTCCTTATACCCAAAGATAATACAGGATATAGAGGTACGTTTTCTGATGTATAATATCTGCAACAGGAATAATGCTTTACACTCTTAATGTTTCAAACGTGTTGATGTTAGACCAAAGTAGTAAATTGCATGTRTTTATATCACAACTACTGGTGTGAGTTCTGGCTCTCCCGAAACTGTAAAAATAATAGTTGTAATAATAGCAACTTGCTGGTACAGTATGTGCATTTTTGGGTTACTTAATAGGTTACTTAATACTTATTAATACCACCTTTTTCACTTAAAGATTTTGGAATTCTTCTGAAACTGTGGGTTTTCATATCAATCATCTAAACTTTAAATTTACTGGTTAAATTGCTTGTTACTTTTAAAGCTGTCATCTCAAATACAACTTGCTTTGGTATATGGGATTCTTCCCCCCCCCCCCCGCTTTCCTGTGACTTTGATAACCAAAAATAAGCAGTCCTATCATGATAAACTCTTCAAGGCTTTCAGTGGTAACAGACCAGAAAGATGATGATTATTTCCCTTGAGTTTTTGTCTTATCTTGAGCTAAGCTCACTTAAACTTTTAACATATTTCTAACAGATCAAGATGCCTTGGTATTCTGCCTACTGGCAGAAAAATTAAGTCTTGCTCAGTTTGCTACCTACCCGTGGCAGAAGCCTAAATTTTTCCATGGGTTACAATACACTTATTTCAAACATGTGATGCACATAAAATTACTGATCTGAAAATCATTAGTTGGGGAAACACATGTTTTTTGTTTTAAGGCAGATGTGAACAAGTCAACAATCATTCTGCTCTGGCAAATGTGAGTTTGTGTTGCTTGGCGCTCAGTAAACCTCATTATTCAGAATTTCAGCCTATCTGTAAAATGTAGCTGCTGCCAAGTATCATCTATTTTTTGAATATTATTTTTATAAAGCTTGCTACGTCATTTTTGAGTATTTAGTTTTATAGTGCTAACTAAGGCAAAATAAAGCCAATCTGAATATTTATTTCTGAGCTGAATGTTACAAGGTTTATTACTTGAAGTCAAACCTGCACTGTCTAAGGAATCACAGAGTGCCTCGGGATGCTCCAGTGCCCACTGGAGTAATGGCAATTCTCAATGTGTAGTTTCTTGCTTTGCATGAAAGTTCAGCCTTGTATAGCAAAGAAAACAGGCCAAAGGCAGTGTGGAAATGCGATAATAGAGAAGATATAAARCAGTCAAGTTGTTCAGTATTATTATATTCCAGATTTTTACGTTTATGCCTCTAAACAGTACAAAGGGACTAGTTCTCTACAGTGTTCTCATTATTGTTGAAGTGTTTTTGGCAACAGAAGTAGAGTWACAATTTACTATGGTGGGTGCTGATTTGGGTTGAGAGTAGAGCTGAGCTCCATGGAGAACGTGGCCTCTCTTCTGAATCGACTGTCAGTATTTGAGAAGGAATCCAAGCTAACACACAGAAGGAAAAGTAAGGARTGCAAAATAGCTCACCTGAACTCCTCCCCTTAGATCCTCTGACCTTTAGGGTCAGAAGTTTGGCAGTCACCGTGTTAGCTGCAAGGTAACGTAGGCTGCAAACGCTGCAAGCTGAGTAGCACTGGTAGCTGCTTCTTGCATGCCAAAGACRTTCAGTAACCTAATGTGACTTCTGAAGTCATTGGGTTTGAAAATAAGACGATATTTAGAGATCTGAAACCAAATTCTTGGAAAAAGATAGTTACACCTCATCTTTGCTATGAGAGCAAGAATTGAATTAGGTTTCGTTTCACAAGAGGTGGCCCAGTAGTTTTAAATGCCTCTAAGTTGGACATTGAATTGCCAAGCTGCTTAAGGAGCCCTTTTAGGGAGAAAACCTTGTTGGGGCTTAACTTCGAAAACTGTGTATGTTTATGGGTTTATGAGGCTTATTTGTGGAGATGACATGCCTGGTCCCTGGTRTGTCTGGATGAGGTCCCAAAACGTGGTGTTGAAGGTCAGCTGGCCTAAGTGGATCATGTTAATCAGCAGATTGCCGAAATGTGAAGTTTAATAGTGTTGATACCAGAACCCCAAGTTCCTGGATTTTTTTCCATATTAATTATGATTCTTGGCCAACTGTTCGGTTTTCCCTGCAGAATTAGCACAAACAACTCTCTCTCGTGATGAACCAAGAAGACATAACTATTACCTTATCTTCAGGTCCATGGAAAGTGCCCTCATCTTGCTTCTACAGAGTCTTAAGGTCCCCTTGATTAAGAGCAGAATTATAATGTAATTTTGCTAGAGACTTGAGGATAGAACAGTTCCGGGCCGATACATCTGTTCTTCTCGATGTTGAGAAGTTCGCATTTCATAACTAGAAAATCTTGAATATAAAAACTTAAAACTTGAACTTGAAAATCTTGAATATAAAAGAAGGGGGAAAAAGTCATCCCTTACTGCAAAGCACTGCTGTCTTTGGGAAATCTTCGATCTAATGTATAATTTTTAAGGAATTGTTTTTGTTTAGTAGTGTCTTAATTATGAAGCTTGGCAACTTGTGTGCATTGGGCTATGGTGCAGATCAGGTTGGCACTATGTGCTTGAGAAGGGGTTCTCTTTTCAATTACCCATTGAAGTCTACTCTACGAGCTAGCGTTTTTCAGAAGTTTCTTCTGCAAAATGAAGCTGGCCAGTGGATGGAGACCTTAGAGTGATGGAGACAAAGTTGTGGAGACCAAGTAGTGCACGATTAGGAGTTTAGCCCCCAACTCTGCAAGGAGAGACAAGCAACTTTCAGGTCACTTGAGTACGACAGATCCTTGGCCTGGCCTTTTATTCCCATTGCCTGTGTCACAAGTACTTTCTAAAGGCAGGCAAACCAAACCTGCCCTTTGTCTTCTGCAGGTTTGCAAGAGCATTTATTGCTCCTGTGCAAGTTCATGGTGTGCCCAGCTATGACAGAGGTTTGCAAGTACCTGTTGAAGTGGAGCTTTAACTTCATATATTTATGGTAGTGTGCATGAAGTTATTTATTGACTCAAATGGAAACTAAAAKGGACATTTTGAGGGTTTGATAGCACCATTCTTGGCCGGTTGTTCGGTTTATTACAGGTGCACAGGCCATTGAAGTACCTCATAGGACCCCTCTCTGCTTTCATTGCTTTTTGCTTGTATTTATTTTTTTTTTAATTTCCTCTATAGATCTGGAAGGGCTTGATTTGTTGTGCAGTGAACAGCAGCTGCTTTTTGCTGTCGCTGTGGAGTCAGCAAGAGGCCTTTTAAAGCTATTTTGAGGCTTCATCTGTAACCTAAAAACTTGCAATTTTATTATGTCAGTGAAGGGGATTTCAGAGAGCACCAGCAAGACCCATCCATGGGTGTCGTGGTGCTCACRGCCACAGGGATGGAAAGGGCTTGTTTAGGAGCTGCTGCTTTGGACCACTTGGGGACCATGTCTGTAGCAACGCTTCACAAAGAAGATGTTTCTGGGAAGATCAAATAGGAACCGAGAGGATTTTTGCTCCACATCCCTAACCTGGGAAAGGAGAAGACTGCACAGGTCAGATCAAAGATGCAGCCAGCACCTTTGCAGTCTCTGCAGAAAATAATTTGCTCTGTTCCTCTACCTCTAGGGCATGTTCCACTGTCTGGATTTTTCTCACTGAGCATGATGGAGTTTTTTCTTGTTCCCCCTTTGTTTTAATGTGGCTTCAGAAAGGCCCTGCCAAACTGCAGAGAGACCTGGCTGGTTTTCCTTGGTGGACCTTTGGGCAACCCCCTGCGTATTGAATCAGTTGTGTGCAGAAAGACAACACTGCAGCAGTTTATGTTGGTCACATGTGAATYTTATCTAAGCGGCCGTCAACATTTAGGACCTTAATTTTTAGGTCTCGAATTCTGCCAAAATTCACGATTTGATTGTARTGCTTCTTAGGAAAAACTTCCTGTCCCTCTGTTACTCTGCGACTCTCATCCCTGTGTGTCCACCCAGTTCCCATCAGGTGCTACCGGGGAGCAATCCAAGTCTTCTGGGCAGGGTGTTTCATGCAACTTTTCTTCCGAAGGCCGAAATTCCTTCTTCACGCGCTCACTGTTCTCTGCCTATGTTTGTTTTTCTAAATGATGTAGTAGCTGAGAAGCAATGTCGGGCTTTTGGGACTTGCTTGGCCCTTCTGACATCAAAAGAAAGGAAAACCCTAACTTCAATGTTATTTCTCATGTTTGAAAGGCTGACACCAAGTAACCTCCATTCTTAGCCTCTCCTTCAACAACTTGAGTGTCATAAGAAGTATCTGAGATTCCCAAGATCCAGGCTATTCTCCAGGTCTGTACCTGGCCTTTATGTTTCTGGGCTTAGCATATAGGAAGGGAGAGACAAGAAGCTGAACAAAACATGAGCCTATGTATATCCCTGATACAAATGAGATAACTATTGATAGAGATTTAACGTAGGAGAAATGTGGTTGGGAGCCCAAGGGAGCCCAAGACTCRGGGGGAACCTCTGGGAACTGCTTTYGTAGCTAGTGTATATGTTAGCAGTTGCTTCAGTATCATAGGTGTGTAAATAAAGCAGGGGGCTCTTCAGCACTGAGTCCACRGTGCTTGTAGCAGCCCATAAAATACGGCAATTTCTTCGTCTCCTCTTGCATGTGCCCATCTGCCATCTCAGCATAGGCACTTCATGAAGTTATCTCCTGGAAGGAGGTTGTAACTGAAGACTTGCTGCACTCTGGAGTACCAACCAGCCTTTTCCTCCACCAAGAAGCCTTCATGTGGTTGCCACTGCTCAACACGTTCCCTCTCAGAGGGTCGCCCGGGTTGCCCACCCACTCAGCTGGGTTCAGTCAGCTAAAGCAATGTTATTTCTCTATATGTGCACATTTGCTTTCACCAATTTAAATGCTGCTCTATATGCTGTGTGTTTCRTGGCTGCTTTCCCAGCACATTGCAGATTTATGCAGTGTAAGGGGGATTTTACAAGTCCTCCAGAAACAAGAAGTGCTTTCCATAGTAGCCACACCRTGCAACATCTAAATGAAATGGCATCTACTTGCAGAATTAAAACATGCACCTGCATGTGACTTACTGCTTTCTGGTGCCTTTGCATAGCTATAAGTAATAACTGGAGCTTCTCTTATTTGAAGGCRGCAGTTTCTTATAGCAGGCTTATTCGGTGCATTCCTGTAGGGAGCTTGGAGGAATTAAACCAGCTGCCTGGTTTGTTCAGGGGCTGCATGTTGCAGACAGGATTTGTGATGTTCTTGCTGTATCCCAAAGCCGTGGGCAGTGGTTGCTGCTTTGTGAAGGGGCCGGGGTGGTGTCAGGGAACTGGGATAGCCCATTTGTGTTACATAAAAGTGCATTTTCAGACCTTTCCCCCTARGTGGCTTTAAAGGAAAGTCTCCTTTGAGCTCGTCTTAGAATTAGATTTCCAGGCATACATGGTTACTGGAACTGTTGGAATTGGTTAGCGTGGATCTGTGACACCGGAGTCTCATGTGTCTCCGGTCCCAGTGTGTTGCCGTGGGATCTTTATTATCCTGGTTCATGCTACGAGTGTTTAAACTCATCTCCATTTCTGAGCATAGCCTATCCCCTCTCTGACAGCAGGGAGTTAAGGAACTGCAGTTCCCCCCTCAGAGCTCAGGTGATAAATCTCCACGAAAAGCTTTAGGATTGCGTCCTGGTGCCAGGCCTTCCTCGTGAAACCTTCATGGTCTGCTGTGGATGCTTCCAGGTAGGAATCTAGGCCTGAACCGGCATCAGAGCTGCAAACAGTCTAATAATGAGCAGTGCACTAGAGGCTGATGGACCTCAAAGCGCCAAGTGACTTGTTTTGATTCACTAGCTATTCCAGATCAGAAGCAAATGAAGGTGGGAGGGGTGGTCAGTAACTTGTCTGCATGTCCCTCCAGAAGCTTGTCGTGGTTCTTAGCATTTAGATCCGTGAGACACATCAGGGTTGTTCGAGCTGTGTGCAGTCCTCTCTAAATTGCACAATGGGAGCAAGAGCGTGGAAAACAAAGCGGCAGAGTAGSCACCGTTTCTGAAAATTAAGCAGTGAAAGCGCAGAGCGGTTTTGCCCCGAGTTAGAGCTCCGGTGGCTTTTAGGGCTTTGGGAGAGGAGGAGGAGCTGCAGGGTTGCGCAGAGCAGCCTGCTGCTGTTTAAAGTGAACATCTGGGCTRTAAATACCCGTTTTTCTGATAAAATGACTGATGATCAGCTTCTCTGCACCTCCAAAAATGCTGCTTGGAAATTTGGAGGGAGAACCCAGGGAAATCATCACATAAATGTCCCCTTTGAATACAGGGCAGCGTTYTGTCCAGCCTAGGGACTACAGATGTTGGCATGCACTTCTGCACCCTCCTCCTCCTCCCCCCATGACTTGTCACTGCAAACTTTCCAGCTTATATCCCTGATTTCCTTGAAAATTTCCTTGGGTCTTCCCCAAACTAATAAGTCTGATTAAAATATAGGAATGACTTCTGGTTCACTCCGAAAATAGTTTGCAACCTGTTCATATGTGCCAGGTTTCTTGCCTTAAAAATCTCTCTCGAAATAAGCATGTTGAGGACTAAGATGAATAGCGAAGGATGTGCAAAAGCTTGAATAACTTAAGTTAGGTTGAAATCCTACAGTCCTTGTTCTGTTATTCGTAGATTTTTGTTGGGTTTTAAGGCGCTTATAGGAACCTTTCATATTTCAAAGCCACTTTGAGATGCAGGGCAACGACTGGATCAAATAACTGGATGGGGATAGGAGAGCTGCAGTGGCCTCCACTGGGGGCTCAGCAGCTCTGTGGTGTTTGTTACCTGTGTGATGCTGAACACGGTTTTGTGCAAGTTTCTGAKCCATCTTTGCTGCTGGTGTCAGGTGCTGTGGTATGTGCCAGGGAGAACAGATTTTTGTGGATTGTATCTCCCTAACGATGACTTTGAAGATGCTCCTGAGAGCCAATTGGATTTGACCTTCTGTCACTAATCACAGTTAGGTTTGGGTTAGGGCAAAACACAGAAGTACCAACTCTCATATGTTGTTTTATGCGTTTCTATTGGGGAAAAAAAGGTACATTTCAGGTTTACATGTTCAGTGTTAAGGAGTTGGGAACGATGGTGGTGTAGCAGTTGCCGCAGCCGTGAGAAAGCAACGCAGCCTTAGGAATAACACCTAGTTGTTTTGCCCCCTTCTTAGACTATCGAATCTAACTGGCGCTGTGGGCGGCACAACTTGCAGAGGATTCAGTGCCGCTCCGAGAACAGCAAAGGYGTCTACTGCTTACAGTACGACGATGAGAAGATCATCAGTGGCCTACGGGATAACTCCATTAAGGTAAACACKGTTTTTCAGTCTTTTCTCTAGAGATAAGCAGGCAGTTCTGCCTTGGTAAGATACCTCTTTGCATTTCTTTGATGATTTCGGTCATCTCATCCCAGGACGCTGTTTATCTGTATCTTATAAACCTTGGTTATTCACTCTGCTGTCAAAAACTTGTGTCATTAGACTAAAGGGAGGAAAGGCCCTCTGCTTAGATGGGGTAACTACCCRTGGATTCTTCTTTCTACCCCTGGTGTCCATCTGTCCTTCTCTCTTACTGCAGTGYGAAAATCTTTGGCTTTTGAGCTTAGTAAGCAGGTTATACTTTTTATTTTTAATAGATCTGGGACAAAACAAGCTTGGAATGTTTGAAAGTATTAACAGGACATACCGGCTCCGTTCTTTGTCTGCAGTATGACGAGAGAGTTATTGTAACTGGATCTTCAGATTCTACAGTGAGGTGAGTGTTAAGCTTTGGTGCAAAGATGCTTGAGTGTCAGGGCTGGGCATGCTTGTAATCTCCACATAGTCAATATAGATGTCCTATTGTAAGTATGATATTGCTGTTCATAAACAGCATGTATTTGGCAAGGCATCACATCCAGCGTTTTATTTTTTCAATCTTATTTTGTTAGGATGTTAAAGACTTGGAAGGAATGGGATGTGTGGTGCAAGGTATGACCTGATGTTGTAGAATAGCTGATGAGCCAACTGGGGCGCAAATTCCTCATCCAGGGTCCTTGTGTCTGGAATCACGCGACTCCCGATGCAAGAGCACACGGGATAGATTCTTGTCTAGAGCATTTTTGATGACATTGAGTTTAAATTTGGGCATGAATTTGGTGCTCTGCAGAGGCCCCATGCAAACATGCTTGGCTACAGGTCAGTAGAAGGCCTTTTTCTCTGCTGTCTTGCAGCAGTGCTGGCAATGTTGGTATCTACAACTTYGGAAATGTTAAAAGTTGATCCTAGCAGCCCTTGGGAGGCGTTCATGAAGTAGTGCTTCTCATTTACAGGTGACCCTGGACAGCTCTTACATTGCTCTAGGGTGGGTTTGGAGCATGAGCAGCCGATCCACACATTTTTGCAGTGTGGAGGCATCTTCCCTCACCTGAGCTCAAATTACTTGGTTCTTGCAGAGTTTGGGACGTGAACACGGGTGAAGTTCTGAACACGCTGATTCACCACAACGAGGCTGTGCTTCACTTGAGGTTCAGCAATGGCCTCATGGTGACCTGCTCAAAGGACAGATCCATCGCTGTCTGGGACATGGCATCCCCTACTGACATCACCCTGCGTCGCGTCCTCGTTGGCCATCGTGCTGCTGTGAACGTCGTGGACTTCGATGACAAGTACATTGTGTCAGCGTCAGGGGACAGGACCATTAAAGTAAGTTTGTCCAAGCGCTCAGCTCGATCTGCATCTAGATCTTCCTCACTGAGGACGTGGCAGCTAAAATAACCAGTTTGTGCCTGGGAGAATAAAATGTAAAAGCTCCCAAATGTTAAGATTTAAATCTAAAGAGCAGAAGAATCCGTGCAGATCTCTGTGCCTCTCTCTGCTGTTCAGCTGGGTGCTTCTTTTTGCTTGCTGTTAATAACCTTGCACAAGGAATGGGGTTTGTAAAATTCGGGCAGCTTCTGTCATTCAGGTACAAAAAGGTGAGACCTCTTCGCGACTTCAGCTCTGTCTTGTGACTGGCTTGTTTGCTGAAAGTGCCACATTTCCTGCCATTTTGCACAGAGTATTTTTCCATTTCCCTTGACAGGCCTGTCCCAGATGTGAATTTGATCAGCAGCTGCCTTTCCTCACCCAGTCTTTCCAACAACTAACCCATGCTTTGCCCAATTTCAAGAACTAAAATGCTGTATTTTAAGCTTATATATACATATACATCCCGGGAGACCAAGTTACCCACAGTGTTCATATAATAAAGGCATTTCTAGCCTTTCTTCTCTAGAGTTAAACTACCTCAGGCCATGCCAAAAAGCTCTTGGCAATTCTCTGTTCAAATGTCTGTAAAGGATGCTGTTGCATGCTGAAAGATAAACCACTGGATACTTTACAGCTTCAATTACAGTTTATTAAAATTGGGTGAAGTTGATCAGCTAATGTTAAGAAAGACATAGTCACCAAACTTTTGTAGATCACAATTTTGCTCTTGTACAGCGCTAGCAATTTATTGGTAAAACATAAGTTGCTTTTGTATACGGTAACTTCCATTTTTTAAACGGACTAACCTATTAAGGTTTAAGTGTAATGRAGTGTTTTCAAATCATTTGGAGTAGTTTCTACCACACAAGAAATATTTTACAGAGAAAAAACCCTCCCTGCCCTTTTCTCACTGGATCCTTGTGCAAGGGTCAACCTCAGACCTCTTCTGCRATGGCAAACAGTTTCTGTTGAAACTCGGAGCTCTTGAGCACCATTTGCCTTCCTCTTTGCAGGTGTGGAGCACAAGTACCTGCGAGTTTGTCCGTACTCTGAACGGGCACAAGCGAGGCATCGCGTGCCTTCAGTACAGGGATCGACTTGTCGTCAGCGGATCCTCAGACAATACTATTAGGTGGGTGCAAAGGCTGCACGTCCAGATGTGTGAATCCACTTGCTCCTGACCTGTGTTAATGTCCTGCCCCACTTTGCRGGAGGGAAAAGAAGATTTGGGGCTGTTGAAGCTGTATTTGCTATTGTCTTGTTATTGAAGCACATAGTGTGGGGGTGAATACTTGGATGAGAATAAATGTATTTTATATGRCCCTAAACACTACATGAGATTTTATATGACCTGTTGAAATATTGTGATTGCAAGGTTGATGTTGAGAGTGAACAACGGYGACAACAAAAATTAATTGATCCTGCAAGTTTATTGCTTTGCTCCTGCAGTTAGAGAAACGAGAAAGACTTTTTGTTCACTGTTTAATTATTAGAGGTTCAGAAAGCAGTTAAACCAGATTGGTACATGCAATATAAAGACCCATCCACTCACAAATCAATACGTTAAAACTCACTGCCACAATTCAGCAAGTACCCAGCCTTTACTTGTTTGTGGTTTACAGTGAACCAAACTATGTAGCTGCAGCAGCGTTACAGGGATTACTCCCTGTGAACTGAATGCAAGGAGCATCTTGTGGTTCTAGAATTGCCTTTTGTGTACTATTTCACCCCCAAAAAGCAATTAATATGGCTGAATCACTGTATGTAAGGCTAAGAGGCAGGTGTTGAACCCCAAGTATTCAAAGTTTTTGTTTTGTTTTCCTGTGTTTTTTAAGGCTATGGGACATTGAATGTGGTGCCTGCTTAAGAGTATTAGAAGGCCATGAAGAACTGGTTCGATGCATCAGGTTTGACAACAAGAGAATTGTTAGTGGAGCCTACGATGGGTATGTYCTTCAGTGCAATTTTGAGAGGTGTTGCCTGCCTTAAAGCACCTTCTGGGAACTGTTAGGCCTTAGGGGCAGCTTCTCTTCTGATTTGRACAATGGATAAATATGTAACAAGTTTCTGCATGAAGGATTGAACGCAGCAGACTGCAGTTCTGGGGAGCCAAGAAGCTACATTCCAGATAGTCATATAATCATCTAAAATGCTTTCCTGGTGCTCTTCAACAGGATTCCCAGTTGTTYTATCTTCCAAGTTTGACTTGGGGTAGTAAACACATTTTTGGTCAGCTTCAGTGGCAGCCAGTCTAAAGACATTTCTTTGCTGCTGCCCTTGGGAGCTGCTTCTAGTAGTTCAGTAGACAGTAGATGTACTGAAGGCAGTTCTTGAACTGCATTTGTCTCTTGCAAGAGACTGCTTTGTCTGTGTTTGTCTGCAGCCTTTTTTCTTGGTTTATCATGTCACGGGGTCCCAGTCGTGGCTTGATCCCGCTGGATCTTTGTGCTTGTCAGTTAGCGCTGTAGACTTTGGGATCTGCAGTTCTAAAATCACCTGTGTGGTAGAAACGTTGCCCTTTTGTGCCTTCRTAACATCTGCCAGCCCATTTGGCCCATCAAATGTGTCGCTGTATTTAGCACTGAAAAAAAACAAGAAACTTCCAGTACTTAAGAGATTTAATATTAATATATCAACCTAGCTGAATTCTAACATTTTGCTTGATCCTGATGTATTTAACTACAGGGAAACCTTGACTTTATTGCRATTGTTCAGGTGTTTATTCTGTGCTGATATTTGAAACAACATTTCTCTTCTAACCTGGTGATTTTACTTTCTAGCAAAATAAAAGTTTGGGACTTGCAAGCTGCCCTTGACCCTCGTGCCCCAGCAAGCACGTTGTGCTTGCGGACGTTAGTGGTAGGTAACACGAATCCATCTGGGCTTACATGAGATCCTTGGAATCTTTGAAAGAAAAAAAGACATTTTATTGCCCTCTAGTGGGATACATGAGAAACTTGAGATGGCTTCTAGAGTCTAGTCTGCTTCTCGTGAAGAATGAGAATGTATTTCTTTATGAATGATAAAACATATAAACATTTTATATATATATATATATGTCCTGAATAATTGGAGTGCGAATTCAAAAGAAAGGATGTTTTCCTAGCTCAGGATTCTTAGATGCTCCAAAAATATAATCATTGAGACATCCTATCTACTCATTTTAGCTGCTATCATTGTAGATGCTGCAACACTAGCTTGAAATACATTTTCTGTCATGGGAAGGGTGGTGTGAGAGTAAAGAGGGAGGGGGGGAAATCTCTGAGCCTTTCCCAAACCCGTCTCCTTCGGTTTGGAGGGATTGGGAAGGGAATGGTGGTGAGTTGCCGCAAGACGTTCTGGTTGCTTCAGAGGACTCTTGTTCAGAGTCATATTTTTCTGTGTAATGGGGTTTTGCTGTATGACAGTGGACTTTTGAAAAAAATATAAAGGAAGGAAAGGGATTCCTTTTTCTTTCGCAGGACATAGGTGAGGAGTTGCTTGAGGTTTGGTTTGATGTTGGTCTGAGCTAGCAGCAACCCAAAGCCCTTGCGTGTAGGCRACAGAACCAGGGTTATTGGGCAGGTGCCTGGCCGGCGCCTGCAGAAGTGCTTGTAGTGCACAAGAGAGTCCTGAGTTTGGGTCTTCTCAGTAGTCTTGGCACAGAGATGGGTGTTAATTACCCTTTTGTGCCATACGGAAAGTTGCTACTTGTCCTTCTGCGGGTCCAGACTGCAAGCGCAGGTCAGCCTGACACCTTTGGTCRCTTCCCTGATAAAGGTAGTGAGCTCCTTTTAAGCTCCCCTGCAGCGAGCAAAGCGGAGAACATTTTATGAGATTCAGAGATGCCCTTAAAGGAGCTTATGGAGCACGTTCTCCCATGGCTCCTTTTCTCCAAGGCAGCGTTTGAACACAGCCAGTCTTTCCTAKCAAGTGAACCCCAGTGATGCTTCCCATCCTCGCAAGGGTTGGGTGAGCCTGTGGTGGGTGGGTTAGGTTGCTGCACAGATTGCTGCAGCAGTAGTGTTGAATACAAAGTGTTAGGCAAGAGAAGGAGCTCTGGCAGTTGGCCAGTGCCAGATAATCTTCTGAATTGCTTCTTCTGACCTGATGGGCTGTTTTTCTCTTTAATAATCTCTGCTTCAGCCTCCTCCCTCCAGAGAAGTTTCATGGCTTAGAAGCACTTTGTTTGAAGCCATATGTTTTCTTGTTAAAGCTTGCATACAGAAAGAGCTTTATTTRTTTGTTCTTAAATTCAGGTTAACTGTAGCTAAGGACTTCTTAATTAGCACATCAGAACTTCARTTCACTGCCCTGTGACTGCAAATGTAATGAGAGATTTCCCTCTTCTTGCTCTYTAACTTCATTTTTCTTACTCACAGGAACATTCAGGCCGTGTGTTTAGACTCCAGTTTGACGAGTTTCAGATCATTAGCAGTTCCCATGACGACACGATTCTGATTTGGGATTTCTTAAATGTGCCACCCAGTGCCCAGAACGAGACCCGCTCTCCGTCTAGAACATACACGTACATCTCCAGATAACAGTGTGCACTTTACTACCCTTGGAAGGTAAGGCTGCTGCTTCCCGTGGCTGCATTGCAAATAGGTGAAATCAGCTTTCTGCATGTAGCTGAAGCTGTCAAAACATAAAATTTGCCTTTTTGTTTGGCTTTATTTAGCTCTCCAAGCGTCTTGGGCGAAAGCTCTGCTGTTGTTCTGCTTGCTGATGCTGTTCCTCGTGTCATCTGTATTGCTGCCAACAGTTACACCTCGGAGAATATAAATAGCTGTGAGCAATCCTGGGATTGGAAACACAGTAATTGCCTTGACCTAGGCAGAGTAGTCCCCTGTATGTGCAGGGCCGTGGCTCTGCCGTGCCGATCCTGGATGGAGGTGGAGACATCGCAGCAGCAGGAGTTAGGATTAACGCTGCCCCGACAGGAAGGAGTTGTTTTATTTGAATAGATGATGTGTAGCCCRGGGAGAAAGTTTTTGCTGCCTCCACATAACCATGGATTTTCATGGCCTCTCTGCGTGTAGCAATGAGCTCCTTGAGCTCTTCTGTTCTTTACAAAGAAGCTCTTCTGGCCAGGAARGTGTCTTTTCCTGGCCTTGTGACATTGCAGTTTTGATTTTGAAATGCAGGTTCATCAAAACTAGTTTTTTCCTTCCTTCCTCGGGAAGATGCTGAGGGTGTTTCCTGCTAACCAAGCTATTCCCTGCTTTGAAGAAAGGGAGRTGGTGGCATCTCCCTGTGTGGTGCAGGGGCTTGTGAGGGTCYCTAGGAGGTCTGGGCAGGGAGCTGTCTGTAGTCAGGCTGTGTTCCCTCCCTTCCTGCTGTTACTGAGTTCAGTGCCCTGCCTAGGGAAGGAGTTTTTCACCAGGATGAAGAGGGAAGGTAATAACAGGTGATGGGATGCGAATTACTGCTGTTAATGGGGTCTGCTGGCCCTGAAGAGCAAGGGAAGCCCATTAATGTGTGGGCATCTTGACTGCACTTCTCCATTCTAAAAAGTTCTTTTCCTGCCTTTCCAGTCGTTTAGCATAGGACTGTGTGGGCAGATGATGCTAGTCTGGAGAACAAATCCAACTGTTTTCCAGGTGRTACTTCAGTGGTTCCTCCTGCAAAGGTACAAACTAATTTGAAGTGGACAGGTTATTATATTTGATTAATGCTGCGGCTCTCAGGAGAGCTCCGTGTTGCGCACGTTAAGCGCTGTCGTCWTTAGGGGCAGAAGGAAATTCCTTGGCTCGAGTCGCAACATGCAGGTATCTGATTTTCTCCTTGGCCACGTGTGTACGCGTCACAGAGATGCGCCGATGGAGCCCGAAATACCCTTGGTACTTGTTTCTCCCTCCTAACTTCTACACACTGGGCAGTTTTGAGCAGCCTACGTCCCACTTGTTGTGGGGGGTCCCTGCTGGAGCAGGGGGTTGGACTAGATGATCTCCAGAGGTCCCTTCCAGCGTCAACCATTCCGTGATTCTGTGACGTGCCCCGTGATGCTGAGCTGAGAACATGGGTCCTGGCCACGTCTTCCTCTAACGATCCTGCCTTAGGAGAGATGATGCAAGGTCACTTTTTGACCAGTTTGTCTAAATTGACACTCCCCAAAACCCCAAATCTTGCGTAAATGTACTATCAGACAGCTAATATTTCTTTATGACATTTAGTGGCACAATCTTATATGCTCGTAACCACTGTAGTCCCCCAATTTTGAAGCAGCCCTCCCCTTTTTTGCAATGTTAGACTGCTTCCAAGCAGGAAATTTCTGGCCCTCCTGGCAGCTGGCTGCGAGGTTTTTACTGCTTTCTGCTGAATTTCTGTTGCTCATTGTAACATAATAAAAACTTCTACCGTATGGCGGGCTAATATTCTTATATGAAGCACTGGGCCTTGGGCTCAGGGCAAATGCCYGAAGAGCCTGAACCTCACGTGGGAGCTTCCTATTGGGATAGGGAGGTCACCGTGGCCTGTARAAGTGACCTTGCGAAGTGGCAAAATTTCTCAGCACAGTTAAATCCAGGCTCCAAATGTAGTCGTATGACTACTGGAAAAGGCATCTGGAATTGCAAAGTACTTGATTTTTAGTCAGTTTTCTTAAAAACTCTACGTTTTGAAGCAAGCAAACTTCATTTCCTAGGCAAAACTTGTGGAGCGGGAGAGAGGACCTGCTGCTGGCAGGTGTGCAGGTCGCTCCGTCCCCAAAGTGCTTTTGTTTTATCCTCACTACGTGCAAGAAAAAATGCCCGTTATTGCTAATTTCTAGCCCTTGCACCCAGGAGGAACCAGCAGCAGGGAGAGCCGTGCTCTGATTTAAGCTCAGCTCAAGTGAAACAAGTGGAGACCTTGGCTTGTGGAGCTGCATCTGCCCTGAAGGCAGCACCTGGAGCACCGACACGGCTGCTCTGAGGTGGGGAGTCTGCTGAGGAGACATATAGGACATAGGAGAGTGTCTGACTCTTTTAGGCTCGTCTTGGAGTGTGGAAAAATGGCATGTGCTTAATTTCCTCCCAATACTTCATGTCGACTTGTGTATCCTGTGAGTTCAGCCCCGTTTTTTTTTCTTTTTTTGTCTTTTTCCAGGGTTTCACAGTCTTGAACTACTGGATTTTTGGCTACTCCATGCCTGAAGATGTTGATTGACAGCAAACGTCAGAATTGGTTCTAGATGCTGTGTAGATGCAAAGCAGCACAATCTTGTATCTAAATTCCGTAATCTTTCCTGCTCTCAGTGGTCGTCTCTGAATTTGCTACAAATTCACTGACTTCAAGTAGATGAATTTCAGAAGCCTGGCCTTCCCTGCAGTGAAAAATCCAAAGCTTCACCTGTAAATTGTCYGTAGAAACTGAACTCTGATGGCTCGTTTTTCAGAAATAAATCAGAAGTCAAGAAAGGACTTGGCCTAATTTATATTGCTTTGCACTTTTGTCTGACTTTAAAGGAAAAAAAAAAGAGAAAACAAAAAAAGAAGACATTCTCCAGTGAAATTTGGGTGCCAAACACATGCCCAGAATGTACAGAGCTTTGCTTTCCAAGTCACCGCTGTCCTGTGGACTTTGCTCTCAAGGCAGATTCAGAGCCTGTTTTGTTTGCTAGGGGTGTACGTTGGACTCGTAGAAATATTCCTGACTTGATCAGTAATATTTTTGGATTACCATTTACTGGTTCCTGCACCAAGAATTTCTTTTAAATTAAAGATTACCTGTAATTGAGGCTAGGTTATCTAAACTAGTTGTATAGCACTGTCTTTTTCCTTTTACCTGTGCTCTGTACTACGGCCGTCCTACGCTTCCTGATGTTTGGTATAGTAAATCCTTTCCATGTGTGCTTGCCTCATTTCAGATCCTGTTTAAGCATGTAGATATAATGTACATAAMAGCGTAAGCTCCTCCGCGTTGGATGTCAGGGTATCCTGACACTACACACTAATACTTGCCGTGTTAGCACTTGGCAGCAGGATGTTCTAACCACTGGCACTGCAGGGGTTAACGCGAGTTACCCAGAAATTTTCACTGCAAAAAGGAGGTTTTCAGTATTCATTAGGATTTTTTTTTTAAATGGGAACTACGTATTTTAAAATGTAATTTCTAAACTTTTTAAAAATTAAAAAAAAAAAGTTTAATTTATGTTCTGTATGTTACATTCTGTGCTGCAGTATTGACAGATGTCTTTCTTTTAACAGCAGTAGGTCGTGGCTGCCGCCTGCCGAGGTCCTTCCTCGGTGCCGGCGTGGCTGCCCGACGGAGAGGATGCCGAGGACCCTGTTCAAACCGATTTCTCTGTAGTTTGTGGCGCAGCCGGGCTCCCCGCACTGGCGTTTTGTCCTATGCCCGCCTYGTGGCTGGTGTCCCGGTGTCCGGTCAGCTTCTGGTTCCCTTTGCAAACCTGGGCAGCTGCTGCTCGCACTGCCTGCGTCCCATTGCCACGCTCACCTTGACACTGCTGCGATTTTTGGTCAGGACGAGCCGCCGGTAGGTACAAAGCTGTAGGCTTTGTCCTCGTGAGCCGCGTGTGACTCTACCTGGGGCTTTCCCTCAGCCCTYGGGAAAGGGCCGAAGTCCGTGCCCTCACATGCGGCACAAGCGGAGGCCGTCCCCRCGCAGCACCTCGGCCTCCGCAGCGCTTCCTGTCCCCGTTGGTGACAGAGGGCTCGGGGGACACGTTGTGTCCATGCCGAGGGGCGCCCGGAGCCGAGCCGCGAGGAGGGCGCCCCAAGGCCTCAGCCCATCCCAGGAGGGGTGGCGGGGTCGGCGTTTCCCTTGCTGCACACGGAGCCTCTGTCTCTCCCCTTCTCCTCCCCTAGCTTGAATATGAAACTGTTCAAAAAGAATCTCTTGCAGCCCTGAAGAAAAAGGTATTTGTTTATGAAGAATGGAGTCTTTTTTTTTTTTTTAAAGTGCATGTGTAAGAGTTAAATTCCTGTTTTTCCTTGGGAGATGATGGTATTTAAACATGCAGCCTGAACTTCTTCGTGCTTTGTGTAACACAGCAGTGGACTCTTGTGATCGGCACCCACGAGCGCGGCTCCTGGGGCTAATGGTAGTGATCCTGGCTGCCCTCTAGACTTTGTTTTGCTAACCATAACCGAGCAACTGTACATTACTGCTATATTAATGTTTCAAAGCACTGGGATAGTCGAATTCTAACTTGTAATTTTGTTTGCCAATTATCTGTTTGGAAAGTTGGTGTATGAACAGCTTATTGGAACTGTTAAATTGTACAGATATCGTTGATGATCTAAAGCTTTGTACTGTGGAATGTGCTTAATAAAAAAGAACGTTTGAACTGAACTTGTGGCCCACGTGCTCGAGGTSCAAGGGCCACGCACCTGGCTCTGGTTCCAGAAATGCTCCCTGAGCTCGACCATCACCTCGGTGCTGCGCGGTGACCGACCTGACTTTAGCTTGTAGGTTGGCCCAGTTTTGCTTTAATTCAGTTTGTTTTAATTCTGTCCTCCCTCCGGAAGGTGAACAGATGCTTTAAACGTTGCCTGTTTCCCCATGGCTGAAGCAATCCCTGTTYGGATAAAGGGGCTTCCGTCGGCTCCCTGGGAAGGACAAGTGTTTCTAGTTGGGTTTTCTCTAGCTGTCATGTGGGATAACTATGGATGCTGGTGTGAAAACAAGTACTCCGGAGTTGTTGTATGACCCAATCATGATTAAMAGTGTTTCCCTAGGGTGTCCTTTGCCGTTGTCCGCCGCAGCACCACAGAACGGTGCTCATGTGCTGGGCTGCTGGTGGGTTTTGCAGCTTAACTCGAGTGCTCTTTTCCTCCTAGAAATGTCCCCAAGTCCTCACGGCTGGGTTAAGGCTTTGAAACAAACCSGATGTTTGGTTGGGAGTGACGTTTGCTGAGGGAACGTTGACTTCGAAGCAGGCAAAAGAGCTCTAGGTGCTACCTGGTGCCGACGTGGTGGCGTCGGACTCRGGGCGGGAGCAGCCCCGGTGCTGCCGTCCAGTCCCCGTTGCACCTGCAGGCTGGTCCCGGGCTGAAGCAGAAGCAGCTTTTCCCCACGTGAGCCCTGAGAAGATTCRCAGTTTCATCTCAGCCCAGCACAAATGAAGTGAGATACATTTGTATCTCCTGACTATTTCCCCCCACACACACAGTCTTAAATTCTGTGGGTTTTTTTCATTCTTTATTTGCTTTTTACAGAGCCCTTTGAATGTTTCTTCTCTTTTTTTCCCCCCGCTATTTCCAAGCACATCATGCTCAGGAAGAAAGTTGTCTCCTCCTAGAGCCCACAGAGGAACAGGAGCATCTGGGGAGCGCAACGGGCAGCACGACACGACGCAGCCCTGGGGGCTGAGCTGATCCAGGGTGCCGCTGAGGCCTCTGCAGAGCCAGAAGTTGCAAATGTGTGAGAAAGAAGCCGGTTCCTGGCGAGTTCGGTTCCCTACAGGGAGAGGATTAAATTCCCCGAAGATTCAACCTTCTCTGATGTTGGTAAGGTAGACGCATGAGTAGAAGGTTGATAAAAGCTCAAGGCCTGGGAGTTCTTTGTCTTTGCTGTGGGACTGACCCTTTGTTTTCTGTATAGATGCTGCCTGAGGGGGTTTTGGGGGTTGTCCCGTGGTGTTTACCACCCTCACATTGGGGTCCGCGCACTCCTCTTGATGTTGATCCTAGAAACCCGGGATGTGGGGGGCTCCGACATGACCCCCTCAGCGCGGCCTCCGCTCCCCCCTGTGCTGGCGCCGTGTGGGGCTTCGCGGGTGCTCGTGCGGCTGYTCCCAGTGTCCAGGTGTCTGCTCCAGGCTGGGAGTCTAAACAGCCCCTTGTGCCATCCATTAAATTCACCAGATGGGATCGTTTTTGAAGGATGGGCATTTTAACTTTTWATTTCCTTTTTTAAAGAAAAAAAGAGTTACAGTAATTCAGTCTCTGAAGGCTTCCCAAGGTGGCTCCTCTGCCCTCGGCACTCTTGGCAGGATGGATCCTTGCAGCAGTCGCTCCCTAATGGATCCCTAGTGCTAGCATTCGAATTTCCCAGCACGATTTGCCTCTGGATCACTCTCGCTGTCTCCAGGCAGGGCCTGGAGTAATAGGAGAAAAGAAGAGTAATAGCAGAAAAAGGCCCTAGGAAGATCAAAATTATAGCCTTGTTTGTTTGTTTGTTTGTTTGTTTTTACCTTTCATTATTTTTAACAGCTTTAGTTAAATTCATCTGTTGCCAAAGAAATTAACCCGTGGGAAATGCAGTTTCTCTGCTGTGGTCAGTGGCATCCTCTGGCGTCCATCCTCTGGCTGGAGAGGGATTCCAGCATTCCGATCCTTCACGTGGAAGGAAAAGGCAGAAGCGCTGGAATCGAGGGGAAAAAGCGACTGCTCCTGGGAGCTGCTGGGCATCCCTCAGGAGCTGTMTGTGATTTGGGTGTGATTTCACTTGAGGCTCATGCATGGTAGGTGAGTACCAGGYATAGAGCGGGTCTTAGTGCTGGTGAGATAACTTGTTCCTAGGGTCCTGATAAGCTAATGTTAGAGTCATGACTGCTCTAGTAGTTTCGGAGGTCCCTGTAGTGATTTCTGAGGTCACTTGTGCTTCAGTGACTGATAGGCCTGCGCTGGTTGCCAATGGCTTGCCATTTCTGGTTGTGAAGTAAGTTGGGAATCAGTTCCTGACAGCTCAGTGCCAGGCAAGAGGCTGTCTTTAGTACTTGTGAGGTCACTTGTGCCTGAGGCCATAAGTCAATGCCAAGCAAGATACTTCTCTTAATGTTTGTGAAGTCTTCTGCTAGAGGCCTTGATAGGTCAGTGCTAGGCTCAAGGCTGCTTTTGGTGGTTGTAACATCACTTCTGCCTCAGTGGCTGGTAGATCTTTGCTGGACGCGTGATTGGTGTTGGTGTTTGTTAGATCATCTGTGCTTGAGGTCCTGATAGATGAGTGATAGGCTCATGGATGCTCTTGGTGGTTGYGATATGAATTGTGCCTCAGTCACTGCTTGACGATCTTGAAGATTTTTTCCAACCCTAATAATTCTATGATTCAGTGCATGATAGGCCAGTGGTGGACATGGGATTGGTGTCAGTGATGTTGACGTCACTTGTGCCTGAGACCCTCAAAGGTGAAGCAAAAGGTTGCTTTTAGTAGCTGTGCGATCACTTGTGCCCAAGGACCGGATATGAGAGTGCTAGGTTCATGGCTGCTCTTTGTGATTTTATCATTGTGTTTGCATGAGTGCTAAGCTCTTGGCTCTTCTCGGTGGTTGTGACATCTCTCGCTCCTCAGTGTTTGTTAGACCAATGCTGGACATGGGGTTGATGTTGGTAACTGAGAGGTCACTTGTTCCTGAGGCTTTCTTAGGTCAGTGTCAGGGAAGAGGCTATGCTTAGTAGCTGTGATTTTAATTATGCCTAAGGCACCGATAGGTCAGTGTGAGACATCAGGCTACTTGTGCTAGTTCTGATGTCACTCGTGCCTAAGGTGTTCATAGGCTAGTCCCATATTCATGTCTTCTCTTGCTGGTTGTGACATCACTTGTGGTTCATTGCCTGATAGGTTAGTGACGTACATGGGTTTTGTGTCAGTGATTGGGATGTCACATGTGCCTGAGACTCTGAAAGACCAGTGCAGGATTCACAGATGCTCTTGGTTGTTGTGACATCAGATGTATCTCAGTCCTGATAGATCTTTCTTGGACATGGAGTTAGCGCTGGTGATTGTGAGGTCACATGTGCCTGAGTGATAGGCCAGTGTGAGCCTCATGCCTGGTCTTCTTGGTTGTGATATCACATCTGTGACAGTGCCTGAAAGGCCAGTGAAAAGACATTGGTTTGGTGCTGATGACTGTTATTTCACTTGTGCCTGAGGCCCTGATAGGTCAGTGAGAGGCAAGAGCCTGCCCTTGCTAGTTGTGAGGACTGCACTGGTCCCGTGGTAAGCAATGAAGTCACTTGSTTCAGTGCCAGGCAAAAGGCTGCTCTTAGTAGTTGTGAGATCACTTATTCCTACCGCCTTGCTAGGCCAAAGCTAAGCTCATGGCTGCTCTTGGTGGTTGCGACATCTCCTGTGCCTCAGTGCCTGGTAGGCCTTTTCTTGACATACGGTACATGTTGCTACTTGTGAGGTCACATGTGCCTGAGGCCCTTATAGGCAAGTGCTTGGAACATAGCAACTCTTAATGATTGTGAGGTTCCCTGTAAGTCAGGGCCGGGCAGGAGGCTGTTCTTATTAGCTGTGTGGTTACTTGTACCTGATTCCCAGATATGCTGTGCTTGTGAGGTCACTGTGGCTGCTGTCATTTGCCATCCAGGGTTAGCCCACTGCTGCTGGCTGTGTTTTTGAGGTCCCTCTTACTGCTGTCACTCACAGGCCAGAGACAGGCCAAATCTGCTGGATTTGCCTGTGATGTCACTGTTGCACATCTGCCCGTTGTAAACCATTGCTGCTGTCTGAGCTTATGGGTTCCCTGTATCCATTGTCACTCACTGGCCAGTTGCAGGCCTATGCTGCTGTCTGCACATTATGATGTCCATGTCACCCACCCGGTTGCAATCCTGTGCTATGTGCTCTACGTGTCCCTGCTTGAGCAAGGGGGTTGGACTAGATGATCTCTAGAGGTCCCTTCCAACCTCAACCATTCTGTGATTCTGTGATTATTACCACTGTTGCTCATTGGCCAGTGGTACACCAGGGCTGCTGGTTGTGCTTCTGAGGTCACTGTTGCCACTCTTAGTCATTGTCATGGTCAATTAGTCATGGACAATGGTGCTGGCTGAGCTTATTTAGTCTCTATTGCCCCTGTCACTCATTRGTCCATGGGAGAAATTTTCTTGTGAGTTCAGTATTGCTAGTATCACTTATTGGCCAGTGCCATGCCAGATTTGATGGCTGTGTTTRAGAGATAACTATTCCCACTATTGCTCATTGGCCAGAGGCAGGCCAGAGAAGGTGGCTGTGCTTGTGAGACCACTATTGCCACTGTCYCTCATTGGCCCATGGTGAGCAAGTGCTGCTGGCTGTGTTTGTGAGGGAACTATTAATAAGTATAAGTATGTTCTTAAACGCGGGGGAGGTCCTCTCATTGAGTTCCTGTTAAYACTTCCTCATATGAGATGTGCTACCAAGAGAAGAAAACACTGAGCTACACTCCTCCTGTAGCCCCTTCTGAGCTACACTCCTCCTGCAGCCCCTTCTGAGACACCTAGCCTTCTCCTACTTCTCAATCCAGGCCGCTGTCAGCATCTGCAGGCAAAGCAAGCCTGCAGACTGGCACTRCCTCAGAGACAGCACCAGCAAGCTCAGATGCATCACACTGCTGAAGCTGGAAGGTGTCTGTGAGGAGACCAAGCAGAGGACTCCCAAGCCCCTCGCTGACTTTCTAAGTTAAAATATCTGTACCCTCCCATCTCCATGAGGCAAGTGGCAGTACCTACTGCTTGTATCACTGTGCTAAGGAGAACTTCCTAGAATCTCCAGCACTAGCATAGGATATACGCAACTTTGTGCGCTGATATTTCGAGGCCTTTGCCGACACATGGAGAGCACAAATCTTCTGACGGGGTTGAGAGTGGGGGAGGCCCTACTGGAATGAAAGTCAAAGCAAGGCATCAGGGGAGGAAGAAGGGGAGGAAAGTAGGTTGTGGCTATGCATTAGAGAGATTAAATGGTATTACTATGGGCTGCCTTGGATCTGAGTATAAAGCTTCAACTCACTACATGGATAATGGAGGGCGAGGATCCTGATAAGGACGTTTTCCTATGGGAGCTGGCCCTCTTGGCTGCTCAAAAGTGTCCTGGCCCCAGGGGTGGGCAGAGAGAGGATCCTTCTTCCCCAGAAGATCTATCCCATGTGTCTGTTTCCCCATTGTGGGAGCATTCAGAATCAGGTGCTTGGTAATGTTTTGGGGAGGGGGAAGTATAGTCATTATTTCATTATCATATTTGTGGATGTGGGTTTCACTATGTGAAGCTTTAACTGGCATAGGCCACTTCAGGTAGTTTTTTGCTGCAGTCTGCTTTCTTTCTGGGCAGGACAGATATTGCCTCTCAGTTGCGGTTACTAAGTTGCTTTATCACTTCCTTATCTCAAGACTGTCTCACTTCGAGACCAGAAACTTTGCTTTAAGGTTTCATACTCCTCAGG